>NC_042620.1:325494098-325794098 GCF_901001135.1 Rhinatrema bivittatum
CTACTTTTAAAGTGAAACTCAAGACTTGGCTCTTCCGTCAAGCTTTCCCAGAGAGCTAAAAGCAAGAAGAACAACAACAACCATCCTTGCCTTACAGCAATAATCTAATGTTTATATTACTGCAGTTATATGTTTCCAAGTTGTGTTCTAAGTTGATCTTAGTTGTTCTAAATTGATCTTAGTTGTTTTTTCCCAATAGATTGTACTTTATTATATATATCCGTTATTATTTCGATATGTTCCATGTAAACCGCCTCCCCGGCGATAGTTATCTCTGTTAAATGTGAACCAGAGGTGATATGTATTGTATACAGGAACTTCCGGTATATAAAACCAAAATAAATAAATAAATAAACTTAACGCCTGCATCTAAGTAACATTTCCTGGGTAGGTAAAGGAGGCGTTCTAGGCAGCCTTGCCACTAGTGACCCTCCTGGCATTGCAGGGGAATAGATACTAAGGCTAATACCCTGCAATTTGCATCAGACGCACTAAGCTTGCCCCGGGTTTTTTTATGCTAACGCCTTTATTATATACCTGACAAGGTTAGTGAGGAAAAAATCCATGCTATAACATGAGTAAAAACCCACAATAAGCTCAGCATGGCTTATTACATCAGCCCCACTGTGAAATACAAATTCTGGGTTAAAAAAAAAACGACACTCGAGATCCAAGATGGCCGCCGCAGGGTGAACACGGGAAACGAGCTCGCTCCGCGTTCTTTTCTCCTACCTTGCTAATTTTTCCCCGAGAATAATTTTCTTGTTCCAATGCCTCATACCAAGCGCAAGGCAAGGATAAGAGAGGCTTGTCCTCGACGCCTGAATCATTTCTTCGTCAAACGCGGATTGAGGAAGCTTTCCCTGGTTTGCAGCTAGAACCAGTGAGGGGAGCCACTGGAGTTGATGGCGTAGAGCGGACACCATACTCCCTGGCTGATGAGATTTCTCTGAGTCCCGGTGTGCTACACTCCCTCTCTCTCCTGCAAACCCCCGTCACAGGGGGAGTTGGACATCTGCAGGGAACTCCACCGAACCAGCCCATAGGAACAACGGAAGACCCCCAGAGAAGCGGCATAGAATCTACGCCGACTTCGGAGAGCCTGGGAAGTACAGGCTCCAGGGGAAAAGAGCTTGGTTTGGGGCGAGTCAGGCGAGACGAGGAAGGCCCTCTAATCCAAGGAGGAGAAGAAGAAGGGATATGCATAATTCTGAAACACCCATTGAATGTTCCTGATAAGGTAACCTCTGAAGAAATATGGAAAGCTATTACAGTGATGAATAAAGCTATAGTTGACTTAACAAATGCAGTAAAATTGAATATAGAGAAGTCTAATGGATTGGACACGAGAGTTCAAAAAATGGAAACTAAAGTTGTGAATCTGGAAAAGGATATAAGTAATATAAAAGAAGTTCAGGTTAATTTTATCAAGTCTGAATCATATATTAATGGTAAACTGGATTACCTAGAAAACCAGATGCGGAGAAATAATCTGCGAATTCTCAATTTTCCAAAAACAAAATGGATGCCTTTAATTGACTTAGTTAAAAGTTACTTTAAAAATATTTTGTCATATTCAGAGGAGAAAATGCCTTTAGTAACGAGGGCTTATTATACCCCGGCAAAAAAATCTGCAAATAGAGTGCCTCAACAACAAGAATCAATGGATAAAGATATCTCCCCTGACAATTTGACAGAGTTTCTTGAGAAGTCATTCGAAGCAAAAATTGAGGAGCGTGCAACAGTTTTTCTATCTTTTCAACAGATTTCTGATAGAGACGAAGTATTAAGAAGATCTTTCAAAAATCAGTCTGTATTATCTTATGGTTTTCAAGTAAGAGTATTTCCTGATATTACACAAAGAACTCAAGAGAAAAGAAAAGCTTTCTTAAATCTGAGAAATGAAGTTGTATCTAGAGGTGCTAAGTTTAACTTGAAATATCCATGTCGGTGTATTTTGGTTCATAATAATAATAAGTATATATTTACAGAGTTAGATCAATTGCGCACATACCTGGACTCTCACTCCTGATAGGAATAGAAGGGTAGGCAATAATACAAAATGTATCTGCAAATTACCCTGTGTTGTTACCTTATTTGAATGTTTTCTTTTTCTTTGTTAAAAACCGCTTTATAATTCTCTTGGATCTCTCCATTTGCTTATAATATATGGAAAACAATTTTATGTCTAGTAATAATCTAGAATGGAAATGTGGAAATTTGCCTAACATTCTTTTTTTCTTTTTTCTTTCGTCTTTTGCAAATGTTTCAATTGTAATTGAAATGAAAATTCAGAAATAAAAATTTAAAAAAAAAAACGACACTCAGCATGTGTAGCAATCCACCATACCATAGCAGCATTAAATCACTGGAATTCAAATGGCATCAACTCTATTTATGAAAAGGCAGCACTGAAAATATTACAACCAGGTCCTAGAACACCAATACACCTCCTGGTGGGGCAAAACACAATAAACAAAACTGCTACAGATCCCTACAGCTATCAGAATACCTCAGCTCTCGGTTACACTTGCAGAACATCAAATACAGATAGTTGACAGAAATTAAAAATCCCAAGAAGCCCAGACTCTGTATGCATGCAAAACTGACTTCCACTCTTTCTCCTGTGTACAGCACTTCTCCCTTTGCCCCAAACCCTAGTGTTTCTTCTCTTTCTCCTCACATCCTTACCAGAGGACTGGGGATGGAGAGAGAACCAGAAGGGATGAGGTCGAGGGGAGAATATTGGAGATGAGGAAGTGTGTTCTAGTTGGTATAACAAACTAAAAGTACTCATAAATAATAGTATAAAAACATAAAACAAACAACATAAACATCATTATGAAATCATAAAAGTAACATATAATAGAATATAAGACAAACAAATAACACAGGATCCATCATCAAATCATAAAAAACAAAGCAGAAGAACCACTCTACTGTTGAACTAACAGAGTTAACTATAAGCCTGTTTAAGTTTTTAGGTGTTTCTTAATGTGCTAAAACAAATCTCTTTTCTTAATTGTGGAAGGCATTCCATATCGAAGGACCAGTGATGGAAAAAGAGCGCTCTCTAGTCTCATCCAAATGAGCCGGATCTCATTGATGGAACATCTAAACATTCTGACCTTAACTCGAAACAAGTTGCCTGCCTCGCGCGTTCCTGGTCTTCACTCCTGTCTTCCTGGTCTTTGTCTCTTCATCTTCGTCCTGTGGTCAGCCTCCAGTTCTTCAGTGTCTTCTGTGTCATTGCCTGCCCACCCATGCTGTTCCTTGCCTTTCCATTCTCATCTTAACTTGCACATAGGTCTTTACATTTTTCAAGAGGGAACTAAAAGTATCATGGGCATCTGAGTTCAAGTGCTTTATGAATTAGAGTTAAAATCTTGAAACTAATACGGAGACGAATGGGAAGCCAGTGTACTGGTCTGATACCAGTAAATAGGAGGGTCCCCAGCCATGCCTGGAGGGCATCAGTAACTGGGCGCCGCGTGTCGCAATTTGACGCGGCCGTGGAGCTTTAGGGTGTTGAGTAATATCACATAGAGGCCATCGCACTGCCATCGCTTCCACCGTCCCCCCCCTCCTCCCCATCCGCGCTAGCCCATGGGTGCTTCTGGGCTGGACGGTGCGGCGATGAGTGGGACGGGGAGGGAGGGGCAGGAGAATGAGCTGGGGGCACAGGGTGATGAGGTTAAGGTGCCATCATAAGGATCGAGCACCCTTGTTGAACGAGCTGGCGCTTGCCCAGCCTCCCCCCCTGGTAAGCATTTCATTCTCTCGGGATAGCAATCTCGGTATGATGCTTTGGGGCACCTGAGTGTTGCAAGTCATATGTGTTAGATAGGTTGGCATGCTACTAGTTTGCCACTGCTATGTTGTCCATGTAATACTCTTCGTATTGCATACTATAGAGCGCAGACAGCAACAAACGTTATACGGTTAGTGAATAATAAATGTATGCAGAGGGCTCTAATGTCACAGCCTGGGGGAGGGTATGGTACCCGAGCCGGTTTCAGAGGTGGTGCATCACAGTATGGACAGCTAATAGTGGAGGCATTGGTGTGCTTCGGGGGTGTGGCCCCCTTGCTTGGGGATAAGGCATGGAGCCCGATAAATTGCTGGCCTTGCTCAGTACGTGGCGGGTAGCAGGGTGTAGCCCAGTTGGCTATTTATGGGATGACTCAGGTATGGATCTGTTTTGAAGTTATCTACTGTTCAATAAAGCTGCGGCCCTTACATTCCACTTAATTGTGTGTTTGCAGATGTCTGTGCTATTTTATGTTCATGCTACATTATGAGGGAGATCTTCAAAGCATACACGAGCGCGTACTTTTGTTCGCTCATATCTTATAAAATCCGGGGTCAGGCGCTCACAAGGCTGCGCAAAATCCTTCGCCATCCCCCCACCTTCCCCTCCCTTCCCCTACCTAACCCACCACCCAGCCTTATCTAAACTCCCCCCTTACCTTTGTCCGGCAAAGTTACGCCTGCTTTCAGCAGTCGTAATTTTGCGCACATCGGCCGGCAGCCCAGCTCCATCCTCCGGTCCCGGGGGCTGGTCCGGAGGCCTCGACCACGCCCCCGGGCCGGCGCCACGCCCCCGGCCCCAGCCCCCGAAAACGCCGCAACACGCCCCCGAAACGCCGCGTCGTTTCGGGAATGCCCCCGGACACGCCCCCCTCCCCGCCCCTTTTCGAAAGCCCTGGGACTTACGCGCGTCCCGGGGCTTTACGCGCGCCATGGCCTATGCAAAATAGGCGCGCAGGGCCTTTTAAAATCTGCCCCTATATGTATGGGTGGGGGGATGCAGTCGGGGTGGTGACTTTGTCGCAGGCTGCTAGAGGTAGAAGTCTACCTTGCCGCTGCATTCTGCTCATGGTGAAGAGCTTTAATGCTACACATGGGGAGCCTTAAATAGACAGAGTCGGAATAGTCGAGATAATTCAGAGCAGTGCTTGCGCAACATTTCTGAAATTCTCCACATGCAGCAAAGATTTTAATTTACTCAAATAATTTTTTTTACTACATTTGAAGCTGAGGATGAACTAACAAACTCGGGTCAAACAAAATACCCAAGTCCCAACCTGCTGAGAAATTGGGATTTTCTATCCCTCAAAAGTACAAACTTCAGGGGCCTGCTTTCCAGGCGAAGCAGCTCAATATAATAATCTCAGTTTTCCTTAACGTTTAAAGCCAATCTGTTAGCAGCCAACCGTCTATTAACTCCTGAGAGAAATATTCTGTCAAGGGCAGGTTAAAAAAGACCCAAAAAATGGAATAGGGACAAAAATTGGATATCATCCACATACAGAACGATAGCCAATATCCAGATTGGCTAAAACTTTACAAAGAGGTGACAAGGAACAGCTGATAAAGGAGCCTGAGGAACCCCTGAATTTAAAAGGCAATGGAGTAGAAAGCAAAGACTGGAGCCTAAGCTGCTGTGATGTAAGCCATCGTAAATCAGTCTTGGAGATCCCTGAGCTCTCCAGTCTGGCTAATGAAATCTGATGGTCTATACCGTGTCAAAGGCAGCGGAGAACAAAACGCGTGCCAGCATCAAAGCCCCGATGAAAAACGTCTAGACTGGAGAGGGAAAGGGTCTTGGTATTGTGGTCTGAATGCAAGCCAAGCTGAAAATGATCCAAAATATGAGGAGTGTCCAGAAAATCTTGCAGTTGTTTTAAAACACATTTCTCTAAAACCTTGGAAACAAAAGGCAGAGAAGATATTGGACTATAATTAGACAAAGCAGATTAATCTAATGTTGTTTTTTTTTGAGAAGCAGACAAACAGAGGCTCTTTTACATATAAAAGGGAACTTTACCGGTATATAACGAGGCATTAATTAATTCATAAGAAATGCAATTTCTATAAACAAGCATTTCATAACAGGACATATGTAGTATTATTTAGCGAACGGATTTAGTGACTTATTTCCTTAGAAGACACACTGTCAAAAGTTGACTATTTGCCATAAAAACGTTAACCAGACCCACTGGGTCAATAAAATGGGACAATACTACTGGTAGCCAGTTTTATCAGTGAAGTAATTAGCAAAACTGATCACAAGAAAAGGGGAGGCGTGTGTTACGAATCGACAGTCCACAGGCTAGCCCCACGGACTACCGCTCTCACCTTTACCCCAGTCTAGTTAGGAGTACTGCGTCCCAACGTGAAGAGGCCTCCCCGATGTGCCATGCCACCCTCCCACGGCAAGACGCCACCAGCAGCCCTCTCGTTGCAGGTCGCCGCCACTGATCCCTGCACGATGTAGCTCCTTAGGTGCACGGCATGTGCCTCCTTGCTAAATTTAAAGGGATCAGTGCGGGAAAGGCCCCCGGCCTCTCTTGATGACCTCACAGCCTAGGCCTTTAAAAGTCCCTCTTCCCCTGCAGTCAACACCTCAGCAATAGGTCCACTACCGTAGTGAGTAAGTTGCCTCAGCGCGTTCCTGGTCTTCGCTCCCTGGTTCCTGGCCTTTAGTCTTTGGTCTTAATCTTCACCCTGTGGTCAGCCTCCAGTTCTTCAGTGTCTTCTGTGTCATTGCCTGCCCACCCATGCTGTTCCTTGCCTCCCTGCCTGCCTGCCTTTCCATCCCGTCTTCCCTCAGATGGATCTCTGGTTCTGACTTCAGCCTGCTTGACACTTGACCCCACTTAAAGTCTGCCTGCCACTGACCACTGCCTGACTCCCAACGATGCCCGAACTCTGCCTGCCACTGACCATGGCCTGACTCACTACCATGTCTGAATGCTGCCCGCCTCGACCACCACCTGCCTCTGACTACACGTGAGCCCAGCCTGCCCCAGACCCTGCCTGTGACCCAACCGTCTCCACGGACATCCAGCTCATCAGCAGAGGCCTTGGCACCTGAGGGCTCAACCTAAGGGGAACGAGGGCTGGTATTGGTGAAGCTCCAGTCTGGGCTCTGCCACAGCCCAGCTGCACCGGTCATCGGTGGGGATCACAGGGCTTCTCCCTACAGGTTGTGCCAACTCCACCTCGGTGCAAGGGTTCACGCCTGCAACATGTGGACCCCCACTACTAAAGAATCACCAGCCCCAAAACTGCTCCTACTCTGCTCCGGCTCCCTTTCACATCCCCACCTCTCTCCCTAGCCGCTTTTTCTCTCTCACCCCAATGCTGCAGTGCCGTCTCTTCTCTCTCTCATACACACACACAGCTTGCACGCCTGCCCCATCAGTGTCAATCCTCTCAACCAATCAGCCTTCCCCTGCCTTGACCCTCCCAGTCAGCCTGTCCCACTACCATTCCTGCCCTGTCAGCCATCTTCAAGTCCTGCTTGCCAGCTCCCTCCAGCTAGCCATCCCGCTTACAGGCCTGAGCCCCTCCTAGTCAGGCCAACCTCAACCACCCTGAGCCACCATCCAGCCTTTAGCCCTCCTACACCACCAGCCTCCCCTCCCCTCCCCAGCCATTACGGGTCTCAGTCCCCCTCCCCAGCAAGTCCATAGCTTCCCTCCCTTCCCAGCCAGTCTCCAGCCTCACACCTTCCATTCCTCCCTCTCGCATCCCCAGCCAGAGCCTTCCTTCCCTCACCGCTCTCAAGCTCTTGGAACTTGGCGTACTTACGTTCCCTCCCTCTTCCTCCCTTCCTTGGAACCCTTCCTTTCTTCATCCCTCCCTCCCTTCCCAGGCCTGACCTTTCCGTCCTCCCTCTCTTACCCTCCCTTACCAGCCTCAATACTGTTCCTTCCTTCCTTCCTTCCTTCCCTCTCTCTCCTCCCAGCCTCATACTGTTCCTTTCTTTCCTTCCTTCGCTCACCTAGCTCCCTCCCATTCAGCCATCATACTTGTTCCTTCCTTCCCTCTCGTCCCTCCTTCCAACCTCATACTGTTCCTGTCCTTCCTCCTTCCCTCTCTCCCTCCCATTCCAGCCGTCATACTGTTCCTTCCCTTCCTTCCCCTCTCCTCCCAGCCGTCATGACTGTGCCTTCCGTCCTTCCATCTCTCCTCCCTTGGACCCTTCCTTCCTTCATCCTCCCTCCCTTCCCAGTCTCAGACCTTTCCTTCCCTCCCTCTCTCCCTCCCTTCCAGCCTCATACTGTTCCTTCCTTCCTTCCCTCTCTAGCCTCGGACCCTTCCTTCCCTCTCCAGGCAGTCAAAAGCCTCAGAACCACACATTGGGTTACCAACGGGCTCCAGATTTTCAGGACAGTTTGATCCAGTCCTGGTTTTACGCCCATTGCATGCTGGGACTTATTCTACTTTCCCTATTGCATTCCCTCAGAAAAATCAAGACGACATGTACGTGCATACAGGGGACTAAAACCAGGACTGAGAGAAGTTAAGGAAAGAATTAAAAAACGTGGTTGTTTTGTCAGGCGTACGAGAGTGATACCAAAGAAGGAGTATGAGATCCATATATTTTAGTACAATATGTTAGTTTTTGTATTTGCATTTTTAGAAGTAATTTTAAGATTTATAATTGTTTGTAGTTTGTTAATTTTAATATTTTGAATTAAGTTTTTTTTTCAATTTTTGTATTTATCTCTATTCTATGTGAACCGTGGGCGATGGAACTTCACTGTGCAATGGTATACAAGAATTGTACAAATAAATACAGAAATAAATGCCTTGTCCTGCAAATTGGAGCTGGTTGGCAACCCCGAGCAACACCCCCCAGGCAGCTTACGCCCCACCGTGCAGCATCACTTTTTGTCCCTGAAGTGCACCCTTCCTGCCTAACGTTGGCGGCGGCTCTCTGCATGCTCGCACTGCTCTTGCAAGACATGAAGATTAGCAGCAAAGCTGCTCTGCATGCGTTGTGAGACCAGCATGGGCCACACAGAGAGCCGCACAGTGTCAGGCAGCCGTGTCCCTGAGGAAAGGTTGGGCCACCCTGTTCCAATGCTCAGGGGCCTCGTCCGTGTAGGTCCCTTCATCTTCCATGGTGCAGAGGATTCCCGTGGCGCTGAATCATTTAATTCTAGCTGGACCCATGGCCGACCAGGGTTGCCGACGGTATCCTTGCCACACACCCAGGCCGCCATCAGTGGTGCACAAAGCCCAAGAGTCTCACCGCAGAGAGCAGGACAGCGGCATGAGGCTTAGCTGGTGATGTCCATGGGGGCAGGGTCCTATCTGACATCATCAGGGCATCGCAGCTTGGTACTAGTGCGGCACAGCTCCTGCACAGCGGCACGGATTGCCCTGATTGAGGATGAACTGATCTGGTGTTCTGAAGCAGACGTCTATCCCTCCTCCCACCCCCACCCCGGCTTCCTTTCTGAGAGCTGGGTCCATGTTGGTGCAGTCAGATAATATCACCCATGCATAATGGCTAATTCATCCTGCTGCCTATGGAGAACCCTGCTTACAAGTAAGCAAATACGCTTTCTCTGCTCTCATCTATCCAAAATAGTTATTTGCAAATTGTATATGGCGCCGATCCAGCGTTCTGGGCGGCTTAACAATAAAACATACACAGTGCAGTCACAAACATAAAACCAGAGAGGGAGATAACTGGGGCGGAGCCTTTTGGACCACGTGTCATCATCTACTGTGTTACTATGTTAAAGTAAACATGAGCTTTTCCATTTACTTTACCGTTTATTTATTTTTTAGATTTATATTCTGCTTTTCTGTGCTTCAAAGTGGATTACATTCAGGTACTGTGGGTATTTCCCTATCCCCAGAGGGCTCACAATCTAAGTTTGTACCTGAGGGCAATGGAGGGTAAAGTGACTTGCCCAAGGTCAACAAGGAGCGACAGCAGGACTCAAACCCTGGTCTCCTGGCTCATAGCCCCTGTGCTAACCACTGGGCTACTCCTCTCCACTCCACTGCCCACTGAGAGGCTCCTGATAGAGACATAGACCTCAGTATTCAGCTGGTTGTGAGCCGGAACATTCTCCTGGATATTTTGTGGGCACATACGTGGATGAGTGTCCTGCTGAATATATCCTGGGAAAGTTACCCCATTAAGTTATCTGGGTGACTTTAGGACAGGTATTATTTCCTGAATATCAGAGCTCAAATGTGAACTCCACCATCACTCTCGCTTCTTTCAATCCAGATAAATTTTGCGTAAGGAGTTAACAAACAACATTTAGCCAGACAGAGGGGGGAAATATTAAAATCTCAGAGTTTTGTTTGGGTAATTCAAATTACCCTTGAATATCCACCTCATGAGCCTTATTGTTCGTATTCATAGTCAATAGAGACTGATGCAAAAGACCCCAGCATTGTTCTTATTTTAAAACAATCAGGGAATAAGTAAGGTGAGGGTCAGTGTATGAAAGGTGAGATTTTTTTTTCCTTTCCAGACATTACTTGCATGCCTGTTAGATTCCAGCTTGCAGGTATGGATTGGGAGCCTGCTTTAGGGACAGCAACATTCAGAATAGTAATGGTAACTTTCATTTCCGTGGCAGCTTTTGCCCAAGCAGGAAGTCAGCGTGACCTGCAAGGAATATTTGGGCAGTCCTGACCCGGGGGCCTGGCACCACATCTCTGGCACGGAGCCTGCATGACAGGCCGTGAAGGGGAGAGGAGAGAAAGACGGAAGCTATTGTTATCCTAAGTTATTTTCAGGAGCAGAGAGGCACATGCCCTACAGGCTCTGTTTTATCTCTAGTAAAGTTTGGGACAGAAACATGAAATTGGTGAGCACTTGTCTGTCAAAAGCGGGACCAGCTATCACTTCAGGGCTAAACTTGTCAGCCCCTGTTGAAGTTTGTATTTTTGCTTCCTACCAACAATGAAAACATGAATTGCCAATCACTGTCAGGGTAAATAGTTTATGACAGGACCTCCTGGGACATTTTGCCCTCCTCCAGTCTGTTGGTCTGCACAGCACTTTGCAGATAGGAATGCTATGGTTAATGGCCCAGGCCACTTTCACTACCAATTGACTGTTGTTTATGAGCCAGTGGTGGACTCCTGAGCAGAGAGGCCACAGGGAGCTGTAACGCCTGTGGCTACAAATTGCGGGCAGGTTAGGACAGGTTGTTTATCTGTCTGGGTACAGATTCCAGTGCAATTAAAATAGTCATTTCACATTATTATGTTCCATCAATCTAAAGGCTTTAGTGAGCAAGGGGGAAAAAAAGGAGCAATAGATCCGTGGTGATAAACAGTCCTGGCTGCGAATGTTATGTCTGCTCTGTTCTTGCAAGCAAGAAGGAATGGATGTTTGGGACATTCAATAAATCTTTGCACTGGCAAAGAAGATCCCGGTGGTCAAAACGTTTTGGTGCAGTTTTTTTCCATCCTATGCAAAGGGAGAGTGGGAGAAATAGGGCAGGAAATGGAATGAAAGGCTGGGTAGTATCCCATTAAACTGTTTGTTAGCTCATGATATGCTAATGTATCTGGGCCTCCACTAACGTGGACAAGTGAATAGGGAGACTCTAAGACATCTCCTGTCGGCTAAAAGACGTTGCATGAAAGATGCCACGTTTGCAATAGAGCAATAAGGTTGTTAAAGGGACTCCTGGATTGCTTTACATGTGCTGTCAGCTGGGTGTGGATATATATATATGATAATATATATATATATATATTTGGAACATGCACATAAATGAAAACATTGTATGAAGCAATTATTCATTTGAAGAGTATTCGTTTTTTGTTACTAGCATCTTCTGGGTAGGTATTTGTAAGACGCATAATATACATAGTAATGATGGCAGATAGTCCAAGCAATCTGTCCAGCAGGGATGCGTATGGTTGCAGTTGGCGCTCTACACAGGTTAAACCCCAGCCGTCTGTTAGGGGTAGTAATTGCCTCTCCGTGCTGGTTTCCCTCATGCACTCTTGTCTTCATTTCTACCTCTAGCCTTTAGGGATCCACAGCACGTATTCCACGCCTTTTTAAATTCGTTTACTGTTTTCATCATCTCGTCTCCTCTTTCAGAAGGCGCATTCCAGGCATTCACTGAGAGAAATATTTCCTGATGTTGGTTCTGAGTCATTCCCTTGGAGTTTTATTTTGTGACCCCTAATTCTACTGTTTGCTTCCTTCAAGGATCGTGCATCATTAAAACCTTTCAGGTATCTGAGGGTCTGTATCATTTCTCCCCTGCACCTCCTCTCTTCCAGGGTGTACATATTGAGATCTGTTGGATTCCTAACCCTCATAAGCCTTCCGATACAGACCTCACACCATTTTGGTCGCCCTTCTCTGGACCGCCTCCAACCTGTTTCTACCCCTTTTGAGATACGAACTCCAGAACTGAACACAGTACTCCAGGTGAGGCCTCACCAAGCACCAGTACAAGGGGATTATCATCTCCTTTTTCTTACTCGATATTCCTCTCTCTATGCAGCCCAGCATTCTTCTGGCTTTAGCTCTCACCTTGTCACATTGTTTCCCCACCTTCAGATCCCCAGATACCATCACCTCAAGGTCCCTCTCCCAGTCCGTGCACATCAGTCTTTCACCCCCATCATATACAGCTCTTTTGGATTACCGCACCCCAGCTGCAGGACTCTGCACCACTTGGCATTGAATCCCAGTGGCCAAATCCTCAAATCACTTTTCAAATTTTCTTAAATCAATTTTCATGCTCTCTACTCCTTCAGGCGTTTCCACTCTGTTGCAGATCTTCGTATCAGCTAAAGAGTAATTTTTAAAGACCTCTGCATGCAAAACAACTTTTACACGTACATGGTCTTTTACAAAATTGCCTGCCTGATAAACGTACACATATATGTCATGTTTGCACATATGTATGCCCAGATTGAGCGGAGGCAATCCTGGAGGTAGGGTTCGGGAGGGGTTGGCACTTCTGAGCATATGGTATTGCATTTTCTGAAGTATGCATGTAACATTTCCCAAACATTTTCTGTGCACAAGTTAGCAGAATGTAGATGTGCGCTTTCCCTTTGAAAATTGGTGTAACTTATGCTCATATTTTCTAATTTATTCAGGCTCCTTCAGAATTACCCTCCTAATGTTTGTCATGTAAACCATCGCTCTTAACCTGTTAAATTGTTTTTCTTCCTACTGTTAGACACAAAGAAAGGCAGTGAATTACTATGCAGGGAGGTCAGGCCAATCTCTCTGAACTACTCCTGTTTAGAAGGAGACTATGGAGCCCAATGTAATAAGCTTTGCATTAATACTCAAGCTAAAACAAATTTATCTCCCGCTGCAGTAAGCAAATGGTCTGTTAACGCTGGGAATTTAAAACGTGCGCACACACCTGAGTTAAAATGTACCTCTCAGACATCATTGTATGTGCACAAAAAAAAATCGTGTTCTGTGCTGGTTCGCGTGCACAAAATACGATTTCAGTGCGGAAAACATTTTTATTGTGTGTGCATAAATCATATTTTATGTGCAAAGCACATTCTACACATAAATCCCTAGTACAGGTGCCGGCCTCGGACCTCTAGCGTCTGCCCTTAGACCGGCACTAGCCCTGGAAACATTACTCTGCCTCTGACTAGGATTTCCAGCGCTAAGAAGACCTGGGCTACGCTGGCACGCCTCACCCCTCTGCATTGGGGGAGGGAGGAGATTAGTTAATAACTTTATTAGCATGGACTTTCCATGCAAGGTCGCTAAGCAGCAAGCACAGCCTTACGTGCACATTTCTTGTGCACCCAACTCCAGGCTGCTTTGGGACGTAAATTTATGCACAAGATAATGTGCGCACAGCTCTGGGGAAAACCACACACTCTGCTAATGGCTCCTTAATACATCTGGCACTATGGAAAAAAGGGAGAGGCCACGCCGGTGATTTAATGACAGCGCTGTGCGCGACCGTGCAGAGAACCTGGGTTTGATGCCTGGGTGGGGTCTCTGCTCCCTGGCCGGGCTGGGAGGCTCCTGAGGCAACGTTCAGAGTGTGTGGGGGAGAGGATTTAGGACTTACTCTGTGGCCCTTGGCTAGGAATTAACACTGAAATCACTGGGCTATGTTAAGTTGGGAGGGACATACAAAATGGGTGGGAGTGGAGGACTCCAAAGCAGTTGTTTCTCTTTTTTGATTCTGTTTTATTGTGGGGTTTTTTTTTTATTTCATTTGATGTTTGTTTCTGTTCGTTTCATTAATTTGAAATAAAAGAAACATCAAAAGGAACAGGAAAAACATGTAAAGAAAAACAAAAGGAAATTAAGGGGCCAAATACCCCTCTCCCCACTAAAACAAAAATTTATTTTTTTTTAAATGTGAACCCCTCTGGTCCCTGGGTGTTTCCCTGTACCTCTCCACCTCCCTGCATGCTTCTTACCCCTTCCATCGGGGCAGGAGCAAACCCCCAATCTCTCCTGCCATGCTGGGTCCTGATTTTAAAATGGTTTCAGGCTGGCAAGGGAGCACCTGAGGTCAGCTGGCACCAGTGAAGCAGAGCCACAGGGACCATTCCTGCCCCAGGAGACCATCAGTGAGTTCCCAGTAAGCATGCAGGGGTTTGGGGGGGGGGGGGGGGGGGAGGGAAGTGATGGGAAGGGGTGGGTTTTTAATAAAACAGGGGCAGGGTCTGAGCCACAGTGGGGGTGGGAGATTAACTTCAGGCGTTTTCTTTTAAATTTAGGGCCCGAGTGGGGGAATAAGGAGTGGACACCAGACCCCCAGGGACTTGGAAGGGGGGGGGGGCTTTTCATGGGCCTTGTGGTCCCTTTGAAAGATGTCAGCCCCATGACCAGGAACACCAGGAAGAAAAATGTGGGCTTTTATTAAACTGCAGTACTTGAGTTTAATAAATCACAGAAAACCTTTCTTTATGATGAAACTGTCTTCCAAGGCTTAGTGTACTGACCCCTTACAACGCTGAAAAAGATTCACAGATTCTCGGGCTTGCTGGCAGCACGAGACCTGGAGACGGACATTAAAAGTTAGGCCCTGCAAATGATAGCTTTAGAGTAGGACGGTCTGCTCAGAAGATGCCCCCCTTCATCTCCTGCACTACAGAGGCTCCTCGGGTGCAGCTTTCACCACTGGCCAGCGCTCATTCGTGCACCCGTAGAGGAATCACCTAAGTGTTCACTGCTTCTTAAAATCTGGATTGTAAACTGTAGATAGCAGAGACCTTGTAGCTTATTTCTGTATTTCAAATTTATATCCCTACAGATGACGCTGTACATCTGGATAATGCTTCCTAAATAATTTAATATAACAATGATAAAAAAAAATAATGAGAGAGAAATCTTCCCCTCTGTTCTCCATTTTATTTTAATATTATGGTTTTATCTGTAAAACATTTATGTAAGGGTATAACATTTAAACTGCAGTTTTGTAATGATGCAAACCCAGACATGACCATCTGGTCCCTTTATTCAACCGAAGATGAAAAAGTCCCAAAGCCCCATTTGGAAAAGAGATTTGCTCAGGCACAGAGTGGGGGGAAAATAGTATTCAAGCAAGTTCTCTGGCTGTGTATGAGATGCTGCTTCCACCCTGGCCTGCCACATCAGAAGAGAGGATGAATCATTCTTTCCAAACGGGCTTCTTGAGGAGCACGATTAGTATCAATATTTCTGTACGGGGGACCGCGCTGCGTTTCTTCTCTTTGTTATCAGATCCGGCGTGAGTCACCGTGGCAAGATGTGATTCAGGCTTCAAGTCACGAATGCTCTCCTGGAGGCTTTCCACGGGGTGAAGCCCGACTCTGCCTCTCAGCAGCACGCGTTAATTCAAGGAGAAGGCATCGCAAAACATGCAGAGAAAAGGAGCAGCATCTGGGGGAAAAATAGGGATTTGTTGTTCTTCCAAATCTGTTACTGAACTTGTGCTGAGCGTAGGGAAGGAGCAGGGATATTGCCGGGCTGCGCATCGGATTATACTAAACGTTTTCCTGCCCGCAGACAGAGAGTAAATTAGGCATTATGGGGCCACTGCAATATCGGGTGCTCTGGTCAGCTCACAGCTGAACGTGCTGTTGGAAGAGCATTTTGGGTGTGCTAGACGGACGCCCGATGAAATACAGGGATTAGCGCATCCATAATGCGCGTGCAAACCCAGCGCGTGCAAATCGCACCGATGGTACGTAAAATCCCATTTAAATGATATGATTATCTATTACCACCCAAATCAGTAATGCACACCCAAAACCTGTGCGTCTATAACAAGTTTTTTTTACATTTGAAGGTTTGCGCCTGCCTTACCCTGGCGCTATTGTACTGGAGCTGGCGGTAGCTGGCGGTTCGTGAAGGCTTCCCTGCTTTTCAGTCATGGAAACTCTAAACGTCTTTATTCTGCTGACATTTCTCTTGCGTGTGCAAGCAAGAATATGGGCAGCCAGACGAGGAGGAGTGATTGATAATGCAAACAATCCTGCCAACGACGGAAGACCAGCGGACCATGCGGCGGCACAAGCACAGGTTAGCGAGTAGCTCATTTAAAATAAATCCTGTACATTTCTTGTCGCTGAACACATAATTATGTTCTGGAATTTATTGCAAGAGGATGTGGTTAGGGCGGTTGGTCTAACTGGGTTTAAAAAAATGTCTGCTAGTTCCCAGAGGTGAAGTCCATGAAACACTATTGACCAATAAGGAATAGTAGCTTGTTTGTGTACTTGCCAGGTACTTGTGGCTTGGATTGACCGCTGTTGGACTTGATGGGCCCTTGGTCTGACCCAGTATGACATGTCTTATGTTGTTATGTTTTCAGCTGCAGCCCAGAGCCACCTGTAGATCCTGCAGGCAGCGTATTATTCGGTCACGGACAACCCTCCTTGGATTGCCTGAGGCAAATGTGGTGCGAAGATACCGTCTCAGCTCTTGGACAATTTTGACCCTTTAGGAGGACCTGCGCAATGATATTGATCCAGTCGCCTCTCGCAACCATGCCATCCCTGGGTTGCTGAAACTTCTCTGCACCTTGCATTTTTTTTCACCACAGGAAGTTTCCAGAATACAGTAGGACTGGTTTGCTGGATGAATCAGTCCTCGGTCTCACGGCACTTTGGACAAGTTTTGAGGGCTATAATGAAAGGCATGAGGCAGTATATCTATTTCCCAGTGGACCCAGGGCAACTCCAGGAGATCAGGTGTGGATTCTTTGAAATAGCCGGGATGCCCAATTTGTTGGGCGCAATAGACTGCACCCATATATTTATTCTCGCTATAATCATGCCGAGCATTCACCTACGTCCTGTTGACGAGTTACTATTATTATTATTATTATTATCTATGTAATATTTAATTTAATCTATTATTAATATCCATATGTTATAGGTTATATGCTAAATGCAATATGTTATACGTTATATGTTAAGAAACGCTGTTCCATGTAACGCCTTTTGTGCGAAAGTTTTGTTATATGTAAACCGACCTGATTCGATACTTGTATTGAGAATGTCGGTATATAAAAATCCGAAATAAATAAATAAATATCTGACCCCGGACTCAGAAAAGGAGAGTGCATTCTGCAACCGCAAGTCATTCCATCCAATGAACATGCAGGTTGTATGTGATGCACACCAGCGAATCCTGAATGTAGTATCAAGGTTTCCTAGGAGTTGCCATGATTCCTACATCCTTGCCCATTCATCACTTGGAACTGATTTCCCTGAGGAAAAATACGGCGATGGCTGGCTGCTCAGTAAGTAACAGTTGCTATAGGAAGGGCTTATAGACAACCAAGTGGGACGGAGGCATGCGGGACCCAGTACAAGTTCATTGTTATATCCAGAAAGTATTTTGTACTACTATGTTGCGGGGGGGGGGGGGGGGGGGTATAAAATGAGCCGGGTATCTATATGCCATATGGAGTAGTTTATGTGTTTGGTGGTGTCACACCAATGCTTTTTGATGCAATATTGCTTACCCCTTTTATAGGTGATGGCAGCTATGGCTGAAAGCCGTGGTTGCTGACTCCACACCTGGCCCTGCATACTGCAGCCGAAAGACAGTACAACGAGGCACATAGCACAAGGTCAGTCATCAAACAGACATTTGGTGTGCTGAAAGGCTGATTCAGATGCTTGACCGATATGGTGGTGCCCTGCAGTACAGCGTCAAAAAAGTTGCATGCATTGTTATGGCCTGCTGCATGCTACATAACATTGCGTTGTGCTTCAGGCTGGAAATGGAGGTCCCTGAAAACTTGCCACCAGATCAACCTCTACAACCAGCAGCAGAAGCAGACAACACAGTGCGAGGCTCGAGAGTTCACTGAAGGGTCAATGCAAAGTATGTAAATTCTTATCAGTGATACAAATAACCCCTCTTTCCAAGATATTGATCCTGTTGGGAATAAGCTACTTAATTGTGCACAAATCTAAATCCATTGTTTTGTATTTTCTATTTCAGTAGTTGAAATCGGAGGCTGAGGATTCCAAAATGTATTTGTTTTGTTTTCTTTATTTTTTTTTCTTACTTTTTGTCAATAAATTAATTGCATTTGTTTACGGGAGTGTTTATGTGGATTAATGTATGTCCTTTACATCCTTAATGGTGCGGGCATCCCTCACCCTCTCACCAAGTCCCATCGCTGGCGTGAATCCCCTCACCCTCTCACCAATTCCCATCGCTGATGTGCGTCCCCTCATCTTCACAAGCCCCCTGCATTGGCATCCTTCTCTTCAGCCTATCACAGCCTACCAAGCTTCAGAATATCTGTGGGGTGGGATCTAAAAGCACATAATGGATACCAAAGTCCTGGAGGTTTATGAATAGGCCCAGGACTTGGGCCTCCATCAACGGCCCTTGTGACGTACATAATGGAGGTCCAAGTTCTGGACCTTACAAAGACACCCCGGACTTGGGCATTCATTATGTTCGTCATAAGGGCCCTTATGTGCATGATCTTGCATGTCCCTCTCCTGCGGCTATGCCCAAACATCCATTTTGTGCGGGACCATTGGCAACATGCCAAGAATGGCTGCCTAATTTCACAGAGGGTGACGTTTGCCTTCTTGCCGAGCTGATGGTGGAGGACGAGCACCACCTCTTTTTCGCCCTGCCACTAGCAGGACCAAGACCGGGCAGATACAGCCTGGCTGGTGCTCAGAGCAAAATTTAATGCCCAGGCCTCCTCTCCTCGGAAGGTAAGTTTGGAGGAGAATTACACTAGGGTATAAAAGCAGGGATTTTAGCATAGACTATTGTTAGCACATTTCTGCATTATTTGTTGCAGTTGTTTTCAATCTAGATACAAATAGCTAAAAGTAGCTAAAAATCTGCAATTGTCTTGGGATTTGCAAACGCACAGGGACTGAGTAATTTCTATGGACTGGGTGGGAGCTGCAGGCTGCGCATCATTTGTTTGCATACTAATGTTTGTATTTTTATTCATTCCAACCAGGTGGAGACATTGAAAAAGAGGGCCCGGTGGCTAAGGCGGGAGGAGAGGGTCACTCCAGGCCCTTCATGCCTGGCGTGGGCAGCGGGATGGTGAGTGTATTTAGATTCACAGCTGAGTATGGAACCCCAGATACTGAGAAAATTTCAATTGTTGGTCACGATAATTAAATTGTTGCATGCAACTACTCCTTGCATTGTTTGAAAGAAACTATAGTCCAGTAAGTGCTCTGTGCTCCAAAATATCTACTTATTTGGTTTTGCCTTTGAGTGGAGATCATAATGCACAAAAAATGGAATGCCTTGCTATTACATCTGAGACAGGAAGCTGATTTTAAAGTGTTTACAAGGGGGTGAAAGCCTCACTTTTTCAAAAGGCCTACGAGTAACATCTCTTCTTCAACTTATGCTTTATATATATGTGATGTATTTATTTCCTGTTTTATTGTACTCTAATATAAGTTTTTAAGGAAACCACAGTAAATACTAAAATGATGGAATCTTGTGATATATACGGTAAGTTCGATAATTTCTACATAATAATAACTAATCACTCGCAGCATTGATCGGTATAATCGAAATTCGGTTTGTTTCTCTCTGTTTTGTACAGTTGATAAATCTTGACAACTACCTCCCTCCAGCCCTCCGTTTCCTTTCTGGTTAATGTTAGTAACAGCACATCCACCAGCGCAGAGAAGGAGGATGGCCAAGCAACATCGCCATCTCCACCAGCTGGGGAACTGCAGTTCCCACCACCACCATCATGACGGCCAGCAACACCAGTGGACAAACCAATGCCACTACTGCCTATGCATCCTGTGCTCCTCCCCAATTCCCCCCCCCCCCCACGTGTCCCTGGAGGATGAGGAGGTCGTCGTCATTGACGATGAAGAGCCCTCCATAGACTGCATCGTCAGTGGCCAACCGTCTACGGGAGCAAGATGCATCATCTGAGGAAGGGCCTCGGGAGGAAGGATGGCCTTCTTTCCTCAAAGCCGGCCTGGATGCTGCGCTTGCTCTGCTGGTTTTGTTCAACCGCAAAATGGACGCTATGGAAGGGCTTCAGGTGTATGTAGGTGCCAACTTGGCAGAGCTTGTACAAGGGGAACCACAACACAAATTTCAAACTGCAATAGCCTTAGCTATATAAAAGGTGTCAGCAAGCCTGTCAGTGTATCTGGTAAAAACATATAACAACAGTCTTAGTTATATGTTAATAGTTTTATTTGCATATAAAACATTTTTTTGAAAAAATGTTCTTTGACTTATTAAGTTGAATGATTGAGATGTCCGGGTGATCTGTTTTTACCAGATACACCGACAGGCTTGCTGACACCTTTTATATAGTTAAAGCTATTGCGGTTTGAAATTTGTGTTGTGGTTCCCTTTTTGAGTGTTTTGTTTGTGAATAGTGAGGGGTAACTATTGGCTCTCGTTTTTTTTTTTTTTGGTAGAGCTTGTACAAGGCCAGGGGCATATGACTGAGCTGTAATCAGCTGTGGCGGAGTTTGGTCGTTCATGGCCCTGTCCCGGCCCCAACCAAGCCGGTCACCGTTCCCCCGGCAGTGACGCTCCTCCTTGTCCCACAGGGACCCAAACGCCATCTCTCTCCTCCATCCCAACCCTCCTTTTCTTTTTTATCTTAAGAAAGCTTTTTATTTTTGTAAATAATACATATTTTTATTTACATTTCAATACTTCTTGCTTGTCCTGTTGAATCCTCAACTCTGATGATCAACACCACCCTTCAGTGCCATCCTATTGCTCGAGGGCAATAATATGAGGGAGAGGGAAGAGGTAGCGGGAGAGGGAGAGGGAAGGTGATGACGATGATGATAATGATGATGCCAGGATCAGGAGGGGTCTAGGGAGGAAGATGATGATGATGCCAGGGGAGAGGATGATTATGATGCTGGAGGAAGAGGGAAGGGAAATGGTAATGATGGCTAGGGGTGGGAGGAAAGGGAAGGGAAGAGAAGAGAAAGAGATGATGGGAAAGTGGATGTTGTGCCACATTGAAGTGGCCCCTGTTCCAGGTGTGCCACGAAACAAAAATGGTTGGTGAACCACCTTCCCATTGAATGTTTGTTCACTGGCTGCCAACGCTTGAGGAAACTTAAAATCATTGCTGATTAAAACATAACAATATCAAGGTAAAAAATATCCAGTTATAAAATATAAGTATAATGAAGGACATTTCAGCATCATTAAAAAGCCCATGCAAGGCTGACGTCTTGCTCTAGGTCTAAACTGTAGCCTGTAAATAAGACACATAACTCAATAGTCACGGACAACAAAACTCTTTTTTATTAAACAAAGAAAAGCAGCTCTGTCACTGTTGGTTCACTGACCTAAAGGTTGTTGCTGGATCTTGCACAGCCCTGATCAGTTGACCCATCACAGCCGCAGAAACACAGCCGCAGCGTATCGTGCTGCATTGTTGGAGCACCAAACAGACTGAACTCCACCCCTCGACGACAGACGCGTTGTAATCCTCCTATCATGAAATCAAGCCTGTCCCCATGTTGTTGGGCAGCCCATTGAGGCAAATGAATGGCATCTGAGCCCCCGCCTCCTGCTGCTCTTTTGAGCCCCCCTGTAGTCTCCGCTGTGTTTCCAGGATGACGTCCTGCAAGGTTACTATCCAAGGGGGTTCAGGCTGGCTCTCCTCAAGCAGTTGGCTTTCTGTGTGTGTGTGTGGTGGGGGGGGGGGGGGGGGGAGGGTACTCTTCAGATATGGTTGGAAATGTGAATTCCACTGTGGGAGGAGATTCTGGATCTCCATCCACACAGCATTTCATATTCTGGGTGCCATGTTTGTTGACTGCTGGAGCTATTAGGGAATATTATTTAGTGTGTTTGTGTATTTGTGCTTTTAATAGTCAGTGAATAAGCAAGTTTAGACTGTTTGTATTTTTAAATAGTCAGTCAATAAGGCAGCTAGTAAGCGTAGGTAGTGTGTTATTTTTAAAAGTCTGCAGACTTTAAAGAACTGAGTGTTTGTATTTAATACAACTGAGTGTTTGTATTAAAAAAAAAACAAAAACAAAAAGTAGCCAGAAGCTAGAAATAAGCTAGGAGCAGTGTATACCTAAGTGAAAAGGTTGAATAGTTCAGCTCAGTTACCTTGGAAAGGTGTTGAGGTAGTGTGATTGGGTTTGAATAGGGACCAACATTTGTTAATCAAGAGAGCAGTGAGTCACTCTGGCTGACTAACTGAAGTTAGACTGTATTTCCCAACCCTCCCACCCCTCGCCCACCCACCCCTAACTCATCCCTTAAATTATAGGCAGGTGCCACTTTCACAAAAAAAACCCAAAAAACATCAACAAGAACTTTATTGAAAATTCGATCAGACCCCGGTAGGCCACTACCAGACACATAGTGAATTCACTAATACATTTAAAGGACGTTAGACACATTCCTACTCCCATAGCAACCTAAAACTTAACTAGGAACTGATCAAAATTGAGATGAAGGCAGCAGTCCAGCAGCAAGAGGGGGGCTTCCCAGTCTTTTGCATCGAGTGTCACATGTATGATTTTTTACCCACCGATGAGAAGTTGTACATGTGCATGCGATGCAAAGAGCTCCTGGCTCTCAGAGAACGAGTCCGATCTCTGGAGGCTAGAGTGGCAGACCTGGAGGAGCTGAGGGAGACAGAGAGGTATATAGATGAGACCTTCAGGGACATAGTAGTCAAGTCCCAACTTCAGACTGGCAGCCCTGGTGCTGCCTTGGGGGAAGAAGGTCTCATTATGGGAGAGCACCAACCAGGTGCAGCAGGAAAGGATCCTGTAGCAAGGACCTGCTCTCCAGGTGATGCATTATCCTTTCGCACTGAGGATATCTCCCCAAGGCCTACTGCCCAGGAGGGAAGGGTTAGGTCGGCCGTCATAGTTGGTGATTCGATTATTAGGAATGTAGATAGCTGGGTGGCTGGTGGGCGTGAGGATCGCCTGGTAACATAGAAACATAGAAACATAGAAATGACGGCAGAAGAAGACCAAATGGCCCATCCAGTCTGCCCAGCAAGCTTCCCTCATTTCTTCTCTCATACTTATCTGTTTCTCTTAGCTCTTGGTTCTAATTCCCTTCCACCCCCGCCATTAATGTAGAGAGCGGTGATGGAGCTGCATCCAAGTGAAATATCTAGCTTGATTAGTTAGAGGTAGTAGGGGTAGTAACCGCCGCAATAAGCAAGCTACACCCATGCTTATTTGTTTTTACCCAGATTATGTTATACAGCCTTTATTGGTTGTTTATCTTCTCCCCTGCCGTTGAAGCAGAGAGCTATGCTGGATATGCATCGAAAGTGAAGTATCAGGCACATTTGGTTTGGGGTAGTAACTGCCGTAACAAGCCAGCTACTCCCCGCTTTGTGAGTGTGAATCCTTTTTTCTTCTCCCCTGCCGTTGAAGTTATGCTGGATATGCGTGAAGTATCAGTTTTTCTTTTCCCCTGCCGTTGAAGCAGAGAGCTATGCTGGAAATTCGTGATGTATCAGTCTTTCTCCCATGCCGTTGAAGCAGAGAGCCATGCTGGATATGCTTCGAGAGTGAAGTATCAGGTACATTTGGTTTGGGGTAGTAACCGCTGTAACAAGCGGTGAATCCTTTTTTTCTTCTCCCCTGCCGTTGAAGTTATGCTGGATATGCGTGAAGTATCAGTTTTTCTTTTCCCCTGCCGTTGAAGCAGAGAGCTATGCTGGAAATTCATGCCTACCTGGTGCGAAGGTGGCGACCTCATGCGTCACCTAGATAGGATTTTAGACAGTGCTGGGGAGGAGCCGGCTGTCGTGCTACATGTGGGCACCAACGACATAGGAAAATGTGGGAGGGAGGTTCTGGAAGCCAAATTTAGGCTCTTAGGTAGAAAGCTTAAATCCATCCACGCGCAGGTCACCAGAGGCAGGCAGAGCTCCGGAGTCTCAATGCGTGGATGAGACGATGGTGCAAGGAAGAGGGATTCAGTTTTGTTAGGAACTGGGGAACCTTTTGGGGAAGGGGGGAGTCTCTTCCGAAGGGATGGGCTCCACCTTAACCAGGGTGGAACCAGACTGCTGGTGCTAACCTTTAAAAAGGAGATAGAGCAGCTTTTAAACTAGAACAAAGGGGAAAGCCGACAGTCGCTCAGCAGCGCATGGTTCGGAGAGAGGTATCTTCAAAGGATACTAATGATGCATTAGAAGTAGGGCATCCCGACAGTGAGGTTCCAATAATTAGAAAAATAGTCCAAGTGCCTGTAACTAAAAACTGACCTGAGCTAAAAAATTCGAACTTATCCCTATCAATTAAAAAGCAGAATGAAAATACAAACAAAAAACAAACTTTGAAATGTTTGTATGCTAATGCCAGGAGTCTAAGAAGTAAGATGGGAGAATTAGAATGTATAGCAGTGAATGATGACATAGACTTAATTGGCATCTCAGAGACATGGTGGAAAGAGGATAACCAATGGGACAGTGCTATACCAGGGTACAAATTATATCGCAATGACAGAGAGGAGCACCCGGGAGGAGGTGTGGCGCTTTATGTCCGGGATGGCATAGAGTCCAACAGGATAAACATCCTGCATGAGACTAAATACAAAATTGAATCTTTATGGGTAGAAATCCCTTGTGTGTCGGGGAAGACTATAGTGATAGGAGTATACTACTGTCCACCTGGTCAAGATGGTGAGATGGAAATTAGGGAAGCTAACCAAATTGGTAGTGCGGTAATAATGGGAGACTTCAATTACCCAAAGTACAAATAATGTAGATAAATGTTCAATCCTAACAGAATACTCCAAACAGCGTATTACGGTTAAGAAGTTTTAATATTTCCATTTGGCAACTCCACAGTTTTAAACGAACACCAGCTTAATGGCGTCCCCCGACACGGTCCCGTGTTTCGCCGCGGGCTGCATCGGGGGGATCGCCATACAGGAATTCACAACAAGAACTGGCAACAGCATTCAAATAGTAACAGGAGCGCCTGTTTGAATGCTGTTGCCAGTTCTTTTGTGAATTCCTGTATGGCGATCCCCCCCGATGCAGCCCGCGGCGAAACACGGGACCGTGTCGGGGGACGCCTAATTAAGCTGTGTTCGTTTAAAACTGTGGAGTGCCAAATGGAAATATTAAAACTCTTAACCGTAATACGCTGTTTGGAGTATTCTGTTAGGATTGAACATTTATCTGCCATTATTTGTACTTTGCGAAATTGCCTGAAGTGCAGATCTCGCCCATTCGTGGTTTCTTGAGACTTCAATTACCCCAATATAGACTGGGTAAATGTATCATCGGGTCACGCTAGAGAGATAATTTTCCTGGATGGAATAAATGATAGCTTTATGGAGCAATTGGTTCAGGAACCAACGAGAGAGGGAGCAATTTAGATCTAATTCTCAGTGGAGCACAGGACTTGGTGAGAGAGGTAACGGTGGTGGGGCCGCTTGGCAATAGTGATCATAATATGATCAAATTTGATTAATGACTGGAAAGGAACGTGTGCAAATCCAAGGCTCTTGTGCTAAACTTTCAAAGGGAAACTTTGATAAAATGAGAAAAATTGTTAGAAAAAACTGAAAGGAGCAGCTACAAAAGTAAAAAATGTCCAAGAGGCGTGGTCATTGTTAAAAAATACCATTCTAGAAGCACAGTCCAGATGTATCCACACATTAAGAAAGGTGGAAAGAAGGCAAATGATTACCGGCATGGTTAAAAGGGGAGGTGAAAGAAGCTATTTTAGCCAAAAGATCTTCATTCAAAAATTGGAAGAAGGATCCAACAGAACGAAAATAGGATAAAGCATAAACGTGGCAAGTAAATGTAAGACATTGATAAGACAGGCAAATGAGAGAATTTGAAAAGAAGTTGGCTGTAGAGGCAAAAACTCAACAGTAAAAACCTTTTAAAATATATCCGAAGCAGAAAGCCTGTGAGGGAGTCAGTTGGACCGTTAGATGATCGAGGGTGTTAAAGGGGCACTTAGAGAAGATAAGGCCATCGCGGAAAGATTAAACGATTTCTTTGCTTCGTGTTTACTGAAGAGGATGTTGGGGAGTGTTTTATGGACTTCACCTCGTAGGAACTACAGACATTTTTTCACTCAACACACAATTAAGCTTCGGAATTCATTGCTGCTGGTGCAATGGTTGGACCCTGTGCTGTGGGAAAGAGGAAGCTTGTAGCTGTGATGGTGTCCATAGTCGGATAGAAGTGGTTAGGTTAGGTTATTGGTAGGGCCCTTCAGTAAAGAGGAAGGAGAAAGGGCTCACAGGAGGAAACAGGCCCAGTTTAAGACAGTTTTGGTTCAGTGCAACACCAGATTTGGAGTTCCTTCCCCACATACACATGCAATTTGTGGCACAGAAATTTATAATTATATTTCACACCTGGCTACAAAAAATCCCCCCCCCCCCTTCCTTTTTGCCACTAAAATATTGTTACTGGGGAAAATTGACTACTGGTCCTTTTCCTCCTTTTGATGAGTGGGATGCACTTCAACTGGGCTTATAATGTGGTATTTTAAAATTATGCCCACTTTGAAGCCTTCTGTCAGATGCCTTTCATTTCTTTCCAAGCAGGTCTTCCTTCTTGAAGTTCAGGCAAAGCACTGCGGATGTGTCCTGCTCTTTTATTGCAGTGTGCATACGAATCTGATCACGTTACGGTCACCATTGCCCAGTGGATCTAGCACTTTTACCTCCTGCATTCCACTCAGGATCAGGTCGAGGGTAGCAGGTTGTCTCATGGGATCTCGGACACTTATTTATAGCATCCAGAAATCTCACCTCCCCTGCATAACTGAAGAGGTAATTAAAGTCGCCCATTATTATTATAGCCCCCCCCCCCACTTTGCTAACCTGCTTGATCTCAGCATAGGGTTCCTTATCTATTTCCGCCATCTCCTCTGGAGGGTAGCAGGACTCTTATTCTCCTGGAATTGTTGTCCGTAGGGATTCTAGACATTGGCCTGTCTTCTTTTGAAGTTTAACCTTACTTGACTGTGTACCTCTCCTGACTACCCCACCTCTGGGTCAGTCTCCTCTGTACATCTTGTACCCTGCTGTTCTTCTATTCCCCTTGGTTTTCCGTGATGCCTATTATGTCTGTGTTCTCACTCATCATGCCTCCAGCACGCCAATTAACTCTTCTGCTCTGGCGCTGAAAAGTAATATCAGTGCGCCTTCTTGGCTGCTGATCCTTTTTTATTAGGCCATACTCTGCCCTGGTGCTCCGAAGGCCCTGCCGTTCCGGTATTTGTTTTCCTTTTTTTTGTAAACATAACATCACATTATATCCTCCAGTTTCTAGACCTCAGTTCTTCACTGTTTTTCAGAAATAGGTTACGAGGGACAATGCATGCTAAATAAATACTGATTGATTGATTGATTGATTGAAATGTTGTGCATTAATTCCCTAAAAAGGCCTTGCTTTATTAGTTTAGTTGTTCAGAATGTTTGTCTTCTGATATTATAAAAAATATGTAGTAAGCCGAATAAAACTGTGTGACAATTTAGCATGTGTTTTATGACCCCAAGGTGTGGGAAGAGAGGTGTGTATGGGATATGTGTATGGGGGGGGGTATTTGTGTTTGCCCATATTTATTTTATTTTATTTATTTGTCAGGTTCATATCCCCATATGTGGGGATATGGGCTGAGATTTGTAGGGTAGGATGGGTGGGCATGTGGTGTCTCTCTTTGTCCCACTCCCCCTCTCTCTGGCCTCTCTGTTGCAGCTCCTCTGAGCCACTTCTGCATTAGTCTTCTGCAGCCCAGTGGGATGTGTGTGTGGGGGGGGGGAGTGGGGGACAGCAACAACAGTCTTGGCCAGCAGTACCCGGGTCTCTGTACCATGGTCTCTCACTGTGACATCAGAGTTGCAGATTCAAAGAACAACTACCAAACACATAAGCATTTTTTTTTTAATTTCATAAAATGTGCTAAAAAAAATAATTAAAAAAAATAAATATTAGGGCTGTTTAGCTTGGAGAAGAGATGGCTGAGGGGAGATATGATAAAGGTCTATGAAATCATGAGAGGACTAGAAAGGATAAATGTGAATCAGTTATTTGCTCTTTCAGATAACAGAAGGACTAAGGGGCTCTCCATGAACTTAGCAAGTAGCACATTTAAAACAAATTGGAAAAAACATGCACAGTTAAGCTCTGGCATTCACTGACAGAGGATGTGGTTAAGGCAGTTAGCTTAGCTGGGTTTAAAAAAGGTTTTGATAAGTTCCTGGAGGAGAAGTCCATAAACTGCCATGTTCTTATCTTGTAATAATAATCCTTCTGGCCAGGCTTTTACTGGGAGTTAATGTTCCTGTTAAAGACCTTCAGCTTTTCTTCAGGCATCTACTACCGTCAGTCGGGGGTAAACCGCCAGTAAATGCTCTGGGTGATCTAAGAGCTTTTGATTATTTCAATGTGTTTCTCTGATGATACTTCCTGTAACCTATAGCTCGCCTCAGCCTGTGGAAGGTATCTTCAGGCACAACTGTGAACCACACAAGCTGCTGGAGCTGCACCTCTGAGGATGAACCTCAGTGTCGCTATTATTATCATCCAGTTAGTTTGGTTGCAAGAAGCCATCCCTGTCAAGTTCAAGCCTCTTCAAATTACTCTTCTTCTACTAACTACACCGAGTGCAACGACCCGTTGCACCAATTTGCTAAAAGGTCGGTTATCAGTAATGTTTTGCCTCGGAGTTTCAACATGGTATAGAGATCAGTTCTACTCCATGTCCTTGGCCACTGGCTCAAGTTAAATAAACAGCTGCCGGGTACACACAGCCCATGGAATGGATTCAAGGTGATGTAAGAGAGGCGGTAAAATGTCAGCTTAGATGCGTTTTGAAACAGGTGAAAATTGGCTTGCAGATCCCCCGGGAAAAAGCTGCTCATGCTTCGTTGTATTATTGTTTTCTTTACTCTTTTCCCTCTCCCTCCTCTAAGAATTCAGTGCTTTAGGGTGGAGCTGCTTTCCGTCAATTAAAAAAAAAAAAGCTGTCTCACAGGTTCAGGGCCGGGCCCTGGCTGGGTGGTTCGACTGACTCTGTTGTCAAGCAGGAGACTCAGGCTCCACGCACGGGCCTGAGCCCAGCCCTTCTCCTCTGGGCTGCTGATGCTGGGGAGGCTTCAGAGCTCAGCTTCGCTGCTGGACAAACGTTTTCTTCCCCCACCCCAAAAAAAACCCCCCAAAACAAAATATCAGCTCTGTCTGGCAGCTGCTCAAGTTCCTTCAAGTGCAAATAGTTCAGCGAGTTTTGGACAAGTTCCTCCTGTACAGGAATGTGGGTTGTAAGCCCATCCAAAGAGTGCGCAGTGGCAGCCATGGACTGGAGAGCTGTAGCTCCCATCCAGTGGAAATCGCCCAGAGGTGATGGAGGGCATGGATTTACTTAATTTATTACAAATCTCGAATTCCGCAGTTTGGTCCAGCATGGATCATATGAAGCATTCATAAATATTCATTATAAACACAAAAAATGACAACAAACAAACGACCACAATACAACACAAAATAAACACTACTCATCCATAAGCCTCTTAAACAATGGTGCTTTCAACTGGAAGGAAGCTAAGAGGCCTTGGATTAAGGCAAATCGAGGGAAACGTTTCAGCTTGGAAGAAGACTCCTAGGATCCCACTTCTTGTGCTTGCCATCCCTCCATCAACCTGACACCTATGCCCAATTTAATAGAAGAATAATTGCATCCAAGTTTGTTTTGCAAGAGTTCATGGCTCCAAATCTCCCTTTAACCCATTCAGAGAGCGATTCCAGCAGAGCCCTCTCTGGTCCCGGGAGTGCAGGGCAACGGCTTGTGGAGTCCGCAGGAGAAGGAAGGCTGCCAAGTACAGCTTGTTCTGAAAGCGGATCGGCTCGGGAGGCCACGTAACACCCAGCAGAACATGTCAGACTGCCAAAGAAAAGCCTTGCGCTTACTGAGAAGGCTGGGCCAGTAGGTATGGAAATTAAATTAATTGCCTTTTAGAGAGAAAATTACACATTTCCATGCAAGCCCTTCTTGCTGATCTAATTAATTAGATCATCTTTGGGTTAAAAACAACAAATTACCAGGTGCTTGCTTGCTGTTCCTTTTCATGTTCCAAGGAATGGATTGTTAGGCGACTTGAAATGTAAGCTGCCGAATTGTGAACAGCCGGATAGATTAAAAGACACTTGGTTGTTCAGCAAATGTGTGGAGAGGTTCAAAGTGACACAGATTTGGTCATCTCGGACCTGCTTTTATTCTCGTGTGCCGCTGAACAAAGAATAAAAAAAAAAAGCATCAGCATTCTTATCTGCAGTTAATCAGGACTGGAAGTTACGAACATGATTCAAAATGCAAAGCAGGCCTCCAAACCTCAGCGAATAACAAAGGGAGGTTATGAACTTTAGCTCGATTAATCGACATGTTAGTTTTGGGGAACAAAAATCTCTTTTCCTATTGTAACTAGATGCCCAGTCATGAGGAGGACGCGTAATGAAAGTCAGCTCGCTGGCCTATGTCAGAGCTGGCTAATGATATGGGTTGATTGAAGGCTTCCTGGCTAATAAATCTTAGCTGTCAGGTGAATTGGTTTCCAGAGGGAGACATTAGGGCAGTTCTCAGTACATTTCCTTCTTTATTTGATTTATATTCTACATCCTGGCACTTCAGAGCAGATTACACTCATGTGCTGTTGGGCCTGTACCTGCCCCTCCTGGGCTCACAATCTCGGTTTCCACCTGACAATGAAATGTCTTGCCCAAGGTCACAAGAAGCAGCAGTGGGATTTGGTTTCCAACAGCCCACTAGGCTACTCCTCCACATTTTGTTACCTGCAGTGCTAATTTCAGATGGAAGGAAGGTTAAAACCACCACAATCAGGGCAGTCCAGAGGGTAGGACGGAGCAGGGCAACCGGCACCAGGCCCGCCGTGCTTTGGGTGAGCCCCATGCCTTCTGCTCCCTCTGGCACAATCCTGGAGCCTTCCCCACTCCCCACCCCCCACACTGCTGGTGCAATCCTCCTCCCCTTCCTTCCACCAGCAGGAGGGCAGCGCCATTTACCTGTGTCTGAAGTCTAATGTACAGTGAGTGCCCGGTCACCTGCAGGGCCCACTGTCCCCCACACCTTCACATCAAAATGAAGCCAACAGAGGGTGGCAGGTGGAAGAGAGTCAAGTTAGAGTAAGAAAGGGGTAGAAGAGGGCTTTTAAAAATTATATTCATTTATTTTTAATGATATAAAAATGTTATAGTGGCTCCACCCAGGCTGATTTGCCCCCAGTCCTCACACCCTGATAGGATGGGCCCTGAATGCAATGCATGGGATGTAAGATAAAAGTCAACAAGGAACATTTAATCCTCATGAGCTGATAGGGTCCTGTTGCGTTTGGCTGGTTGCAGGTGCATCCTGCGACTGGCCACTCTTACCTCCACCCCGGGTCGAAGGGGGCCCACTAACTCCACGGCTGGGTCCTGGGCAAAGCTGAGCGGGGCGTCCCTAGGCGCGTGCGCAGCTCAGGCACTTTAAAGGGCCTATGGCGGAATCCACACGGCGCCTTGGATGACATCACAGGCCTTCCCCCTATATATGGCTGTTCTGCCCTGCCACAATCGCCTCAGCAATTGGGAGAACTCCTCAGAGTAGCTGATTGCCTCTTCGTTCCTGCTCCTGCTCCAGTGCTTTGTCTTCGTGTTCCTGGTTCCTTCCTGTGTCTTTGGAGTTCCTGCATTACTGTCTTGTGGCTCCTCATCTGTCTTCAGTGTCTTGCTGCTGTTCTGCCCTGCCACAATCGCCTCAGCAATTGGGAGAACTCCTCAGAGTAGCTGATTGCCTCTTAGTTCCTGCTCCTGCTCCAGTGCTTTGTCTTCGTGTTCCTGGTTCCTTCCTGTGTCTTTGGAGTTCCTGCATTACTGTCTTGTGGCTCCTCATCTGTCTTCAGTGTCTTGCTGCTGTTCTGCCTTGCCTTATTTTCCCCTGGATTGTCTCTCGGCTTGACCTTGGTTCAGATCCCTGGCTTGACTTTGGACTGTTCCTCGACAATGTTTAACTGCTGCCTGCCTTGTGACCACTGCCTGCTCCTGACCTCTGCCTGCACTCGTCTCTGCTGTCTGCTGCCTGCCCCGACCACTGCTTGGACTGACCTCATTCTATTCCCATTGGCCAACAATATCTTCTGCGACTGATTCATCTCTTCACAGAGACCTGCGCCTGTCCAGCTGGCCCCGGCTCCCGAGGGCTCAACCTAAGGGAAACGAGAGCTGGTATTGGTGAAGTTTCTGTTGCGCCTCTGCTCCTGCAGGGCCCCTCCCTGTGGGTAGTGCCAACCTCACCTCGGTCCAAGGGTCCATTTCTATAACAGATTGCCAAGGCCATGGACCTGGTGGATCTCTCAGGCCTCCAGGCCATTCCCGGCTTGACAATCCAGCAGCAGCAACAGTTTCTCGAGCGCTTGGCGGGCTCCATGGAGCAGTTCAGCACCCGCCTCGATGCAACTACAGCCTCTGCAGGCTCCACTTCCTGCAGTACCGTCGGTTACAGCAGCTGCACCCATGGTACGTCTCCCGGTTCCTCCTCGGTATGCGGGAGACCCGAAACAGTGCCGCGGATTCTTGAATCAGTGCTTTATGCATTTTTCACTTCAGCTGGCACAATTTCCCAGTGACACTGTCAAGAGCACCTTCATAACTCTCCCTTCTGGATGGGAAGGGCCTTAGCCTGGGCCTCTCCCTTGTGGGAGCATGGGGTGCATTGCTACAGGACTTTCCACAATTCATTAAAGCCTTCAAGCTTGTGTTTGATGAACCCATCCAGCTGGCCACTCTGGGTTCAGATCTTCTACATCTCCAGCAGGGCAATCGTCCCTTAATGGACTACGCCATCGAATTCCGGACCAGGGCCACTGAGCTGAACTGGAGGGAGAACAGCCTTAGGAGTATCTTTCTGGAAGGGCTGTCGGTTCGGGTGAAGGATGAGCTAGCAGCTTGGGATCTTCCCAAGACTCTGGACACTCTCATCAATTTGGTCGAGAGAATTGACCACCGCCACAAGTAATGGGCCCGGGAACTGCGTCCTTCTTGTAAGCAAGTGGTGCTGGCCCCATCCTTTTCGCGCACCTTCTCTGCAGTATCGACAACAGCTCCCATCGCAGCACAGGCCAAAGAACCAATGCAGCTAGATAGGGATTCCTCTCTTTGGAGGAGAGGCTCTGCTGCCACAACCTGGGGCACTGTTTCTACTGTGCCGGGTCCGGGTATTAGCTGGCATACTGCCCTATAAGCTGGGAAACTAGCAAGTTTGGATCTAGTGGGGAGGTGATCCTAGGTTTTATCATGCCCGCTCCTCAACTCACTATCTCAGTGTCTATTTCTGTGGACAGTCATGAGTTCCCCACCTTAGTGCTGGTTGACCTGGGCACCGGAGAGGAACTTTATAATGAAGGCCATAGTAGAACCTCTACGGCTTCCTGTGGTCCCCTGAAATTTGCCACTAGTTATCTCCTCCATACATGGAGAGCCACTTCCTGGTCGGATTACCACAGCCACAGCCCCCTGCTCCTCCGCATGGGCATCTTGCACATAGAGATTATCATTTTTCACATGATTGACATAGCAGTACATAACATCGTGTTGGGGCTGCCCTGGCTGCAGCTTCTCTCTCCTCACTTTGACTGGTCTCGCTTCAGCTGGTGAGTTCAGGTGCCCATTGCCATGATTCCTGCCTACAATGAATTGAGCCTCCACCGATTCTGCCCCTGACAACAACCTTGTTGGGACTCCCTCCTCAGTACACTGCATTCGCTGACGTGTTCTCCAAGGGAAAAGCGGAGATGCTGCCTTCTCACTGTACGTTTGACTGTGCCATCAATCTGCTACCTGGCAATGATCCACCATGAGGTGGATCATTGCCGGGTCCCAGAAACCACAGCTATTTATTTATTTATTTATTTAGATTATTTTACTATACCGATGCTCAAGACAAAGTCTTATCATACCGGTTTACAGTATAACCAGGGGAAACCAATAACCAGAAGAGAGAAAGTTACAATGAACAGGGATTACAAAACAGGACAATTGAAAGAGGAAGAATTAGTTTAAACAGAGCTATGTCTGAGTTCATCAAGGAGAACCTTGACCAAGGTTTCATTAGGCTCTCCACATCCTCCTTTAGGATGGGGTTTTTCTTTGGGTCCAAAAAGGACGGATCTTTACACCCTTGCATAGATTACTGGGGGCTGAACACTATAACAAAGAAAGACCGTTATCTACTGCTGCTCATTTCCGAGCTCTTTGACCACCTCCAGGAGTCTAGAGTGTTTACGAAGCTGAACCTCCGTGGGGCCTATTATCTAATTCGAATTAAACAAGGCGATGAGTGAAAGATAGTGTTCAATACGCGGGACAGCCACTATGAATATCTGGTGATGCCCTTTGGCCTGTGCAACGCCCCCACGGTATTCCAAAAAATGATGAACAAAATCTTTAGAGACCTCCTGTACATCTGTGTTGTCGTGTACCTGGACGATATCCTCATCTTCTCAAAGGACCTCACGTCCCACCATCAGGACATTCACCTCCAAAGGCTACAGGCAAACAAATTATATACGAAGCTGGAGAAATGCCTCTTTGAGAGGGAGAGCCTACCCTTCCTAGCTTATATCGTTTCTAGCAGGGGCTTCCATATGGATCCGGATAAGGTCAAATGTATCCAGGACTGGTTGCAATCTTCAGGTCTCCGTGCTCTGTAAAGGTTTTTGGACTTTGTAAACTACTAATGGTATTTTATCCCCAGTTACTTTCGGATTGTGGCTCCACTCATGGCGCTCACCCGGAAAGGAGCCAATACCAAGGTTTGGCCTTCTGAAGCAGTCACTGATTTTCTAGAGTTGAAAAAGGCTTTCCTCCAGGTACCATGCCTCCATCATCCAGTCCCCACATCCCTTTATCTTGGAAGTTGACATCTTCTTCATAGGCGTAGGGGGCCGTGCTGAGCCAGCACTCCAGTAAGGGGGGTTCTTCACCCTTGCTCATTCTTCTTGCAAAAGTTCTACTCCGCAGAGCGGAATTATGTAATCAAAGACAGGGAGTTGCTGGCCATCAAACTGGCACTTGAGGAGTGACGGCAATGGTTGGAGGGTATACAACATCATATTATAATATACACCGACCACAAGAACTTGGAACATCTTCATCTGGCACAATGAGTGAACACATGCCAAGCCCGATGGTCCCTGTTCTTCAAACGTTTTGACTTTGAAGTGAGGTACCGGCCTGCATCTAAGAATGCACAGGCGGATGCCCTCTCCTGTTCTTTTGAGGCAGAGGACACACCTGATCCCCCCAGGCACATTATCAATACAGCCCAGATCCTCTTGGCCTCCTCTGTGACCATCCCTCCAGGAAAGATGGACATACCATGCTGACTCTGAGAGAAAGTTTTGAAATGGTTTCATGATTCTCCTGTCACAGGCCACCCTGGATGGGCTCAGACTCTCGCGCTGCTCCAGCAGTATTACTGGTGGCCCTGTTATGATGCTGCTTGCGGAGCCCATCCTGCGAGCAGCCTCTCACTTGTCCCGTCCTGTCACCACAGGTCACATTCTCGCAGCCTAGGCCGCTCTGGACCGTTGCTGCTGCGCCTCTTCTTCGCGGCAGGAGCAAGTGCTGGGACTCCTCTTTGCGGCATGGAGCTGCCACCACGACACCGCTGCCTCTTCACTTCTTGCGGCATGGAAGCCGCCGCCAACTGCACCTTCGCGGCAGGAGCCTCCACCATCCTCATCATCTTCGCGGCATGGAGCTGCTGCTGGGACGCCCCATCTTCGCTGCATGGAAGCCGCTGCCGGGATATATCTTCATGCGGCTAGGAAGCCAACGCCGATGCTCCTCTTCATGGTCCTGGTGCCACCACCGACTTCCTCCACCTCCTGGGCTCCTTTAGGCACGGGTGCGCGCCTCTCCACTTTATTTAAAGGGCCAGCGGCGGGAAAAGCCTGCGGCACCAACGGATGACCTTATCAGCCTGTGCCATGTCCAGCCCTATAAAAGGGCTCAGCTTTCACTCCTCAGGGCCTTCGAACCGGACTTCACAGTGATCTGTGGTCTCCTTCCGGTCAAGGTCCTCCGTGGTCTCCTCTTGTCTAGAGGGCTCTTCGTTAGATGTTCCTAGTCTTCTTCGTCTGATGTTCCTGGTCTTGTTCCTCATCAGAGCTCCTTCGTCGCCTGTTCCATGTCCTGATGTCCTGATGTTCCATGTTCCAGTCCTGGTCCTGATGTCCTCGTCTCCGGTTCTTCATCCTGCTTCCACGTTTCCTCTTGTCCGCCTTTCCTGGCGTGCCACCGTCATGGTCCGTGACCAGTCCATGGGGGGATGTGTAGGGCACTTCGTGGCACAAGGCCTATCTTCATGTCTGCAGCGCAAGTCTCCGGAAGGCCCTTGTTTTTAATGCCAGGGTCTGTTCCTGAATCCGAGTTCTGAAGTTTTGTTACCTGTGTCTTGAATCCTGTTCCTGGTATTCGGAGTACCTTGTTCCTGCTTCCGTCCATGCCCTAGACTCAAGCTAGAACCTGCTCCGCTTCAGCATGGTCCGTGACCAGCCACGGATGTGGCTGGTCACGGACCATGTGCTTCTGTGCAGGCCTCTCCTCAATCTTCAACATGTTTCCAGTTCCAAGTCTTCACTTTCTCGCCTGGAGTCTGCTTTCCTTTCAGCAGCTGTGTAGGGCTCGCTGTGGTGCAGTACTCACCTTGTACTAGTGCCTGAATCCTGAATCCTTGCCTGAGTCTTCCAAGTATCCTGAAATCTCATCTGAGTCTTCAAGTTCCTCAAATCCTTGTCTCAGTCTCTCAAGTTCCTGAGTTCCATGTCTCATCTTGTTCCTGCCCTCAGCCTCCGTCTGGCCTCACACACTTGTTTCCAAGTGGCGGGTCCGGAAGAGCTACAGAGTGGTCGGAGGGCTAATCTTGAGACCAGCATTGCGTTGCAGGTCCAGTGGAGGTCTGAGCCTGCCTAGTTCCAGTCCTTGATGTTCCTCGTCTTGACCCTGGTCCAGTCTTGTTCCTGCTCCAGCCTGTGCCTGAATGCTCTCACCTCTCACAGTTTGTGCCTTGGGGCTCAACCCCGAGCCACACCATGGCCCAAGGACTCATAATCCGTCTTGAGCAAGCAACCGCACCCCCGTGCTCGGATCAGCCCCAGTTGCAGAGAGACGTCAGGACTACATGGACTCTTGTCCCACCTGTGCCCAGCAAAAAACATTGGTGAGATGAACCTGGGAACCCCAGGAAACCCTAGACCCATGTGTCTACTGATTTTGTGGTGGACCTTCCCTTCTCTAATTGCTGCAACACTATTTGGGTCATTGTCGACCGATTCTTAAAGATGTCTCAATTTGTTCCCCTTCCTGGCATTCCCTCAGCACCTGAGCTGGCCCGGCTGTTTACCCATCACATTTTTCAACTGCACGGCTTGCCCAAGCATATTGTCTTGGATTGGGGCACCCAGTTTACAGCCAAATACTGGTGCTCCCTTTGCCGGACGTTTAATATCACATTGGACTACACCACTGCTACCATCCACAAGCCAACGGCCAGTCAGAACGGATTAACTGAACTGTGAAATGCTTCCTGATGGCCTAAGCAAATGATCGCCAGGGCAATTTGGCCGCCCTCCTCTCATGGGCGTAATTCTCCCATAACTCCCTTATTAGCTCTGCACGGGATCATCGCCATTCCAAATTGTGTACGGGAGACAGTCTTCTCCTCTGTTACCAGTCCCATTGACCATTTTTTCCCCAGCAGCTGAACTAACTGCTCAGGAGCTCCAGGAACTTTGAATTCGTATGTAAGAAATGCTCCGGAAAATGGCTCAAAGATCCAAGAAGGCAATGGACGCTCACCGGCAGCCAGCACCGCAATTTAAATCTGGGACAAGGTTTGGCTGAGTACCTGCCATATCCAGCTCAGGATGTCCTCCATGAGGCTCGCTCCCGGCTACATCAGGCCCTTCCCTGTTTCCTGTCAGGTGGGGCCTGTTACCTATCAATTACGCCTACCCGCCTCCTTGGGAGATCATGTTTTTCATGTCTCCCTCCTCTAGCCCTTAGTCCTTGTGTGGACATCCAGGAAGGTGCCAAGACCCCAGGAGGTGTCCATCAAAGAGACCCATGTCTACCAAGTGAAGGAGATCTTGGATGTTTGATATTGGAACAAGAGTTGGGAGGGGTACGGCCTGGAGGAGAATGCATGGGAACCTTCCTCGAACATCCTGGACAAGAGTCTCTTAAGGGCATTCCACGCTTTGCACCTCAAGAAACCGAAGCCCCTTGGGGGGATGTTTAGAGGAAGAGGTACTGTTGCGTTTGGTCAGTCATGGGTCCATCCTGCAACCATCTGCTCTTACCTCCAGCCCCAAGTCAGAGGGGGCCCATTGACGCTGCAGCTGGGCCCCGGGCGAAGACGCGGATAGCCACTGCGCAGGCCTGATGCACCACGCTAGGAACACATTCAGCTGAGTGGGTTGTCCCTAGGTGAGATCCGCATAGCTCAAGCACTTTTAAAGGGTCTGCGGCGGGAAATGCACCATGGCACCTTCCCCTATATGGCCTACTCTGCCCTGCCTCAATCACCTCGGCAATGGGTCAAACTCCTCAGAGTAGCTGATTGCCTCTTCATTCCTGGTTCTGGTTCCTGCTCTTATTCCAGTGCCTTGTCTTTGTATTCCTGGTTCCTTCCTGTGTCTTCTGAGTTCCTACATCCCTGTCTTGTGGATCCTTATCTGTCTTCAGTGTCTTACTGCTGTTCTGCCTTGCCTCATTTTCCCCCTAGATTGTCTTCTTGGCTTGACCTTGGTTCAGATCCCTGGCTTGTCTTTGTTTGGATTCCTGGCTTGAGACTTCGGACTGCTTCTTGACTACATTTAACTTCTGCCTGCCTTGTGACCTCTGCTTCCTCCTCGTCTTGTTGATCTCTGCCTGCCCCTGACCTCAGCTTGCTCTTGCCTCTGTTGTCAGCCATCTGCCCCAACCACTGCTTGAACTGACTTTGCTCTATTCTCATTGGCCAACAATATCTTCTGCGACAGATTCATCTCTTCACAGAGGTCCAAGCCTAAGTCCAGCTGGCCCGGGTACCAAAGGGCTCAACCTAAGGGGAACGAGGGCTGGTATTGGAGAAGTTCCTGTAGGGCCTCTGCTCCAGGCAGCTCTGCCTGCTGACTGTGAGGACCTGCAGGGCCCCTCCCTGTGGGTAGCGCCAACCTTACCTCGGTCTAAGGGTCCACTTCTACAACAGATGCAAATAGTTTCATATCTCCATTGAGGTTGTGTGGGAGATTGTTAACTACCCTCTCCCCATCCCACTGTGTACAGATTCAACCAAAATGCCAAAGAGGGACGATCCTGAACTCATGAGTCACATCTTATGATGTTTGAGGCCGAGAGGTGATCTGGAAGTGTGTCAGAAATAGGGCATGGATGGAGTCCCCTGTCAGACACTCCAGTTTCTAGCACTCATGGACAGGGGATCTAGTCCCCTGTCAGACACTTCCAGTTTCTAGCACTCATGGACTAGGGATGCATGGTACCCAAGGAGATATCCTTGCACTGTTATGTTAAAGCACCTGTGACTGATTTATATTTCATAAATTTATCTTGTCCCTTTTTGACTCCTCCCTCCCTTCCCCAGTTAAGCTATTTGCCTTCATGATATCCTGTGGCAGTGAGCTCCGCAAGCTGACTGTGCCCTGTCCTCTGAAAGCTTCATCTAGCACTTCTAGTCCTTGTATTCTGAGACATGGTGAATAATCATCTGTTTTTACTTTCTCCACACCTTTCATGCTCTTATGTAACTCTGCTTGTCTATCTATACCACTATCCTGGAAGTGGTATGTCTCCTTTGTACATACGGAGACTGTAAAAGACTCTCATAAATATCTATCTCAGTGTACAAACACATGCTTTGAATTTAAAAATAATTAAAAAGTTATAAAAACTTGATGACTCAAACAACAAACAAGAAGCATCAGGAAAACAGAGCAGGTTCAAAGAGAGACGAATATAATTACCCAGCTCATAAAAGAATAACACAGCATTGTAAAAGGTAGGCTGAGTGGTTATATATTATGCCATATCACACACATACAAAGCTTGTAAAAGCAAAACTCAGTTTACTAAATATAATCACCATAAGCGCTACATAGATTAATCAAGACAATTAGTTATTGCAATAACACAGATAAAATTAAAAGAAAAAGAGTCTATACAGGAATTACCGTACTTTCCTTATAGGCCTTCTGGTCTATGAGATAGCAACTTCATGAAAAATGGAAGGTTTACAACATCGGGAACGCCACAAAACCAGTTTTGGCCGCTCTATGTCCATGGCTCATTCAAAGAAAACACTGCCACTGTAGTTCCTTATCATTTTCCTAGCTTTATTCCAGGGTCTGCAAGTTAGATGTTTCGATTTGTACCCATAGCTCTGACATTAGCCATCTGGAGCTGTTAAACTATGGCAGTGCCTGACTCCCAAAAGGTTCAAATACAGACCTTCATCAGGCCTCTCAGAACAACATATGTAGAAAGAACAGAGGATCCTGGCTCTTATCTTTTAGTTCATTAGTGCCAGCCAGAAACAGTGTGCAACAGTGTCTCAGGCCTTCCTTATGCTAAGCTATGTGCAATGTACATATATTGATCCACATTTATCAATTATTGGGATTGTTTTGATCCATAACTAACCCCACTTCCCGCGTACAGGGAATCTAAAAATAACTCCCTAAAATAATCAACACAAGCATGTAATGCAGCAGCGTCAGTTTTGCAATCGATATAAGCTGCTGGGTACAGTGCAGCACATTTCAGCAGTGATTTGCCCTGAATTCCTGCATAGCACAGGCTGGGTGGTTAGGGGCTTAGCAGACCCATGTCAATTAAAAGGCAGAGGTATTAGGCCAGTTTGGTGGCTTAGTGGTAGCATCACCCACTGCCATATGGAGGGACCCAGGTTCAGTTCCCAGAGCAGGTTTTCCATGTCCCTGGGTCAGGTAGGGCAGGGGATGCTGCAGAGGCAGCATTCACATCCTGTGGGAAGGAGAGAGCCCTAGTCATAGTACAACAGCAATGCCTAGTGGCTGGATTTAGGGCTTATAGTGGCAGGATTCTGGAAGGATGGAATGGCCTTTGCCCAAGGACCTTTGCTGCAATGATGGGGCTGAACTGGAAGGAGATGTAAAATAGCAGAATTGCTTACCTGTAAAAGGTGTTCTCCAAGGACAGCAGGATGCCAGCCCTCACACATCAGATATGCCCTACTGAGCATGTGCAGCTGTAATCACCCTGCCCCTTAGGCAGAGTCCCTCAGTCCCTGATATAGCTCATACATGGAGAAACCAATTCCCAGGGGAGGCGGGCGCTTTTCGTGAGGACTAACATCCTGCTGTCCTCGGAGAACACTTGTTACAAGTAAGCAACTCTGCTTTCTCCAAGAACAAACAGGATGTATCAGTCCTCGTACATGGGTGAATCCATAGCTAGAGGCTGCTGAAAACAGGAGAAAGCAGGAAACCCCACAGTGCTGAAGGCACCATCTTTCTCCCACTTGCCTTTGAGACAGCCGACCCAAAAGTGGGTCTAGGCGAGAAGAGAGTTGGGTTCTACAAAAGAAAACCACAGAACAAACAGACACAAAACCCCAATGCATAGCAGAGGCGCTTAAGGCAGGGTCGTGATGCAAAATCCAGCGATAAGCAAACTTTGCCTCATGGAAATATTACAGTCAGGATTTCAAATTAGCGAACACTGACAAGCAAAGTAAGTCTAAATCCTCCTGTATACAGGAAAAGGCCTAGAAAATAAACCAAGAGAACTCTTAGACGAAGACTACACAGTTTCCTTTGGTATCACAAGATCATCAAAAAATCCAACTGGGGGCCAGAGAGCCCTCCAGAACGAATTGGCGGGCCCCTGGCATCTGAAGGACAGAAAGCATCTGCAGACGTGTGCCCGATGATTGGCTGATAGGCACAGTGGGCAGAAACACCCAAGCAACGCTTGGAAGAAAAAGTGACAACAGCTGCAAGGTGTGTGGCAGCCCTTACCTTCCAAAGTACCAGGCAGGAAAGAAGTCAAGAATGTCAGGGGATGACAGGCAATGCCTGAACAGAATGGCTAGCCCAAAAACCCCTGAGTATGGGGTTAAGCTAGGCCTGAAGCTCACCCTCGCTCCACCATGTCAAGAGCGGCTTATTCCATCCTGTCCATGGGACAGCTCAGGTGAGAAGGGAGGCTCTTTGCTCAACCCGGTGAAGTTTGAAAAGCTAAAGGCAGAACTTGGTGAAAAAAACAGGGAAAAGGTGGTGCACCGATCCTTGCAGAAGTGCACTAAGATATACCACGAAAGTGTCCCCTCCCCCCAAGGAGACAGACTAAGATATACCACGAAAGTCCCCGTCCCCGTCCCCCCCCAACATTCAGACTGGAAGTTGGGAGCGAAGAACACAAGGAGACAGACTCCGGGGCTGCAGGGGTAAGAAAATGCCGCTAGGCTGTATTTATCTACCCCGCTGATTCCAGTAGAGAGTTACCCCCAAGAGGAAGATCTCTCAGCACGATAGGAACAGCTAAAACTGAGAGTGAAATTCCTGGGGAAGAATTTCAGAAAGCAGGGCTGCCTCAAGTGCAGGATTTCTTTACAGATCTGGCAACCCGAAGGGTAGCAGGGCAGGCTCAGTCTGATCTCAGAACAACCCGCCCGAGGCCATGATTACCTATACTCGAGAACCAGGAACTCCCTGCCCACAGATAAAACTGGGGAAGGAGAGCTCACAAAGCACCGCCACAAAAGTGTAGCACCTCTGTTGCGGGTCCTTCAACGCCTAACTCCCGCAGCCCATGGATATGGCGAGAGGTTGAAAGGCAACCTGCCAACCTGGATGCATATGAACCAGAACCCTCCTCCCTGCAGCAGGGCCCCGCATGGTGGCAATGGTGTTCGACATTGTTGAGAGCAGTCATGAATGACATCACTGGCAAATAGGCCCGATAGCCTCCATGGCACTCGATGGCCTTTCTCTCATTAGTTCTGTCAGCACCAGACAAAGGCAAAAAAGCCCAGACAGAGCAAGGAGAGGACACAGAAACTAAACTGCAGGTGCAGTATTTATTTATTAAAGAATAAAATTACTCTGCCAGGCTTCAAGCAACTAAGAAGAAAAAATAAAATAAAAATTTTTTAAAAATGCCGAAAGGAAAAGATAAAGAAAAACAGCTGCAGCTCCAGGAAAAACTGTGAAGAGAGAGCAAAGCTCCACGGAAAAAGAGAGGGACTCTGCCTAGGGCTCAGGGTGATGACTACAGCTGCACATGCTCAGTGGGGCATGCATGAAAGTTCTAGAATCTTTGAGATCAAAGTTCCGTGCCGGGGCTCCATCCCATGATGTCATCCATGTGTGAGGACCTCCATCCTGCCTGTCCCAGGAGAAAAGGGTAAATCTCTGGGCAGTTGCATAGCCCAGCAGAGGCTGGTGCCAGTCAAGCCGGAGGCCCAAGAGGTGGGCAGTAAGCACAAAACTTTAGAATAGCGTTCTGGCACCATTAGATAAGGGTGAGGGGGATTCTCCTCATTGCCTCTCCTTCCGTTTCAGATTCTCCCTTCTGAAGTACAACATACACTTACCTATTGAAGCATGTAAGCAGTCTTTCTCTCTCCCAGTCACACCCCCAGGCGTATACTTTTACTGTTGTAAGTCGCCTTGGGCATACACATGGGAAGATGTCAAATAAGTAAAGATATGATGATGATGATGATGATGTAGCACACCAGATGCAGCCCACTAATTACTTCCCTGTTGCAATTTTGGACTTGTGAACTCTGGGCAGAGTTGACCAAGCTCTGCACCATTACAAGGGCAGAGCAGGACAGGATGGCCCTTGCTGCAGTGGGCCCACAAGTCTGGTGAAGTGAAAAGGTGCTGCTGCATCGCTGTGCGCAGAGTCCACGCGCTTGTGAATAAAGCGCTTACACTCCTGCCATGCGGGGGAAACAAGTTACAACCAATAAATATCTTTGGGAGGGAATAGGTTCCGGATGTTTGGGGGATAGTAATGGCAGCTGGAAGCGATACCTTTCGTTGCACCTTGATGCATTGCAGAACGTGCGTCACTGAATGTAATCTGCTTTGACGTGCCAAAAAGAAAAAGTGGAATATAAAAATCAGATAAATAAATACAAATAAATAAATAAACAAACAAACAAACATGTGTAGCCGGCTTCTCGCAATGTATCACTGAGAAGTGGAGCAGAATAGATCTGCTGCATATGGCAGGATGTAGATATCTATCTGACCTTGCAGTCCATCCCTTTTTGTATTTGCAAATAGCTGGGATTCTTCAAGTGCCAATGTTTCTGGCTGCAGTGCTTCATCTCTGCGTCATTTCCAAAGCTCTCATTTTCTTTTTGTCCTAAATGTTTATCTCTTATGGTTTTGCATTTTCTGGGGAGTAAAAGCCATGCAAGCTGCTGTTATTTTGCCATTCCTCAAGTTGTTCTCTGTGCCTTGCGTCCTTCTGCTGGATTCGTGCTTTACCTGCACCGGTGTGATGCCTGCATGTCATCCTGAGGAAGACCAAACTTTACACTTGGGAATAAGATGAATGGTTAAGCCGGCTGTTGTTTTTCTAATGATTATTTTCAGACACATTCAAAGTTTATATTCAGGTAGAAATAGAAAAGAAGAATGCAAAAGTGTCATCATCTGGCAGCGAGTGCAAAGACCAGAGACTGAGCAGAGTCTGCCGCAACACAGTAAGAGAGGCAACTGGGCAAAGTGGATGAAGGAAGCTTGCCATCAAAGCAAAAACTCATAATAAAAACCTTTTCAGATACATTCAAAGTTAAAAGCCAGAGAGGGAGTCAGTTGGACCATTAGATGATCAGGGCGTAAACGAGGCACTAAGGGATGACAAAGCCATAGCAGAGAGACTAAATGAATTCTTTGTTTTGATCTTCACTTAGGAAGATGTAAGAAAGATACCCATGTCAGAAGTGATATTTAAAATGATGACTCAGAGGAAATGAAATAGATCTCCATAAATCTGGAAGACATATTAGGGAAAATTGACAAACTAAAGAGTAGCAAATCACCTGGACCAGATGGTATACATCCTATGTGAAGGGTAGTGGGTGTGTGAGTCCTTAGTGCTGTAGCATCGTTGATGCAGCTTCGAGGGAGAACCCACGAGGCATATGCTGGCAGCTGGTGAACGCGCCCTGTTGCAGGACAGTCTGCAGCTTCACTTTTACTAGCTGCCTCCCCTCACATGTTGCGCCCTTGGGTTCTGGTAGCTGGCAGGACTTTGGTGGGTCCCTCTGACAGTGAATATAATGAAAATCCAAAGGCACATCAGGGTCGGGGAAGGCAGCAGACTAATGAAGTCTGGAACAGGCCAAGGTCGGGGCAGGCAGCTAACAAGATTGGTCAGGTCCAGGCAAAGGATCAGGCCCATGTGGCAGGCAATCACGGTCAGGTCCAAACAAGATACAGAATCCGGAAACCAGGTGAAGGGTGGACGAAGACACACAGACGTCACTGGATGAGGCGAGGCAAGGCACAGGAGCACAGGAATCAGGGATGCTGGCATCACACACACTGCAATGCAGGAGACCCATTGCTGAGGCATCTAAGGGACATCTGGTGCAATTAATCTGTCGCTGATGTCATCAGGGGCATCAGGTCAGGATTCCCATCATGGGTGCACATTCCTAGAGAGAGGGCCAGAAGATGCAGAACGATAGTGGGGCCTGGATGCTGCATTGGTGTGCGAGCCACGTGGCAAAGCCCAGGTCAAGGAGCTGGGCCTTCCTGCTGCATTTATTTATTTATTTGTAGAGTTTTATATACCGTTATTCGGTAGAGCCATCATAACGGTTTACAAAATATGCAATTAGCATACAAAATATGCAATTAGCATACAATCAAATGGAGTTAACATGGTAGTTGGGAACAGTAAACATTTTTTCTTAGTCGTTGAATAACAGAATAGTGAGGAGAACATTTTCAATGAACTTAATGAATCAAGTGAGAGAGCAGGGAGGGGTGAAAAAGGAGGGTACATCAGGAGAGCAGGAAGAGGAGGATTATGCTTGCGAGTTCTGTTGAGGGCTGGGATGATCAGGCGTCTGCGAGTTAGAATAGAGTTTGCGGAATAAAAATGTTTTTAGGTCTTTTTTAAATGTTTTCAGGATGTGCTGGGTCCTCAGTTCTTTGGGTAGGGTGTTCCAAATTTTGGGGGAGGCAATGGAAAATACTCTTTCTCGTGTAGTTGAAAGATGAGCGTCTCTTAAGGTGGGGATGTTTAAGAATCCTGCGTTGTTAGAGCATAGGTTTCTTTGTGGGTTTTGGGGGGTTATGTTTAAGCCTTTTAGTCCATGAAGATCATCATTTAGGATTTTATGAATGATGGTCATTGATTTGTAGGTAATTCGTGCAGAAATAGGTAGCCAGTGAAGAGAGGATAAAATGGGTGTTATGTGTTCGTTTCTTTTTTTTTCTGTAAGGATTCTGGCAGCTGAATTCTGCAGTATTTGGAGTGGTTTGAGGGATGATGAAGGGATTCCAATAAGTAATGAGTTGCAGTAATCGAAGGTGGAGAAAATAAGCAGCTGCAGGACGGTTCTGAAGTCAGAAGGATTGAGAAATGGCTTTATATGTCTTAGGGTTAGTAGCTTGTGGTATCCTTCTTTCGTTTTATTTACTATGTGGGATTTGAAAGAGAGATCAGCATCGATGGTAACTCCAAGGTTCCTGGTATGGGTGGTAGGGATTATTGTTATCATTTGTTTATCTAGTATTGTCAGGGGTGGCGGAGTTGGATTGGGTTTTTTATCCATGAGTATGATTTCAGTTTTGTCAAAGTTGATTATGAGTTTCAGGGAGTTTAGTAGATGCTTGATTGAGATAAGTATATCTGAGGTTTTTTTGTATGCGTCTTCAATTGAGTTTTGTATGGGAATTAGAAGCTGAATGTCATCAGCGTAGAGGAAATGTGAGATTCCATGATCTTTTAGTAGTTGGCAGATGGGTAGGAGGTATATGTTGAAGAGGGTAGCAGATAAGGCTGAACCTTGGGGAACTCCAGTTTTGAGGTCAATCATTTTTGATGGGGTGTTGTTGATCACTACTTGGTATGTACGTTCAGAGAGGTAGGACGAGAACCATCGTAATGTAGTACCAGAAAGGCCAATATTTGACAGTCGTTCTAACAGTATATTGTGGTTTACTGTGTCGAAAGTGGCTGAGAGGTCAAGGAGTATGAGTAGGTATTTTTCACCTTTGTCAAAGCCTCTGATGATAATGTCATTTAGGGAGATGAGGAGAGATTCTGTATTTAGGTTTTTTCTAAATCCAAATTGGGATGGATGTAGGATGTTGTTTCTCCAGATAATCATCTAGTTGGGTGTGTACAACCTTTTCAATGGTTTTGGCTAGGAATGAAAGGTTTGATATGGGGCGGTAGTTGGTGAGGATTTCTGGATCCAGGTTGTTCTTTTTGAGGATTGGTTTGATGACAGCAGATTTGAGGCATTTGGGGTAGTAGCCTTCGGTCAATGATAAATTGACGATTTTGGTGATGGTTTTAGCAATGGTTGGTTCGATTGTTTTGAGGGAGGTTATTGGGATGGTGTCTAATAGATGGTTGGCTGGGTTCATTTTGTTTATAATAGTTTTAATTTCAAGAGCGGAGGAGATGTCAAAGTTTGACCAGGATGAAGTTATCATGCTGTTGAGTTTGTTGTTCTGGTTGTTGTTGGTTATGTTGGATTGGATGAGATGAGCTATTTTGTTGTTGAAGAAGTCCGCAAAGTCGTCACTTTCCATGCATGAGGCTTCCCATGGCGTCAGGGGTCAGTAAGGTGGCTGGCGGGGTTCTTGCATGAGCCATGCATCATAACACCTGCCAGAGTGCTGACAGACTGAAAAAAAACAAAATAGGTTAAGCCAAGGCAAACCTTGCCTCACCAGTCTGCTACAGTTGTTTGAGGGCGTAAATAAACATGTGGATAAAGGTGAGCCAGTTGATATAGTGTATCTGGATTTCCAGAAAGCGTGTGACAAAGTCCCTCTTGAGAGACTTCTAAGGAAATTAAAAAGTCATGGGATAGGGGCAGTGTCCTATCATGGATTGCCAACTGGTTAAAAGATAGAAAACAGAGAGTAGGGCTAAATGGTAAATTTTCCCAATGGAAAAAGATGAATAGTGGAGATCCCCAGGGATCTGTTCTGGGACCGATGCTTTTTAACATTTATAAATGACCTGCAAATGGGAACAATGAGTGAGGTGCTCAAGTTTGCCGATTATACAAAATTATTAAGTCACAAGAGGATTGTGAGAAATTGCAAAAGGACATTGGGAAACTGGGAAACTGGGCACACAAATGGCAAATGAAACTGGAGCAGTGTTAACACACAAGATTAACGCATCCCCTCAAGCTCATCAAGCATTACAAGCTGTAACTGTTTCCTACCCATTATTGCATTTGTTTTAGGGAGGGTGGATCTGAAAGTGGCATCTGCAGTCATCTTGTCGTGTGTTGGTGCCAAGCCCCAGACAATGGGTAATAATTGCTAAGGCTGATATTCTCCCTCGTCTGCTTCTATCTTTCCTTTCCTCGTGTTCCCATGAAAGCAGAAGATTGGGGAAACGTTTTAGCACTTTTTTCTTTGCTTTGTCCTTCTGTGTATCCATTAGCTTCTGAACCATTCAACCTACATTAACCAAAGGTTCGAGATAGCTTTATCTCCAAGGAAGCAAGAGATGAAAGTCACATTTTCCCAGAAAACATAAGGATCTAGCATGGGGTGGGAGTTAGAGAGAGGGGGCTCCGCACAGCCACTCTGAATTGCTGACCCTTGTGCCAGAAGGACTAATTTTTATTCCAGAGACACAAAATCAGGAAAAAACCTCTCGTACATCTGGCCCCAAGTACTTTTTCCTATTTTTAACCCATGGCTACAAACAAGGAAGAAAAAGTTTACTTAGCAAGTTACTTTACAAAATCTATATCCCAATGTTTCCCTAAAGCAAGGATTCAGGCTAAATTTACAATATCACAGTGGGCTAAATTCTTTAATTCCTATTTTTCATCATGGTCAAAATTAGTCAGACTTTGGACTATAAAGTGGTTGTCAAACATTCTGGCAGTAGGAGAAATATGGAAATTAAGAAAACGAAGTCTATTCCCTGCAGCTCCGTGTAGAATGACTTGACCTTCCGTGCCCTTGGCGGCACCGTGCTATCACCTCACCACAGAAATCCACTTAACCTACTCGCTAGAAATGCAATTCCCTGCCGTGCAAGTGCAGTTATAACTGAGAAATATAATTTCTTTCCTACAATCAGAAGGTGGATTAACAATGCCCTTCTGTGCATGTGTTTGCTCGCTTATTGAGATCCTGAAACCCTCCTGCTAGAAAGAGTCCAGGACGGAAAGTCATGTGGTGCTGAGCTGCAGCGTTCAACCTTCATGCCCACATGACAAACAAACACAGTAACACATTGTACTTCTTTTCAGGGTTTGTTTGTTTTTGTATTTAATTTCCGATGGAAATGTATCCTCCCCACAGACGGGCATGTGCAGTGGGAGAACCGTCCCAGTGCTTGGCGCACCCCATATGTACACAATAATAGCTGACAAGATGCCCTCCCAGTCTGGGAGCTGGGAGGTTCACCTGAATGCCTTTAGTTCCCGTGACGTCATCTCGCAATGAAGTTACCAGACACCCTGTAGGGCATTATTATTACTTTTACAAATAAGTGGCTGAACTCCCACCTTCTCCCTCCCCACTCCATAAAAATAAAACATATGACAAAATGTACATCTGATCTCCTAAAAAAAAAAAAAAAATTGCAGGACTAAATTTCCATGCATACCATGGGGTAAATTTGGATTTTCAGAAGGTGTTTGATAAAGACCACCATGTGAGTCCCCGCAAAAATAAAAAGGAATAAGAGGCAATGTCTTTTTGTGTACTGCAGCTGGTTTAAAGACAGGAAACAGAGTAGGATTAAATGGTCAGTTTTCACAGTGGAAGGAGAGAGCTAAACAGTGGAGTGCCTCAGGGATCTGTATTGGGACCCTTACTTTTCAATATATTTATAAATGATCTGGAAAGGAATACGACGAGTGAGGTTATCAAATTTGCACACAAAATTATTTAGAATTGTTAAATCACAAGCGGATTGTGATAAATTGCAGGAAGACCTTGTGAGACTGGAAAATTGGGCATCAAAATGGCAGATGAAATTTAATGTGGACAAGTGCAAGGTGATGCATATAGGGAAAAATAACCCATGCCATACTTACACAATGTTAGGTTCCATATTAGGTGCTACAACCCAAGAAAGAGATCTAAGTATCATAGTGGATAACACATTGAAATCGTCAGCTCAGTGTGCTGCAGCAGTCAAAAAAGCAAACAGTATGTTAGGAATTATTAGGAAGGGAATGGTTAATAAAACAGAGGATGGCATAATGCCTCTATATCGCTCCATGGTGAGACCACACCTTGAATACTGTGTACAATTCTGATCGTCACATCTCAAAAAAGATATAATTGCAATGGAGAAGGTACAGAGAAGGGCAACCAAAATTATAAAGGGGATGGAACAGCTCCCCTTTGAGGAAAGGCTGAAGAGGTTAGGGCTGTTCAGCTTGGAGAAGAGACGGCTGAGGGGGGATATGATAGAGGTCTTTAAGATCATGATAGGACTTGAACAGGTAAATTTAAATCAGTTATTTACTCTTTCAGATAATAGAAGGACTATGGGGCAACTCATGAAGTTATCAAGTAGCACATTTAAAACAAACCAGAAATAATTCTTTTTCACTAAATGCACAATTAAGCTCTGGAATTCATTGCCAGAGGATGTGGTTAAGGCAGTTAACATAGCTGGGTTTATAAAAAGGTTTGGACAAGTTCCTGTAGGAGAAGTCCATAAAATGCTAGCTACTGCTTATTACTGGCATTAGTAGCATGGGATCTATTTAATATTTGGCTACTTGCCAGGTACTTGTATCCTGGATTGGCCCTGTTGGAAATAAGATTCTCAGTCTGACCCTGTTGCGCCTGGAGGTGGACCCTTGTCCTGAGACAGTGAGCAGGGGCTTCCTGGTCGGACCCAGGAAGCAACTGCCACCAGGAGGCGGAGCAAAGGAGGAGACAGAGGCTAGCTGGAGCTTCACCACTAGAAGCCCGAGATCCCCCCGGGAGGAGCCCGTAGAGACCCGGGCCGCTTGGACTTAGGTGGGTCTCGCAGGGTCTCCCGGATAGGAAGTATAGAGGAGTGCCCACCAGGATCAAGGGTGTGCGGTCGATGTCAGAACTGGAGACTTGGGGAAGCAAGGAAGGCCAGACAAGTGTCTGTGATGACAAGGCTAGGAGTAGGCCAGGCTCAAGGAGATGTGGTCAGTAATAGCAGAGGTTCCAGAGGTCAGTCCGAGAGTAGTCAGCCAAAGCAGGGGTCTAGTTCCAAAGGTCAATCCAAGAATGGTCAGCCAAAGCAGGGGTCAGGTTCCAGAGATAAGACGTGGTGAAGGAGGCAGGCGAGAGTCAGAATCCGGGCAGCGATCAGCGTAGTCAAAAAGAGGCAGAGGTCAGTACCAGGGAGTCAGTCCAAGAGGTACTACCTGAGGGAACGCAGGAACAGACAGACGCTGGAACAGAAGGACATTGGAACAAGGCTGGAACAAGACTGGAACAAGCGATGAGACACTGAGGAAAACTAGTACACACAAGGTGTCGAACCGATTGCCAAAGCAAGGAAGTGAAGGCAGGAACTTCCTGATATACTGTGCTCAATCAGGGCGCGCCGCGGAGCTAGGACCTGCCGCTGGCCCTATAAGGGACCAGGCGGTCCGTGCGCGCGCGCGCCTAGGGGCAGGACCGATGCCACGAAGGATGCCGAGCCCCGCCATGAGGCCTGGTGCGCTGAGGAAGGCCCGGCGACCGCCGTCGCGGAACGCCGAGGCCTCAAGGAGCTAGCTGCGGCCGGGGGAGAGGCTGACCCGGGACCTGCAGAGGAGTTGGGAAGGTAAGCAGGCCCGGCGCGGACGGGGCGTGCAACAGACCCGGTATGGCAACTTCTTATCCTGGACTGGATCAGTCAGTCCCTTATGACATGGAACTGCATGATCGCCTTATGTTGAGGTAAAATATCAGAGATTTGGTCCATACGTGCAACAGAACCAGACTGACGTAGGGGGGTGACTGGCCAATGCTGCCCTTCCTCTCGGAGACATCCAGACCTGGTCTGCACATGGACTCATGAGGCAAGCTATAGAATAATGTTCTGAACCGTAACATATGGTTGTGATGGTGCTTGGGCATCGCCCTGTAGTAACAGAAACAGCAGGCACTCGAGCAATGCCTTGTGCGAGCTGCCAAGCTCAGCAGCCTGGCACGCTTCTGCTTGTGTGGAGGCTCTGAGCCGCTCACAATCCAGCTTCTGTTTGGGTTTTATGAAAGGGACCCCGTGCTGCCTTGCCTCCGCTTGTTTCCTGCTCTGCACGGTGCTGTCAGAAAGGCGGATTTGTTGCTTTGTCAAAAGGGGGATGGAAAACGTCCAAAGACATTAACAGCAGAAGAGGAAGGAAGCAATCATAGCCTTATTGTACCTCCCAGCCCATTAACATGGGAGCACAAGGGAAAATTATTCAGTTCCAAGTGACAAAAGGGAAGTCTTAGAGGAGAATTAGCAGAGACAGAAAGATTAGAGCCAGGCGCTCCAGGAAATGGAACGGATCCTCAGACAGGTGCAAGCCTTAAATCAACTGAAAACAAAACAAAGAGCGTTGGCCAATATTGCCAGCTTCTGCCTGTGATCCGGGCCTTGAACTCCTGGCCTTCTGCAGAGCGCTGCAGCCATCTGGCGCTACAGCCTCTCTAGCAACATAAGTTAGAGGAGAAAGAAAAGCTAGTGGCACTAGTACTGAATATTTAGAGAGCACTACAAGATGGACGTAGGGCTGCCAACTCTCCTGATTATTTTTTGGAGGTACAGATTTTTGGGGTACTGTACGGAAAAAAAAGAGAGAGGGCTGAAATGTTCAGAAAGGTTCTGATTTTAGCTTCTCATCTGCAACTCAGCATCCGATCCTCCCATGCGATTGTGCAATACAGTGAGTGCACTGGAAGCCACTCTGTACACCAGAAGGTAGATATCCAGCCATTAGCCGGCTGAGAAAGTTAACCACATACACATATCCAGCTAACTTAAAAGGTAAGTTTTACAACAACCGTGCAGGCGCCCATGTCGAGCGCCAATACGTTATAAAATCAGGGCGTCCGTGTGCGAGTGGCTGCACATCTACCTTCTTGTACACAGAGTGGCTACCAATGCACACATTGTACTGCACAGGTGCCGACTCGCACATGCAAGGGGGAATTTTGTAAAAATGGTGTGGCGACATGATAGAGCCTTTCCCCAGTTCCCTCCCAGTCCGTTCCAATAAAAGTCTTCCTGAAACCCCTACCTATCCTGCCTGCCTTTTCCCCTCTCCTCCCCAACCCTTAGCCCTTTTTTGGTTGTTTTTATACTCACCTGCTCCTTTGAGCAGTAGTAAGTTGCGCGGGCTGGCTGGATGCTGGCACGCGCTGTCCCAGCCTGCCCCCGGCCACCCATTCCTCATCCCGGGCGGGCCCTCCCCTTTTTTGCTTTGCTGGCTCTTCCACGCGTACCAGGAGATACGCGCATAGCTGTGGGCCTTTGAAAATGTTCGTGGCGCGCGCGCAGCCCGGCCAAACACACACATCTCTTGGTACTGGTGCACACCAGCGTTTTAAAATGTACCCGTAAACTGAGATATTCTGCCACGCAGCTTTGCCACTGACTATACCCGTGTACCTAAAAGTTAGGTGTATAAGTTTATCCAGCTAACTGAGAAGGTCTAACTTAGCCAGTTAAGGCTGAATGTCAGCACTTATCGGACTGGATAAGTAGCCCTGCCCTGGATCACCCCGTCCATTACTTAGTTGGATAACTATTTAGCTGATAAATAGTTATCCGGCTACATGGCAGCTGCCGACTATTGAAACAGCTGGATAAGTGGCAGATATGGCACTGAATACTGAGCTCAATATGTGTTGGATATATTTGTTTTATGTCACTTACATAGACTTCAGTCTACAATTTAATCAGAGGCCTATAAATGTTTAGAAAACAGTAGTTTGGCACTTGGTGTGACAAAACCCAAACCTGTTTTGGAGTAAAGAAGTTCTAGAAAAAGAGGGTCAGGATATGGGTAGACCGGCGGGGTCCTTATCTGCTACTACATTCTAGAACAAGGGGGTCAGGATATGGGTAGACTGGCAGGGTCCTTATCTGCTATTACATTCCAGAACAAGGGGGTGAGGATATGGGTAGACCGGCTGGGTCCTTATCTGCTATTACATTCTAGAACAAGGGGGTCAGGATATGGGTAGACCGGCGGGGTCCTTATCTGCTATTACATTCCAGAACAAGAGGGTCAGGATATGGGTAGACCGGCGGGGTCCTTATCTGCTATTACATTCCAGAACAAGAGGGTCAGGATATGGGTAGACCGGCGGGGTCCTTATCGGCTATTACATTCTAGAACAAGGGGGGTCAGGGATATGGGTAGACCGGTGGGGTCCTTATCTGCTTTTACATTCCAGAACAAGAGTGTCAGGATATGGGTAGACCGGCGGGGTCCTTATCTGCTATTACATTCCAGAACAAGGGGGTCAGGATATGGGTAGACCGACGGGGTCCTTATCTGCTATTACATTCCAGAACAAGAGGGTCAGGATATGGGTAGACCGGCGGGGTCCTTATCTGCTATTACATTCTAGAACAAGGGGGGTCAGGGATATGGGTAGACCGGCGGGGTCCTTATCTGCTATTACATTCCAGAACAAGGGGGTCAGGGATATGGGTAGACCGGCGGATCCTTATCTGCTATTACATTCCAGAACAAGGGGGTCAAGTATGGGTAGACCGGCGGGGTCCTTATCTGCTATTACATTCTAGAACAAGGGGGTCAGGATATGGGTAGACCGGCGGGGTCCTTATCTGCTATTACATTCTAGAACAAGGGGGTCAGGATATGGGTAGACCGGCGGGGTCCTTATCTGCTATTACATTCTAGAAGAAGGGGGTCAGGGATATGGGTAGACCGGCGGGGTCCTTATCTGCTATTACATTCCAGAAGAAGGGGGTCAGGATATGGGTAGACCGGCGGGGTCCTTATCTGCTATTACATTCCAGAAGAAGGGGGTCAGGATATGGGTAGCCCGGCGGGGTCCTTATCTGCTATTACATTCCAGAAGAAGGGGGTCAGGATATGGGTAGACCGGCGGGGTCCTTATCTGCTATTACATTCCAGAAGAAGGGGGTCAGGATATGGGTAGCCCGGCGGGGTCCTTATCTGCTATTACATTCCAGAAGAAGGGGGTCAGGATATGGGTAGACCGGCGGGGTCCTTATCTGCTATTACATTCTAGAACAAGGGGGTCAGGATATGGGTAGATCGGCGGGGTCCTTATCTGCTATTACATTCCAGAAGAAGGGGGTCAGGATATGGGTAGACCGGCGGGGTCCTTATCTGCTATTACATTCTAGAAGAAGGGGGTCAGCATATGGGTAGACCGGCGGGGTCCTTATCTGCTATTACATTCTAGAAGAAGGGGGGTCAAGATATGGGTAGACCGGCGGGGTCCTTATCTGCTATTACATTCCAGAACAAGGGGGTCAGGATATGGGTAGACCGGCGGGGTCCTTATCTGCTATTACATTCTAGAACAAGGGGGGTCAGGATATGGGTAGACCGGCAGGGTCCTTATCTGCTATTACATTCTAGAAGAAGGGGGTCAGGATATGGGTAGACCGGCAGGGTCCTTATCTGCTGTTACATTCTAGAAGAAGGGGGTCAGGATATGGGTAGACCGGCGGGGTCCTTATCTGCTATTACATTCTAGAAGAAGGGGGTCAGGATATGGGTAGACCGGCAGGGTCCTTATCTGCTGTTACATTCCAGAACAAGTGGGTCAGGGATATGGGTAGACCAGCAGGGTCCTTATCTGCTATTACATTCTAGAACAAGGGGGTCAGGATATGGGTAGACCGGCGGGGTCCTTATCTGCTATTACATTCTAGAAGAAGGGGGTCAGGATATAGGTAGACCGGCAGGGTCCTTATCTGCTATTACATTCCAGAACAAGAGGGTCAGGGATATGGGTAGACCGGCAGGGTCCTTATCTGCTGTTACATTTCAGAAGAAGGGGGTCAGGATATGGGTAGACCGGCGGGGTCCTTATCTGCTATTACATTCTATGTTTCAGTGTTTCTCTAAGGGTGACGAGTGGCAATCAAAGTTGCATTGTGAAAACCCCCATCAGTGAAAATATTAAACAGCATTTCCAAGTGTTCGGAAATGAGACAGCTGGAGCGTTGGTAACCCTAGGTGTACGTAGTGCTGTACAGACACACAGAGGATCCAGTTTCCGCTCTGAGGAGTTTACAATCTAGTCAACAGATGGACACTTAGGAGCAACTGTATTCAGGGTCTCACGCTCTCTTCTTCTTCTTCTTCCCTTTTGCCCATTAAGAGATGATTAGGTCACAGGGGAATCTGTAATAGGAATTTTCATTAGAAGGAAAACAGGGAAGACAATGAGTACCACCATTATCATCATTACTGGAGATAAACACCACTGCAGGCGCCCTCTATCCTATGGAGCCCACCATCTGGCCATGCCACAGATTAACTCTGCAACTGCCAGAGGCTTCATTTTTAGGCTTAACCTATAGTTGGGGCTCCTGATAAATAAAACGAGGTGTTTATTAGATAAGTCACTTCCCCCCGGTGCTCTTTCATCCCTCCCTTGCCTCCGCTGGATCCTCCTCTTTGGTTTTTTGCTTTTATTCACGCTAACAACCCCTCAGCTGCACAAATGCAGGGATTCGCTTCAACCAGAAAAGGTACCCAGCGATAGGGCCTGTGCCATGAAAACACAGAACCCCTTAAATTAGCTGGAAAATAATCACGGACATTTACAGTTTATAACCACTTAAAATCAGAAGTCCCTCCTGTAATGAATGTTCTGGATCCAGGGTAGTAAAAGTGCATGTGTGGCTGCTTTGCGACTTCCACACTAAGTTATGGACTGAAATCCCATTTTACTGACTCTTGTCGGGCCCTTGGTTCTGTGGTGAGGACACCAGGCAGGTAAGGCGATAGTGCAGGGTCCGTTTCCATTGTCTCGGAAAAGCTCAGCCTGGACTCCGGATTACATTTCCCAGCACGGCGAGCGTGAGAGAAGGGATTTTGAATCTGACACCGAGCAAACACAGTGGTTCACTGTCTGGGTGTCCTCCTCCTCCAGCACCCACTAACCTGTCACCAAGAGAGCTTGAAATAACAGAGCGCGAGTGCTCATATGTGGAGGGGGGGAGATGTATGTTTACTGTAATGAAGATTCTTAATACTGAGTGGCGTTATAAAGATGTCATTGTCTGAATCACAGAAGGGTCGATCTGAAGCTCTCATGTTGCATGATGCTTTCAATCACCAGTAGGGCACGTTAGGGAACATTATTGGTAACATTTGCAGTCAGGAAATTCCTCCTTCCTCTTAGCCGATGGAGTTAAAGTTGCCAGTTGAGTGGCCATCCCATGCATGGGGCCTCGTTTGAACCAATCTACAGCTGCAAAGATGTTTATCATGATAAAACCCATCAGAACCCATCTGTCTACTCTGACAGACCCTTGTCTAAAAGCCGTTTCGTAGCACCCACTGATGGTACGGCAAATAAGTCTATCCAAAGAAACAATGATTGCATCGTGCTCTTTAATATCTCTGACAACGTGAGGCCCCATTCCCATCAATCATGCAAGACAACCTCTCAAAGATTTCTTACATCTCGACTTCGGTATAATCCTAGGTCACATTTTACTCCTAAGTTTCAAAAGTCCACGAAGATTCTAGATGATAATATAGCCACACAGAATGTGAAATGATAAACTTATCTTCTGCAAAATGCATTTCCGGTGACACACAAGGTCCCAAAGAAACCTCGACGGGGGACCACTGTTTCGAAGCTGCTACCTTCTCATGGGGGCATTGCACTGTGCACTGCTGTGCATCAGGGGCGTTCACCGCCCTCCATCCTTACAATGGCGGCTTTGCTCTTCAATAAACAAATGAGCACTCATTATGTATACACACACTGTACAATGAGTTATTATTAAAACTCCCGTCTTCCCATGGTGAGTGCAGCAAGTAAGAAAAAATCTTACTTCATAGCAGTCACTGCCCTGTTTCTTCTTGGCAGAATAAGTTTAAGTTGTGAGCATCTGTGTTTAAGATGCTAGTGTGATATATTATGTTATGCTCTACCTAAGATAAATCCCCAGCCAATTTCAGCAACCTTATACATATGTCTCACTATTATTCTAGTTCTCTCCAGTTGTTTTAGGTTTGAATCTGTCTTTTCCTCCTATGCCCATGTTTATGCTCCCTGTTCATTGTAGCTTTACCTTCTATATTGTTGTTAATTGGTTCTCCCCTAGTTCCATTGTAAACCGGTATGATAAGACCTCGTCTTGAGCATCGGTATATTAAAAGAATTTAAATAAATAAATAAATTAAATAAATATATATATATATATATAAACTGGCACACAAAACTTTTAACTGAGCGGTGTCTAGTATATATACACCTCCCCAAAAACAAAACCTCAAAATAATGCTTCCGTCCATGAATATACAACTATTGCTCCAATGCTTACATAACAAATTTTATTGCTATAAAACCTGTCTGTTGCCCTCTGTTTATTTCACAAAACCTGTCTGTTGCCCTCTCTTCTATGTGGAAAATACTCTAATTTTGTTAGTGTTTTATATAAAACATCTCACACAACAGCCACTCTCACACACACACACACACACACACACACACACACATACACATACACACACACACCCCATACTAAAAACAATATCACTACATGTCCCAATGATTCTTGCTGTTTTTTTAAAACATGTACTCTAATTATACAATATACTAGGCACAGCTTTTTCTCAGACTCATTTTGCCACAAGCCCATGTTCTGGACTAATGTTCTCTGTTTTTCATGTCACTGCATATCATGGAGATCAGTTCCAAAGTTCAAGAACAGGTACCAACAGTTCCAAAGGTGATCGATGAACAAACAACCTCTCCAGAAGCTTCTGTTTCATCCTCTTATCGGCTTCCTCAGGAGGAACCAAGACTGTTGCCGTGATCTTCACACGATAATAATCCTAGCAGAGCCTCGCCTGAGCTGACGCTCGTCTAATGGCATGTCTCTTAAAAGATTCACCCCAACTGGGTTTGGTTTTCCATAGCATCTCATTGCAAGTCTTATTCAAGCAGCTAATAGTTAGAGCGAGCCCTGCCACTATAAATTAATAAAAAATATATTTCGGCGCAAGATATCTGGAACGCTCTCCCGTCAGACCTCAAATCAGTGCAATGCCCTACTACATTTAAAAAAAGACTAAAGACCTGGTTATTCAACCAAGCTTTCTCATAATCATCAATCTGCGGAACTTTCCCTGCCAAGGATCCCTTCTTTGGTAACCAGTAGAGAACTATATAAATCATCTCTAGTTCTCTCTAGTACCCCCAAAGAACTATCAGGTCATCTATGAATCCTTGGCAGTCTAAAAATCAAATACCCAGCCTTATACCTATCACCTATTTCCTTAGCCAACATTTGGCTCTGTAGCATTTACGTTATGTTATTAACCCCATATATCTGTATCCAAGTTCCTGCTACCTGTTCATTGTAAGACATTAACTTGTCAATGTTTCTGTTTAGAATGTAAACCGAATTGATCAGTAACTCTGTTATTGGAAAGTCGGTATATAAAAGTGCTAAATAAATAAATAAATAAAATAAAGATCATTAAATGCTTACCTAAGTGTGAAAAAATACCCAAATATTTTCTCCTTTGCTTATAATATTTATTTATTTATTTAAAGCTTTTTATATACCGATGTTCATGTACTAGTACATATCACGTGGGTTTACATAGAACCAAAGTAGGAAATTACATCGAACAAGAGGGTACAAATAACAAGGTTAACTTTGTACAAATAGTAGATAACAGGCAGAGAACAGGCTTCAAAACTGTTTGAATTACAAATAAACGTTGGTAAACTTAATTAACATCATACTTAATAGGGATGAGAACAGCAAACATACATCTAGTGGAGAAATCATAAGTTATATAATACGATTAAATGGTTGCGGTATCAGACATCTAGCGAATAGGAGCATGACATGTGTGAAATTGGCTCTGATACAAGGCTCGGGGATGGACATCTATGTGAAGGCTTTTGTGAAGAGCCAGGTTTTGAGCTTCTTTTTGAATGTTCGACTACAGGTTTCTAGACGGAGGTCTGTGAGGAGGGCATTCCAGTGAAAGGGGCTGGCCGTCGAGAATGCACGTTTCTTGAGCGATGTCTTGGCTGGAGGTGCATATAGGGTGCCTATGTAGCTGGTTCTGATTGGTCTGGAAGAAACATGAAGACGAAGTGGGCAGCTCAGCTCTAGCGAAGTTTGAGAGTGGATGGTTTTATGAGTTATGGTTAGAACTTTGAATATGATTCTGGATTTGATAGGGAGCCAGTGCAGGTTCTTTAGAATAGGTGTGATGTGTTCTCCTCTACTGGAATTTGTTAGAATCCTGGCGGCCGAGTTCTGCAACATTTGTAGTGGTTTAGTGGTGATGGCTGGAAGGCCAATTAGCAGCGAATTGCAGTAATCTATTTTAGAAAAAAGAATTGTTTGGAGGACTGTTCTAAAGTCCTGATAATGGAGAAGAGGTTTCAGCTTTTTCCGTATGTGTAGCTTGTGAAAGCATTCTTTCGTTGTGTTCTTGACAAATTTTTTTAGATCCAGCTTATCGTCGATAGTAATGCCAAGGTCTCTTACGTGTGAGGGAGATATCAATGGGGGTGTGATTAGGTTGATGGCGGCTTGAGAGTTGTCATCCAGAGAGATCAACATCAGTTCTGTTTTTGACGTATTGACTACTAGGTTAAGGCTTGTGAGGAGGGAGTTTATGGACTGTAAACACTTGTTCCAGAAGTTTATGGTGTTAGAGATAGATTCTGTAATTGGCAGCAAGATCTGGACATCATCTGCGTAAATGAAGTGTGTAACCTTTAGACTTTTCTCTAATATACACTCAGCATCGCAACAGAACGCATTCTTAGCCTAACTGTATCAAACAATCATAGTCCCTAATGGGTTTACTGTGTTAACTCCACTTCACTGCTACTTGCTAACATTACAATGGTAGAAGGGTTTAAATATGCTTACACAGCTTTAATCAGCCTGCTCTGCATGTAAAAGGAATTTTCATACACCAGCATTTGATCTGAGAAATCACATTGGTTTACATTCAGGCAATGGAGGGTAAAGTGACTTGCCCAAGGTCACAAGGAGCAACAGCGAACTCGAACCATAGCCCACTGCTCTAACCACTAGGCTATTCCTCCTCCCTTCCATTTGTAAGTATTTTATACCTGCAATGTTACCTCATCCGATGAATGACTGGTCAAGACAGAGACCTGCTCCTTAAGCACGCGAAATGAATGAAAAATATGACTTACATGTGGAAAAGGTGACTTACAGGGGATAAACGCATCTAAATAAAGTGAGGGATATCTATTCATATATCTCTTTAATATTTGAAGTACAAATATGTGGTTATTTTCATTTACGTACATTTACCTGGCTAAATTCCAACTTCTCTGGCTAAGTAGTGCCTTTTGCCGCTACTTAGCTGGACAAATTTGAACTTATCCAGATAAGTAGTGCTTTTTAATTTTATCCTGTCATCTTACATACCCAGAATGAGTCTGGAAAGTGCTACTCAGACGGACATGTAGCACTTTTCAGACTTATCTGGCTGAGTGCTGCCACTTAAGCCACAGAAATCGGAAATTTTCCGGGTAAGTGCCTGCCTGCTACTTTTCCGGATAAGTCCAAACTCGTGCAGATCGTGGATTTTAAATACACGAGCATTTGTGCACGCATGTGTACCTTTATTTTATGAACTGCGCATATCGTATCCACACAGGTTATAAAACACAGTAGCAACCAATGCGTGGAAATGGGCACACGCAAGCAGTTTTGAAAATTATCCTCTGTTTTCTCGGGTTGTTTGTAACTCAACAATAAATCTCAGTTGGCAAACAAAGCCCTCTTATAAGGCTAACTTTACTGCCCAAACTGGGTGCCTTGCTTCATTATTTTTCATTATCTGTGTATTTCATTATCTGTGCTTGAGATTTCAATTCCACAATGGCAGTACATACATAATCTTCACAAATGATCGGCAAACGCCTTTATAGAGGATGGAAACTCTCAAACTTCAAAAGGTTATGTCAATGTCTGGAACAAGGATACTCTTTTGATGACCTTAAATAGATTATCACGGAGCAGGTTTCAAAACCCTGGAGGGAGGAATTATGTAAGAACAGCTTAATATTAGACAGCAGCTCCGGATTTCACTCTCGGAGCAGCAATTCAACCAGGATGGTCTGAATACTGAATGGTTTGCCATTTTATAATTAGACACATTTTTGGGCGTTTTGTTTTTAAGATCTGAAGATTTTTTGAAATTTCACGCCTTTAAAAGTAAGTTTAACATGATTGGCTGTGACCAGTCACATGACACGTTAGTAAATTGATATATATATATATGTTGTGTTAGCCTTTCAAACACAGACGCTCACAACTTATTCCACCAAGAGGAAACAGGGCAGTGAATGCTATGAAGTAAAATGTTTTCTTACTTACTTACTTCACTCACCATGAAAGACGGGAGTTTCAATAATAGCTCATTGTACAGTGTGTGTATACACAATGAATGCTCATTTGTTTATTGCAGAGCAAAGCCGCCATTGTAAGGATGGAGGGCGGTGAACGCCCCTTTCGCCGTCTGGTGCCCTCTAGGGTGAGCGCTATCTGACGTCTTCGGGTCCGCCAACCCCGTTTCAGTCGCACATCCGTGCTCACCCCGGCGTACCGCGTCCTGCGCACCTCTGCCACTCCCAGAGGCACCCACTCCCTCCGGCCCGTCTCCTTGACCGCGTTCCTTAAGAGCCACATGGGCTAGTCCCTCGCCCTCAGGGCGCGGCGAGAGCTCCCGGCTGGAAACGCCCTCATCCTCTGGGTCGCTAAGCCCTCCTCTCTCCGGCTCCGCCTCCAGCCCGCTTTCGCCGGAGCTGGCTATAACTACGTACGCCGCACTAGCGGGTCTCACTGGGGAATGGCACGCTCGGCTGCCAGGGGGAAAGGCACTCCCACTGCCTGGAACCCTTCCTTGGCTTAGAGGTAAGCTTTTCCTCTCGCCAACCCGCCGCATGATGCTTCGCCGCCTCGACAGAACTACAAACGTAGATAAACCATCCACTACTGACCTAAATCGCAGCCACACTTTTCGCCTGCCTGCCCTCCGGCTCTCCCTCAGCAACTGCCAGCGTAGGTTGACGTCAAAACCCTTTATCCAATCGCAACCTTCAGTTTGAATTGTCTCTGCCCTTCCCCCTCTCCCACCCCTTCCCCCAACTGCTTATCTTCCCGCCCTCACTAACCTACTCTTCCCTCAACTGCTGACTTAGTTTGCGCGCTTTCCCTCTGTTACCCTCGCCGCGTCCAATCAACGCGGCTTGCTTTTGTATATATAAAGCCTGTTGCATAAGTGTTAATTTGGGGGCATAACAATTGTGGAAAAGGGGGGGATGTCACTGACAGCTTTGCCATCTACTTGTTGTACCCAATTCTAGTACAGGTTTGTCTGCATTAGTATGAAAAATGTTTCAATAAAGCGTTGCTAAAAGCTATGGCTTGCTTGGTAAACAGACCCCCAACATTCAAGAGGCTTAAGTACCCCCAGTCCATCTCTACCAGTTTCTCTCTAACACGCCTCCCGCCAGTCTCTCTTTCTCTCCAACACGCCTCCCGCCAGTCTCTCTTTCTCTCTAACACGCCTCCTGCCAGTCTCTTTTCCCTATCACCCCAACCATGTCAGTCTCTCTTCCTCTTCCTCTCCCCATCCTCATCCTTTTGCCCCCTGCCTACCAGCCTCGCTCTTTCTCCTGCACAGTATCTCTCTCTCTTCCTAGTCCCCAGTCTTTCTCTCTCTTTGCCTCCCCTCAGTCTCTCTCTCCCCCTCTCACCTTCTTCCTGCTGTGATCTGGCACGCCAAGCCACCACTGCTCCTGCTGGTCCCAGGCCATCTACTGCTGCTGCTGCTCGTCACTCCATGACGGCTGCTACTACTTCCATCACTGCTCCTACCCCTGGCCCACACAAGCTGCCGCTCTTCCCCCCACTGCCAGTTTCCTGATCTGTGCAAAGTAGAAACTCGGGAAAAGACTGGGGTTTCGTTTTTTTCCTTTCCTGCTGTGCTGAGCCTCATCCTGATATGACGGCAGAGAAGACCTTATGTCCTCTCTAGTCTGCCCATCTAATACAGCAGGCAGCCGAAGAGTGGATCTTCGTCACATCCCCGAGCAGGTATCACACTTACAGATGTAAAACACGAATGCAGCGCAAACATCTGAAGAGCCCCATGCAGGTGTCACCCCAATGCAGGTAAAGCAAGAATACGACCTGAACTAATAATGAAGCATGGCAGCAGAGTTTAAAAAAACGAAGGCTGTGTTTATGATTAAAACAAGAACACCTGATGTGGACACCGCTGATTCAATACCTAGCCCAGATGGCACAGCGTAACTGATAGTATGACGAGCGTCTGAGGAATGGCAAGGGGAGGGGGGGATTGCTAGGGAAGAGTGGGACATGGCAATTCTATATCTGGATATATGTTAAGCTGAGGAAAAGTTATTGCACTGGAACGGTTATGTATTTTCTACTAAGGAGGCAAAACTAACGTTTAGTATTTGCCTATATGTTTGCATTGCTGTTCTCATCTCTATTTACCATACTGTTTGTAAGCTTTCCATTATATTGGATAATAAAAAAATTTTAAATAAAAAAAAACCAAGAACACCTTTAATTCCAACATTTTCTAAAAACATGAAAAATGAAACACAGTATGACAAACCCAAAAATAAAACCCAAAGAATGGGAGCCAGAAGCAGGAAACAGGCGAGCTGATCTTTCACGCAATCTAAGGATCACATCTGCTTTAAGAGTGGATGTTTATTGATTTATATGCCCTGAGGTAGGTAACACCCAAATCCCACCTCCCCCAGCCTTTATGAGCCATCCACTTTAATGTAAATATGTAGGAAGCTTAAAAGCATGCATGTTCCCATCTGATAATGGGCTTTCCCTGCCTTCCAGAGGTGGAAATGACGCATTTGCAAACCTTGCTAAGAAAAGGGATAGGTTAAACAACTGCATTCGTGGAATTAACTGCGAGGTTACGTATCTCTTCAAAGATATACATAGGGAAACAATTCTCAGAATTTATAGGCACTTGAACATGTCCTGAGATAGCAGCGTTTAATCATGGGCTGTTTGCAAAGGCCAGAGGCACATTCTCAAGCCAGCCTGCTCATTTATCATCAGCATCCCCCAGGACTCTCTGCCTTAAACTACTGCATTTACTCTTTGGCAGCTTGCTCTCAGCTTCCCCGCTCCCCTAATATCAGGCCTTGCAGTGAGAAATCCCGCAGAGCAGTTTTCAGCAGCTCCCTCTCACTAGGTTCATTCTCATGTCCTTTGATGCGATATAATCCCCGACCTGGGTAAACCTTAAGAGATGCAGCTTAAACCTGCAGTGGATGGAGTGGCAGAGTTGTCCCTCTCTTGGCCTGCGTGGGCTTCAGTATCCCATATGCCCCCCTCCCGCCACGTGGGAAAAGGTCTTCCAGACTACTTCTCCCACGTGCACCTTGAAACCAGCCCAAGCAAAATGGGCCAGTGCAGCAGCCAGGATGGCCAGCTCACCTTTGCACGCTGCTGGCCTGCTGCTTGGTCCTTCTGTTCCGTGCTGACTCCCTGTGCAGCTCTGGAGCCTGCTTTTATCAGAAGCTTGCAGCTTGTTCAGAGCACACGTTTCTGCTGGGAACTGTTTTTTTTGTTTTTTCCCAGTAATCGAGATGTGAATCAGTTGTCACACACACAGCTTTCGCCAGCTGTATAGGAGGCAGGAAGCTGTGTGCGCTGGATATTGAGAGAGCTTGCACGGGGCTGTCCGGTTTTATTTTGGGTCCTGCTTTTCATGCAGCAGTATTCCCTACAGGCCTTACGTTCATGCTACAGGTGAGAGGTACAAAAAATGAATGACACAACTCGACGTGTCTCACCTTTACAGAGTTCACCTGGTTTATATCTCGATGCTTCCTGCCTCATCGCTTTCTCTCTCTTTACAAACCATCAGATTCTACTTCTCAGTGTAGCAAACAGGTTTCCCATCAACATAATAAAACTGACTGCTCCACAAAGGTGGCACAATACCCTGCTGCCCCCTGAAGTGGAGCCTGCTTTATACCGATACTAGCTAGAAGAACCCAGTGCTACCTGGCTTGTCAGCACTGTCCCCCCGTGGTACACATGCCCTTTCTTCCCCACTGCTCCATCTGTCTCTGCTACCTGCATCTGACCCTTGGCTTTTCTTCCCATTCCAGGAGTTTCTCCTTCTCGTTGCCCCTTGGTCCCGCGGCTTCCAGTCCCACTGTCTTTGCGCAGTGCACCTTCCACTGTTCACGGGGCCACAAACATGACCGACCAACAGATAAGTATTGGCATGTCCTCTGGTTCATAACTTAATACTTTGGCCAACATGTCAGATCTGTACCACAAGAGAATATTTTAAATACAAAAAAACCCCAACAAAATAATATTCACATGACTACCGAACCCAGCCATATCTTTTGTATATAGAAATCCCTCCCCACAAAAGCAGTTGTTCGGCAAAGTATGCATAGTTGTTTTTAAATTAAATAAAGAAATGACAAAGTACTCGCATTTCATTTTGTTTTGTTTAAAAAGGAAAAAAAACCCCAATCATTTTTTCCATTGACTTCTGTTTGAGAAAATGAAAAGAAAAAAAGCAAATACAAAGATGTGAAATCCCCCCCCCCCTGGATTACATTTGCCTCTTCCAGAGGGACGTCCGATGTAGAAAGGAGCAAGAGCGATTCCCCGCTGCTCCTGCCCTGCCAACCCTGGTTCGAAACTGGGGCCCGTTGGCGCCATTTTACCGCATGGCCACACAAGAAAACAACGCCAGTCTAGGGGCTGACCAGCAGCCTTCTGCAACCAGAGCAGGCGGGTCAGACGCCACTTCTACATCATGAAATGTTTCTTCTAGGGTGCACGGTGCTTATGCCCTCGGGGAAACATTTACACCCAGCCAGCTTTGGACAAGAACATGAATGGTCATTTTTCTGTAATCTGAGGTTTGGTAGGTGCCAGGAGCTGCCAATTCCCAACGTGTGGTGCTCCCCATCACCAGAGTTGCTTCCTCATAGGTGCAGCGGAGGCTGGAGGGTGGCTAGGAGTGTGGCAACTTAGAAGACAGTCTGGTCATGGGGAAAATACATTTTAAATCCAAAGTTACCTTTTCCTCTTGCTCAGCCTTTTGGTCTGGCCAGTGACCAAACGTCTTTGAATCTCAGACAGATCGCTTCTGTCCTTAATGCACGAAGGTACTCTGGAGCTTCTCGTTGTTTACAAAATCTGTGGCCCCTGTTTCTGAAAATGAACTGTGGCTATCACCTGGGCAGCTCTGTCTATCATGTAGCCTTCTAAAGGAAATCTTCACTATTTATTTAATCATTTATTTATTCATGAATTAGAAAATGTCTTTGTACTGGGAACCTCTGATGATACGACACACATTGCAGATCTGATCTAATCTAATCTTCAACTTCTTTTTTAGCATGCATTTCCTCTATATGCTCAGAGCATGGTACAATAAAACTAAATAATAATCATAGAAACATAGAAATGACGGCAGAAGAAGACCAAACGGTCCATCCAGTCTACCCAGCAAGCTTTCACTATTTTGTCCCCATACTTATGTTACTCTTGTCCCTTGTAAGTGACTTTTTGTTCTATTTCCCTTCCACCCCTGCCATCGATCTATTTTCCTTCCACCCCCGCCATCGATGTAGTTAGCAGTGCTGGAGCTGCATCGAAGTGAAGTATCAAGCCTAATTGTTTAGGGGTAGTAACCACCGTCATAGAAAGCTACTCCCACGCATGTTTATCCAGCCTGTACAACTCAGTCCTTGTTGGTTGTTGTCTGAATATAAATCATCTTTTCATTATTCCCCCTGCCATTGAAGCAGAGATCTTTTCATCATTCCCCCTGCCATTGAAGCATAGAGCAATGTTGGAGTCACATTAACCGTGTGTATATTTATTGAATAAGGGTATTAATCTCCAGGTAGTAGCCGTCATTCCCACAAGCCACCCCCATGCCTCTTCTCTTCATTCACATCCACAACACTTTATAGATCCACAGTGTTTATCCCACGCCCCTTTGAAGTCCTTCACAGTTTTGGTCTTCACCACTTCCTCCGTGAAGAAATACTTCCTGACATTGGTTCTGAGTCTTCCTCCCTGGAGCTTCAAATTGTGACCCCTGGTTCTGCTGATTTTTTTCCAACGGAAAAGGTTTGTCGTTGTCTTTGGATCAGACTTTCAAGTATCTGAAAGTCTGTATCATATCGTTGTCTTTGGATACAGACTTTCAAGTATCTGAAAGTCTGTATCATATCACCCCTGCTCCTCCTTTCCTCCAGGGTGTACATATTTAGATTCTTCAATTTCTCCTCATAAGTCATTCGATGAAGACCATCCAATTTTTTGGTCGCCATTCTGTGGACCGCCTCCATCCTGTCTCTGTCCCTTCGGAGATACGGTCTCCAGAACTGAACACAGTACTCCAGGTGAGGCCTCACCAAGGATCTGGGATAGGCTCAATTCAACATAAGCAAAATACATAACAAAATATGTGAAACAAATCATAAAACATAAAATACGTCATAAATACTGTACAAGATCAATAAATCCTTACAGGCCAATTTTAAAATGAGTGTGCATGTGTCCGTACGCGCATGTATCAGCACACGAGCGGAGATATTATGGAATTTTAATTCATCCACGCGCTTGCATGCATATGATCTAAAATATGCCTACTTTGCATAAAGATGCTCCTAAATTTAAGAGGTCACTCGAGCAAACCTACTTTGCGTATCTTCAATAGGACTTTGCCGGCTTTAACGTGGATTTTAAAACCTGCTCACACAAGGGACATTCCCAGCCTTTCCAATCAGTCCACCGCTTTGCCCCCTGGTTCTTCATCCTGCACGCCCCCCCCCCCCCCAGTTGACCCGGACCCCTCACCCTGTCTTGAAAGACCTACAATGTGAGATCTGCAGACTTGTTCCTCATCAGGAGCAGAAGTAAAGTTACGCGGCCGCGATCTCTGGTTTTAAAATATGGAGTTACAGGCGTAAGTGTTGGCCCCGCCCCTTTCTGCCCCCCCCTTATTTTTGACAAGTGCACGGGTAACATACACGCTTAAATCGCGGCTTTTCAAACTCCGTCTTGCTCGCATGCAGCCCACATGCGCATGTTGTGTGGGCATTATTTTGCGCAAGCAACGCTTTTCAAATCGACCTCATTAACCCAAGACTCTCAGGAGCGAAACCCCTTGGAGCCGCCTCTTCAGTGGCTGCGCAGAAATCCCTGCGTGCCACTGTGAGATCCCAGGGGAGGGGCGGGGCCAGTACAGCTCAGTGTACAGTACTGCAGCCTGTATCATTATACAGTACTAAATGCAAAGCACTGCGTAGTGCTGCAGCCTGGGGGGAACCACGGGTAGTTGTGAGTGAAAACTCACGGTGCCAGCTCTGGCTCTGATTGAACTGCAATCTCAAGGGAGCAGGAGGAAACTGCCAGGCGCAAGCTAAAACAATCATACAGGTGAACGATTGGATAATAAAGCTACATAGTTGATTAATCTGCAGCCTCATGAAAAGAACAGCCTTGGAAGAAAGCTTGAGGATTGTTTCAGTGTCTGTCCCCATTCAGAGGAGAAGAGCGGGAGGATGGAGGGTGAGTGACCTGTACCAGGCAGAAATGCAAAGAAGCCACAAAAGGATTTCTGGGGGACTGAAAATGAAACTGAGCTTGACGTTTGTACAGCAAGGCCGTGCTGTCACAATGCAGGCAGTTCCACTTTGACCTCAGATTCAGGGAGCTGTCAGCAGAGGAGAGGTTCAGTTTCTATACGTTCCAGATGGTGTTTACTCTTTATGCCCTACGTGTCGTCATTTCTGGGAACAGGTATTCTGTATTCTAATCTCTCTCTTCCCTGTGCATTGCCGCCATCTGCCTCCACATGTGTACCAAAGGAAGTCATAAATCTCTAAGCAACCGTGCATTGTGAAACTCTGTTTACTGTGATGCACGCAGCTTCTGATAGCCAAGGCAGACTGGGGAGCGCTGCAGATCACAAAGGCTCCTAAAGCCTAGGGTGGTTTGATTCATGGGGATCATTTCCAGAGGCAGCTGGCACCTTGCAGCCCTGCGGATAACTTTGTGCCTACGGGGGCTGCAAGCAGATTTTTAAAGGGAAACTCCCCATAATTCTTACGTTGGTTCGGTGGCAGTGAGGACAACCTGCAAAGAATCCATTCTTCTCAGGACCCAGTAAGGCTACTGGAACGATACTATACAAGAAGAGATCGGGGGAGAATTCAGAGGAGGGTGCAAAGTGGCCAAGATGCCAAGCTGAAGCATTTCCGCGACTGGCATGGTTATAATAACATGTGATTGGTAACATAGAAGATGGCAGAAAAAAGACCAATTGACCCCATCCAGTCCGTCCAGCTATTCCTGTCCACAGTGCAAGGATATATCCCAGCTGCCTGCTGTAGACTGCCGTGGCTTACTGTATCTCTGCCAGTTTTTGTTTGCTTCTTTGTCCGTTCTTGATCATCCTAGGAAGCTAACCATGGGAGATCCCATACTTAATCCAACGCCAAATCCTGCAACAATCCAAACAGTTACCAAGATTAAGGAGGTTGCTGCCTGGACATCCGGCCTCCTAGCACCCTGAATCCTTTGTTAGCCACCACCAATCTGCCAGGCCGACTCGGTTGCTTTCTGGAAAGTTGGTCCATCCAATCTACATGGGTAGATGCTAGTGGTAATGAACAAAAATAAGTAAAATATGCAGCACAAGAGATAAATAAATAAATAAATAAAAGTGTATAAAAATATGCAAAAAAAAAAAAGGAAAAAATGTATTACTGTATTCAGCAATCAGTATTAACATATTACAATATAAGGCCCACATATCAAAACATAAGATCTGTCATGGCCGTCTTTCAGCAATAAGGTCTGTATGAGGGGCAAACTGTCACCACAATACACATGAATTAAAATACAAAAACCTAAGAAAATGTGGCTCATCAGTACACCTCATAAGCAACAGCAAGGCACACGCCGGTGAAGAGAGGCCCACAGCTGCTTGAGGTAAGCAATGGCTCCCGACAACAAGCCGTGAATGCAATGCCATCATCTCTAGACCTCTGCCCATACAATTCTTCAGCTGTCGAATAAACATGGCAGCTGCCCGTGACCTGGCACTCAGTGGCCAGCCAGCGAACCGAATCAAATAGTATTAAACACCGGTGCAGCTCCGAGCTGTACGGCATTGACAGCAGGTCTTCTCCTCACCCGACGGGTCGTTTGCTGGGAGTTCATGGGCTTGGAGGAAGATCATTTAGGTGCCCCGACTGAGGACTCGGCCACTGATTTATTTATTTTTTTTTTTTAACTTGAGTGGGAGGGAAGGGGGACTCTGCCCGGATGGGGATGGGAGGGGGATCATGCCACATTCTGTGTGAGGAAGGGTTTTGCAAACTCTGCATCTGCGCGTTCAGCAGGACATCCACCAACGTGGCCTTCTGGAGTCTGCGCCGCGGAGCTTTGAAAAAGTCCTTCCTGACCTGGAAACCCATCTAAACAGGCAGAACCACACGAAAAGCAGAGGAAAACGTTCAGAATTAGGCGCATTTTTAACAACAGTGAAAAAAATATTCTAAAAATTGCTTTAAAAAATCTATACATTTGTCTGAAACAATTACTTTTCTCAGAAGTTTTTTCTTTTATTTTTAGTCTGTAAATCAGTTCTGTTGCTGCTTATTTGCTTAATAACACTGTGTCGGAAATTTTATTCTCGGCCTGCCTCTGCATGCAGCTATCTCGCTCCAAAGAAAATGGAAAAAAAAAAAGGATTTGGTGAATGGCAGGGCAGGGGAAAACATCTGAAAACTATTTGTTTTCTTAAATCCACAAATGTCCTGAAGATGTTTCAGCAAAAATCAATAATAAACTCCCATGAGAAGCTGCCAGAAGTGTTTTAGTGTGTAAATTGCGGCCCATCTGCATAGTTTCAGTAATGTATTAGGCACTAATGAGAAGAGTGACGGAAGTAATGTGCAGTTATTTATTGATCTGGGTTCCTGGCTAATCCGGAAGGACCTGATTACAGCACTGCAAGACTGGAACAGCTAACGTGCGGCACAATGTGTGCTGAAAATGCTCTTTCATTTCAGCGCATGAATGTGGCTTAGGGCAGAAGCCCGGGAGGCTGCAGAGCCAGAGAAAGGGCGTTGGAAAATGGCATTGCAAGCCCCGGCTGGGGAAAGTATTCCAGTTCTAGGGGGGGCTTTCCTCTTCTGTTTGCGGGTTTGATTCTCCTGAGAAAGAACAGTAAAGTGTTCCTGGGAATCAGCGAAGGCTCAGGAACAATGGCTTTTCATTGCTGACATTCCCTAAGGCCTGCAGCCCTATTAAGGCAGGAAGTATCCTGTGTCCTCTTCCTCATCCCCTGGCTGTGGGAAACACTTACAGTTAATAAGAAACCTAATACCCCCTCCAGGGGATGCACTTATTTTAACTCTGCAAGCTAAAGGGGAACAGACACCTTTGCAATTGGTGCGCTGTCCTTTTTTCTTCTGTGGATAAGGAAGTGCCTGCTTATTTGTGTTTTACGCCCTGCGTGAGCCTGCACAGGAAGGACACAGGGCAGCAGTCAGGAGCCTGCACAGGAAGGACACAGGGCAGCAGTCAGGAGCCTGCATATATGTGGCCTTGGAGTCACTGCGGCAGGCTCTGTGGGGGCAGCTGCAGCTCCAGGACGGAGGCCAATATTCTAAATTCAGGCAGCTAAGTTAACTTCCCAAATTAGGAAATTATTTTTAACCGAATTTCGGAGCCTGAAAATTCACCTAAATTTAGGCCTGCGGTTCATCTGCCTGGATTAGCTGTGAATATCAGTGGTAGGGGTCTAACTTCGTCCCTCCTCCCTATTTCTGCTCTTATACTCACCCGCTTTTTAGGTTTCTAAATTTAAGAGTCTGGTGAAACCGGGAGCCTAAAATTAGGCTCTCAGTGAATTTTCAGAAGGGTCAAGTTAGGAGCCCAGCAACCAAAGTCAGGCTTGTAAATTCCAGGCTTTCTAGAATGTTCTCAGCCTCCACCACCTCCACCAGGAGGCTGTTCCATGAAGAATCCTTTCCAATGCGATACCATAACATCTTGTTCTTGAAATGACTAGAGATGTGCATTCGTCATATCTACATATCTACAGGTATATTGCATCCCCCTCTTCAACCTCAGGCTCTCTCTCTCTGTAGCATGCAAAATTCCCTAATTATGCACATTTGGATGATGCAGGGATAGCCTGAGGTTGAAAGAAACACTGGACAGAAAGGGAGAGAGAGGGGAGAGAAATGGAAGACAGAGTCACTCACTCCTACCCCCTCTCCCCAAACTGCGGATGCCACCACCTTACATTCATTAACCAAGAGGCACATGATTGGGGCTCATCTCAGATTCTCAGCAGCTTGGAAAGCAGATCTCTCCCTCGTAGAAAAGGCAGCCTCCGGGGCTCCGCAATGCAATAAGAAGCCAAGAGAGCGTGCCCGCACTGGAATGTCAGGAATGCGTGGCTTTCTTCCCAGTCCCTGGGGCAGATAACAGAGAACACACTCACTGCAATGCCACAGTCCAGAGCCGAGGCCAGGCCATTTGGCACCTATGGGCAAGTGAAAAAGTGCACCCTCACCATGAACACAACACACACCACCACGAGCTGGGAGACTCTGTGAAATGTAGGCAGCTTCATTTTAATTTTGACCCAGCAGTTTCCTACTGTTCCTGGCACCATAAGCTTTATGTATAAAAATGTATAGCCCGCTCTGTCTACAATTCTAGGTGAAATGCAAAATTACATACAGATTAAAACTCACAACTATCAAAAGGTGCACATACAAAAGTATTTATACATCCATGCACCAAATATTATTCACCATATTTAAATTAGTTAGGTTTCTAATGTTGGAATAATAAGCAGGGTAATAATTGTATCTGTATCTTATGGATAGATCAGAGGATTCAGTATCATCAGACAGGAAACAGAGAGTAGGATTAAATGGGCAATTTTCTCAGTGGAAGGGAGTGGACAGTGGAGTGCCTCAGGGTTCTGTGTTGGGACCCTTACTGTTCAATATATTTATAAATGATCTGGAAAGAAATACGACGAGTGAGATAATCAAATTTGCAGATGACACAAAATTGTTCAGAGTAGTTAAATCACAAGCAGATTGTGATAAATTGCAGGAAGACCTTGTGAGACTGGAAAATTGAGCATCCAAATGGCAGATGAAATTTAATGTGGATAAGTGCAAGGTGATGCATATAGGGAAAAATAACCCATGCTATAATTACACGATGTTGGGTTCCATATTAGGTGCTACAACCCAAGAAAGAGATCTAGGCGTCATAGTGGATAACACATTGAAATCGTCAGTGCAGTGTGCTGCGGCAGTCAAAAAAAGCAAACAGAATGTTGGGAATTATTAGGAAGGGAATGGTGAATAAAATGGAAAATGTCATAATGCCTCTGTATCGCTCCATGGTAAGACCGCACCTTGAATACTGTGTACAATTCTGGTCGCCGCATCTCAAAAAAGATATAATTGCGATGGAGAAGGTACAGAGAAGGGCAACCAAAATGATAAAGGGGATGGAACAGCTCCCCTATGAGGAAAGGCTGAAGAGGTTAGGGCTGTTCAGCTTGGAGAAGAGACGGCTGAGGGGGGATATGATAGAGGTGTTTAAGATCATGAGAGGTCTAGAACGGGTAGATGTGAATCGGTTATTTACTCTTTCGGATAGTAGAAAGACTAGGGGGCACTCCATGAAGTTAGCATGGGGCACATTTAAAACTAATCAGAGAAAGTTCTTTTTTACTCAACGCACAATTAAACTCTGGAATTTGTTACCAGAGGATGTGGTTAGTGCAGTTAGTGTAGCTGTGTTTAAAAAAGGATTGGATAAGTTCTTGGAGGAGAAGTCCATTACCTGCTATTAAGTTCACTTAGAGAATAGCCACTGCCATTAGCAATGGTTACATGGAATAGACTTAGTTTTTGGGTACTTGCCAGGTTCTTATGGCCTGGATTGGCCACTGTTGGAAACAGGATGCTGGGCTTGATGGACCCTTGGTCTGACCCAGTATGGCATTTTCTTATGTTCTTATGTTCTTATGTTCCCAACGTAACAGGCTGGGAAACTGTTCACAAAGTTTCTCTTTGAAAATCTGGGGCCAGCCAGAACTGAGGGTCCTGCACAACCACAGACTTTGCACCTGCCAATGCCGTCATAAAACACATGCGGGGGTTTCAAAATTAAATCTCAGCATGTTGATTGCCGGTTCCAAACTCCCCCTTAAAGCTTTGCACTCCCCCCAATCACACCCTCCCAAAACACAATTAAAAATTATGCATTTAGAATATATGAAAAAAAACATTCATTGTCTTCTGAGGCAAAAATATCCCTTACGTGTATATTATATTTACACTCTGCTGTGCTGCCAACCCTGCAAAAAAGACTCTTGGAACCCGTATAGTATTAAGTCTGTCATAACGTGTGCTGGTTATAAGAACCTGCCACACTGGGTCAGACCAAGGGTCCATCAAGCCCAGCATCCTGTTTCCAACAGAGGCCAATCCAGGCCATAAGAACCTGGCAAGTACCCAAAAACTAAGTCTATTCCATGTAACCATTGCTAATGGCAGTGGCTATTCTCTAAGTGAACTTAATAGCAGGTAATGGACTTCTCCTCCAAGAACTTATCCAATCCTTTTTTAAACCCAGCTACACTAAGGGGCGGATTTTCAAAGGCCCGCGCGCGCCGGCAGCCTATTTTGCATAGGCCGCCGGCGTGCATAAAACCCTGGGACGCGCGTAAGTCCCGGGGCTTCCTGTCGGGGGCGTGTCGGGATGACGCGGCGTTTCGGGGGCGGGGCGGGGCGTTTCAGGGGCAGTGACGTGGGCGTGGTTTCGGCCCGGGGGCGTGGCCACGGCCTCCAGAACAGCTCCCGGGACCGGACCATGGAGCGGGGCAGCCAGCTGACGCGCGCAAAGTTAAGGGGGGGTTTAGATAGGGCCGGGGGGGGGGGGGTTAGGTAGGGGAAGGGAGGGGAAGGTGGGGGGAGGGCAAAAGAAAGTTCGGAGCAGCCTCGGAGGGAACAGGCAGTGCGCGCTGGGCTCGGCACACGCAGGTTGCACAAATGTGCACCCCCTTGCACGCGCTGACCCCGGATTTTATAAGATACGCACGTATCTTATAAAATCCAGCGTACTTTTGTTCGCGCCTGCTGCGCGAACAAAAGTACGCGCTTACGCCTCTGGGCAGGCGTAACTTGCGCGCGCTGACTCTCCATCCCCCGGCCCGGAGGCTGTTCTGGAAGCCTCGGTCCCGCCCCCGGGCCGGTGCCCTGCCCACAGCCCCACCCCCGGAACGCCCATTTTTTCAAGCCCCGGGACTTACGCGCGTCCCGGGGCTTGCGCACGCCGCCGAGCCTATGCAAGAAAGGCTCGGCGCGCGCAGGGGGAGGCAGGGGTAGGTTTTCGGGGGTTCCGCGCGTATCTTACGTGCACAACCCTTTGAAAATCTACCCTTAACTGCACTAACCACATCCTCTGGCAACAAATGCCAGAGTTTAATTGTGCGTTGAGTGAAAAAGAACTTTCTCTGATTAGTTTTAAATGTGCCCCATGCTAACTTCATGGAGTGCCCCCTAGTCTTTCTATTATCCGAAAGAGTAAATAACCAATTCACATCTACCCGTTCTAGACCTCTCATGATTTTAAACACCTCTATCATATCCCCCTCAGCCGTCTCTTCTCCAAGCTGAAAAGTCCTAACCTCTTTAGTCTTTCCTCATAGGGGAGTTGTTCCATTCCCCTTATCATTTTGGTTGCCCTTCTCTGTACCTTCTCCATCGCAATTATATCTTTTTTGAGATGCGGCGACCAGAATTGTACACAGTATTCAAGGTGCGGTCTCACCATGGAGCGATACAGAGGCATTATGACATTTTCCGTTCTATTAACCATTCCCTTCCTAATAATTCCTAATATTCTGTTTGCTTTTTTGACTGCCGCAGCACACTGAGCCGACGATTTCAATGTGTTATCCACTATGACGCCTAGATCTCTTTCTTGGGTGGTAGTTCCTAATATGGAACCCAACATTGTGTAATTATAGCATGGGTTATTTTTCCCTATATGCATCACCTTGCATTTATTGACATTAAATTTCATCTGCCATTTGGATGCCCAATTTTCCAGTCTCACAAGGTCTTCCTTCCTGCAATTTATCACAATCTGCTTGTGATTTAACTACTCTGAATAATTTTGTATCATCTGCAAATTTGATTACCTTACTCGTCGTATTCCTTTCCAAATCATAATCAAATCAAATCAGAGAAAGGGCTTTCACTATCGCTGGTCCTACCCTTTGGAACTCCCTCCCCACCCTCCTCCGCCTAGAGCCATCACTTCACAAATTCAAGAAAGGAGTCAAGACATGGCTTTTCCGACAGGCTTACTCCGATGCAAGCCAAACATAAGCTCCCTCCCTTACTCAGCTCCACCATACTCGACCTACTCACTTGCCCCCTTCTGTCCTATCCTTCCTCTGCCCTCTACACCCCCCCCCCCATACTTTCCCTTATTCCTCCACGCGACCCTAACTACTTTATATTGAAGAGAACAACGTCAAATTGATAAAACATTGCTGGTCTTTTAGAGCACCATCTTAGTAATACATAAGTTGATTGTAATTGTACATATTTTCAATTGTATATAGTTCATCTATTTTTCTCAATCTTTACTGCCTCTCCGATTCCATCCCTGTCCCCTCCCTCTCCCACTCCCCCTCTTCTTCTTTTCCCCCCTCCCCCCCCCTGTTTTACTGTATTATTGTTTTTATTGTTTTATTGTTTTTGTTTTTTGTAATTTTCCTCCTTTAAGTTCACTGTAAACCGGCATGATGTGCTTCACGAATGTCGGTAAATAAAAGTTAATAAATAAATAAATAAATAAATAAATAAATATATTGAAAAGTAAGGGTCCCAATACAGATCCCTGAGGCACTCCACTGCCCACTCCCTTCCACTGAGAAAATTGTTCATTTAATCCTACTCTCTGTTTCCTGTCTCTGAGCCAGTTTGTAATCCATGAAAGGACATCGCCACCTATCCCATGACTTCTTACTTTTCCTAGAAGCCTCTCATGAGGAACTTTATCAAACGCCTTCTGAAAATCCAAGTATACTATATCTACCGGTTCACCTTTATCCACATGTTTATTAACTCCTTAAAAAAGTGAAGCAGATTTGTGAGGCAAGACTTGCCCTGGGTAAAGCCATGCTGACTTTGTTCCATTAAACCATGTCTTTCTATATGTTCTGTGATTTTGATGTTTAGAACACTTTCCACTATTTTTCCTGGCACCGAAGTCAGGCTAACCGGTCTGTAGTTTCCCGGATCGCCCCTGGAGCCCTTTTTAAATATTGGGGTTACATTTGCTATCCTACAGTCTTCAGGTACAATGGATGGTTTTAATGATAGGTTACAAATTTTTACTAATAGGTCTGAAATTTCATTTTTTAGTTCCTTCAGAACCCTGGGGTGTATACCATCCGGTCCAGGAGATTTACTACTCTTCAGTTTGTCAATCAGAATGCAAAAAAAAAAAAAAAAAATTCCCAAGCAAAACTTACTGATTTCTTTCAGCCACCAGCAAGGTGACCCTCTCCTCTCAGTGATCCCAAACCTGCTCATGCCTGTTATCTGCGAGGACCTATGGAAGGAAGAAGAGGGGTCTTTACTATTTCAGTAGATTGAAGAAATAGAAGACACTTTGGGAACTCAAGAGAATCCTGTGGGTTTCTGAAATTGACTTAAGTAGCTTAAAGAACTGATTTACCTTTCTGTCAGGTCGATCCAGTAAGGCCGCGGTAAAAACAGTGAGGTAGTGTCAGGCGCACCCTTCCTCCCCGCACGCACAGTTCTCTTCACTAACTCCCCGATACTCTCCTCTAATCGCATGCAAATGCATGCCGCGGCTGTGAAGCGTTAGGGAAGGGTTATGCCCGCGCAACCCATTTTACTGTATAGGCGCTGTAACAGCGCCTATACAGTAACCTGGGTGCGCTGGTACCTGTCATTTCAAATGACATTTGAAATGACAGGCACCAGGAAGTGTAAAAAAGTTTAAAAAGTGTAAAAAACAAAAAACCTGTGTGTTATATAAAAAAATAAAACAATTTTAAATACCTGTCGGAGGGCCGTGGGTCCCGGTGGGCGGCGGGCAGCCATCAGCGGCATCCGGTAGTCCCTTCTCCCTTCCTCCCTCCCTCCCCTGCCTGGATGAGCGCCAAAATCGCATGGGCGGGTCGGCAGCGGGGGGGGGGGGGGGGCGGCAGCGGGGGGGGGGCGGCAGCAGGATCCGGGAGCGGCGGGTAGGCGGCAGCGGGGTCCGGGGGGGCAGCGGCAGCGGGGTCCGGGGGTGGCAGCAAGATCCGGGGAGCCAGCAGCGGCAGCATGTTCGATCGGGCAGGCAGCTAGGTGGCAAAGTAAAGATGGCCGCCTGCACGGGAAAATCGTGCAATTGGCCGCTGAAGACGTGACGTCACACCCCGTGACGCCAAACGTCGTGACGTCACATCTTCAGCGGCCAATTGCACGATTTTCCCGTGCAGGCGGCCATCTTTACTTTGCCACCTACCTGCCTGCCCGATCGAACATGCTGCCGCTACTCGCTCCCCGGATCTCGCTGCCACCCCCGGACCCCGCTGCCGATGCCCCCCCGGACCCCGCTGCCGCCTACCCGCCGCTCCCGGATCCTGCTGCCGCCCCCCCCCCCCCCCCCGCTGCCGACCCGCCCGTGCGATTTTGGCGCTCATCCAGGCAGGGGAGGGAGGGAGGAAGGGAGAAGGGACTACCGGATGCCGCTGATGGCTGCCCGCCGCCCACCGGGACCCACGGCCCTCCGACAGGTATTTAAAATTGTTTTATTTTTTTATATAACACACAGGTTTTTTGTTTTTTACACTTTTTAAACTTACCATAGCAGGCCCGAGCCTTGCTACTTTTTCGTTTGTTTTTTTTTGCCCTGGTCCCGTCCGGTCTCCTGCAGCCCCGTCCGGTCCGGACGGGGCTGCAGGAGACCGGACGGGACCAGGGTGGGTAAGCAATGTTTTTACACTACACTACACTAACTCCTACTAGGGGGAGGCGGTAAACTAGCAGGTTAAGGCCGCGGCAGAACAGCGGGTTACGGAGGAGATAATATCAGCGCCCGTTACAGTATCGCAGGGGAATAGCTAATTCCTTCATTATACAGCTTTTTCGTTCATTTACATGCCGGGTGCGGAAAGGGTTATGCGTCTGTTTTCAGAAGCGATACGGACGCGTGAAACTGGAGACTGTATCGCCGAATTGCCTTGCGCGCCCGAATTGTGCGCTACGAGCACGTTACAGACGGGCAATCCTCGAGCGGACGATACTGGATCGACCTCTGTGTGAGCTTTGGAATTCAAAGAACTGTTTTTTTCTGCTTTTGATTTTTTTTTTGCATTCTGGACTGTTCGTATTTCGTACCTGCTGAATGTTTTATTCTTTTCATTAAAAGCTATTTTCTCTTTAGAACACGACACTTGGAATGTGCACTGTTATATTTTTGCGAGTGATTCCCTTTAGGGTCCTTATAGTTTAAGCCTGCTCCCATCACATAACTTGTATCCTTAACCCTGCAACAAGTGCTCAGCAGGGTTTGAAAGTGCATGTGTGACACTGGGTTACGTATGAATTACTGCCACTCAGAAAAGCAGAAATGTGTTCCTCACTTTACGAAAAGAATCCTAAACCCGGAATTGCTTTGTTGTGAGAGTGCTGGAAGCTGTGTAGTGTCCCGGACAGGGTGTCTGGCCTCCAATGCAGAGACTCAAGAAACCAAAAATGTACTTTCTGAAAGTGAGAGAGGGATATTATAGAAACATTAACATATCTGGCAAGCATGATATTCCATAGAAAGGAAAGGGGCAAAAAAAAATAGGACAAGGGGTCATGAAATGAAGTTAGCCTGGCTGTCCATGCCTGTACTACTCTCGCTGTCAGCTGTACAAGTCTGACTGCCTACACTGCTCTAGCTTTGGCTATTTTACCTTATCTTGCCCTTATTCCCATCCACGGTGCTAAGGCTATCACCTAGCTGTCGGCCACTCAGACCTGACCGCCTGCAGATCGCTGCTTCCCCTTGATGTTCCTGGCTGGGACGTAGAGCCGGGGTAATCTGCTGCCCATCATCCACTTATATTGCAGAATGCGCCAAGGCCCTGTCTTCTTGGCAGCTTGAAACAGTCGCACCATTGCTTCGTCAGCCCCTCTTTTTGGCCTTTTACCAATCTGGGAAGTTGAGCATAGAAGCTTTTGTACTCCAAGCAGCACCCGGGGGCCCCCTACCTCTCCCCCCACCCCTGCTCTCACCACTGCTCTCAGCATAGGTCACAAAGCGGGCGGCTGTGGTTTTGCCTGTTGTCATCTCTGCTGCTAAACTATTCCAGGCGTCTACCAATTTCTCAGCAAAGAAGCCTGCCCTCTTACAGGATTTCCTCGCAGCCTCCTTGCCCTTGATTTTCTATTTTATGAAAAATACCCTGCAGTACTTATTGAATCCAGCTGAATATTGATTATGTCTAACTTGTATTGCTTCTTTCCCTTCCTTCCCCTTGCTCCCGAGTTCATTTTTGTGTTACAGACCCTGTGCCATTTTGGAAGCCGTTCTCTGTCCTTTCAAAGGTACGGCCTCCGAGCTGAACACGAGGTGGGGGGAGTGACCTATACCAGGGTAATATTACCTGACACTTCCCCTTATACACCCAAGCATACTGCTGCCTCCTGATGCTGGAAACCTTCAGTTCAGCTGAGAGGATCATTCCTAGGTCCTTTTCCTCCTGGACAGTTCTCGGTTCTTGTCCGCCTAATCGTGCTGACCAGATGCAAAACGTTCCACTTGTTTGCACTGAAATATGGCATCCGTATACGCGACCCATTCTTCTCTTCCAGTCCCCTTTCACTGTGCTACCCTGTTCCAGACGGTTTTGTGGCCTCTGCAAACGGGTACATTTTTCTCTCAAGCCCCTCTATAAGGAGAGGAAACATGAGGAAAGTGTTATCCAATAAGAAGGTGCTGGATGCCCAGAACAATCTGCCAGCAGAGGCAATGGTAAGTAAATGGTCCATGCCAGAGAATGTGTGGGATCGAAAGCACTTCAGGAATTCATAAACATTGTTCAGCTCCATAGAAACAATCCCCTCTCTCCTTCCATGCCGCAGAGTTACACACACAGCACTAAGACATTTTGGATGCACAGCATTTTGAAAATGTAATCTCTGTCTGTGTTGAAAGCCCGCTGCCTTCATGCCCCCTTAATGTGACAGAGTTTCATAGATGCACTGGGCCATCTGATATTTCCATAATTTGGGGATTTAAACACATACAGGAAGTCCCACATTTTACAAGTCCTAACTGAGATTTTGAAAAGTAGCCCTATATCATTTTTTTTATTTTATTGTTCTAGATGATGTTTTTACTTTTTGTTTCTTATACTCTTTTGAATGTGTATTTGGAAGCTGCCTAGAACCCAGGATAGTGCGACACGTACATCTCTAATAAATAAAATATCTGGATGTGCTCATCCTGATAGGTGCCGGTGTAGGGTTTGCCAGAACTGGAACTGAGACTGAAGCTGGACATTGGACTTGTATTAATTCCAAATGCTGTGACAAAGTCTGTAATGCGTCTTTTACTTGACTGAGTTGCTGCTGGGCCTGTTGCATGATCTGGTACAGAAGATCAATCTATTTTTTTGCTCCTGTATCTGGGTGATCAAGGCAGTGAATGCCCACCACGGAGACATGTTCACCAAGCTCATGGCCTCAACAAACTATAAGGAACTGTGTATGGATGAGTCTCTCTTGCTGTGATGCAGCCTCATAGGTAGAATCCATGCCAGCGGCGGGCGAGTGAGTCTTAGCACGGGCCAGATTATTATTGAGTCCAAAAGTCTATACAAAGATCAGGTTGCAGCTGAAGCCAGGCAAGGATGGCTTGAGACAAGGCTGAGGCTGAAGCAGAGCTGAAGACTGAATCAAAGCTGAAGGCTAAAAAGACAGAACCAGGCTGGAGGGCTTGAGCAAGACAGAAGATTGGAACCAGGAGACCTGATTGCTGAGGCAAGAAATCCAAGTCCAGGCAGGTTAAGTAGTCTTCAGCATGTGCCATCATTGGGATGGGTTACCTGACTCTCCCGCCAACGTGCACCGAATCGTGCACCTGATGTGCACGCACCCCTTAAGCGTCTCTTCACCGGGTCCTAATATCGCATGCATCAGAGCATCCAATGGCAGCTCCCTGCTGCATGGTGAACGTCTGCCACCAAAATGTTTGGGAAGGCAGCTGGATTCTAACACTGGATATTTATTTATTTGGATTTATTACTCATTTTTGAATAAGGAATTTATCCAAGGCAGCCTATTAGAGATGTGCATTAGTTTCTATCCAAATGGAAAAATGTGATGAATGAGTTGATTTTCAATTCAGTTTCAGGTCAACCGAACGAACTGAATGGTCATGGTCCCTGAAAAAAATCAGAATCCTTTTTAACTCATCTGGTTTGGTCTCATTAAAGTCTATGGGGAAACAAAGCAATGCATTTTTTGGACTAGAAGACAGAGAAAGCAGAACTGTTTAGGGATGGGACAAGGAAGGTGCAAGACTGATCATGGCTCAGCATTTTTTTTTTAACCAGCCCATCCCAGCTGGCAGCTGCAGGTTGTCATGAGATCATTTTACACCTGAAAGTGAATCTAAGAGCACTTTGAGCAGTGACCATGTTGAGTCATTCCTCTGTTAGATCTCAGAGAGAGAAGGTAGAGATTACGCATCTCTTTATTTCAAAACTTAGAAATAAAAAATTAACAGAAAGATCATTTACAGGAGAAAGCAAAGTGTGGTTAGTCACTCACTGACACTGTGCTTGGGGTACTACTTAGTAGCAGGAGAAAGTCTGTAATCTCTTGTGAGGGTTACAGTGTATATCATCAGGGTAAAACTACCACTGTAGCTCACATTATGCCAGTGGCTGCAAGAAAGATACAGACAGAGAGACTGTCTTTTCTGTTTCCTGCAGCCTGTGGAGCAGTTTTGCACTGCAGTGGCTTAGAGGCAGCCTCCTGTTTTCTCTGTCTTAAAGAGTCAGCATGACGATCTTCTGATTCTTGTGGGCATGACTTTCATTTTCTTAATGTAAATAGTCACTCAGCAAGCATCATCATTTCACTCGTTGTGCTCTGTTTGTGACTGGTCTGCTGTCAGTGCGTGTACAAATATTGTAACACTAAAAGCCCTTACTCACTAGTGATCTGTTTATAATATATTCCATCGTGTCGCTGGCATCAGGAGGCAAGCGTGGTAGTGAGAGAGGAAGAAGGAAGGCAGAGAGACCTGGGGCCAGCATAGATAGCAGTGGTGATGATGATGAGAGGCATATTATGAGGACCAGGAACTCCCTATCAAGCTCAGAAGGGATTTTTTTTAAGATGGGGAAAGTCAGCTAGAGAGGCAGGGTTGGCTGAGAAGGTGGAACAGCAACCATCTGCGCCCATCTACAGTGTTGATATGGTGCAGGGGCAGAAAAGGGCAGACAGTGGAGGGTTGCAGTGGCAAAGGGAGTGTGCTTGGAGTAGGAGAGCATCAACCGAGACCAGCAGGTGAGTCCACATTATTCAAGGCTGGCAACAGAGTTGGTCTATGGAAAAAGGAGGAGGACCGAGTGGTACACCAAGCCAGGTACACCAAGCCAATGCCCTCACTTTGTGGCCTCGGTGCCATGCAGTTACCAGTGCTGCTGCTGCCCAGCCTGCTCCTTTTGCCCTGCCTCTCTCCTGGTTATACTGGGGTATTGTGCCCCCCCCCCCCCAAAAAAAAATTGTAAAAAGTCAACAACCTTCTCCTCTTTGAAGCCTTACTGCTGCTGTTGCCCATCTCCTGGCCGCCTCCTCCTGCATTTCCTCTCTCTTGGTTCAGCGCCTTGCTGTCTTGTTGGGTCTCTGTGCTTGCTGGCTTCCTCTGCACTCCACGCCTGAAGTATTGATGCCACTCTTCTTCCTACCTTACCTCTTACTCTAAGACTTGGGATATTGATACTGCTGTGGCACTTCATGCTGTTGGAGTATTGATGCCACTCTTCTTCCTACCTTACCTCTTACTCTAAGACTTGGGATATTGATACTGCTGTGGCACTTCATGCTGTTGGAGTATTGATGCCACTCTTCTTCCTACCTTACCCCTTACTCTAAGACTTGGGATATTGATACTGCTGTGGCACTTCATGCTGTTGGAGTATTGATGTCACTCTTCTTCCTACCTTTCCCCTTACTCTAAGACTTGGGATGTTGATACTGCTGTGCTTGCTGCCTCACTCGGCACTTCATGCTTTTGGAGTATTGATGTCACTTTTCTTCTTCCCCTACCCCTCCGTGTATTGGCGTGTTGATGCCACTCTTCTTCCTACCTTTCCCCTTACTCTAAGACTTGGGATGTTGATACTGCTGTGCTTGTTGCCTCACTCGGCACTTCATGCTGTTGGAGCATTGATGTCACTCTTCTTCCTACCTTACCCCTTACTCTAAGACTTGGGATGTTGATACTGCTGTGCTTGTTGCCTCACTCGGCACTTCATGCTGTTGGAGTATTGATGTCACTCTTCTTCCTACCTTACCCCTTACTCTAAGACTTGAGATGTTGATACTGCTGTTCTTGTTGCCTCACTCGGCACTTCATGCTTTTGGAGTATTGATGTCACTCTTCTTCCTACCTTACCCCTTACTCTAAGACTTGGGATGTTGATACTGCTGTGCTTGTTGCCTCACTCGGCACTTCATGCTTTTGGAGTATTGATGTCACTCTTCTTCCTACCTTACCCCTTACTCTAAGACTTGAGATGTTGATACTGCTGTTCTTGTTGCCTCACTCGGCACTTCATGCTTTTGGAGTATTGATGTCACTCTTCTTCCTACCTTACCCCTTACTCTAAGACTTGGGATGTTGATACTGCTGTGCTTGTTGCCTCACTCGGCACTTCATGCTTTTGGAGTATTGATGTCACTCTTCTTCCTACCTTACCCCTTACTCTAAGACTTGAGATGTTGATACCGCTGTGCTTGCTGCCTCTCTCTGCACTTCATGCTTTTGGAGTGTTGATGTCACTTTTCTTCTTCCCCTACCCCTCCCTCAGTGTATTGGCATGTTGATGCCACTCTTCTTCCTACCTTACCCCTTACTCTAAGACTTGAGATGTTGATACCGCTGTGCTTGCTGCCTCACTCGGCACTTCATGCTTTTGGAGTACTGATGTCACTTTTCTTCTTCCCCTACCCCTCCCTCAGTGTATTGGCATGTTGATGCCACTCTTCTTCCTACCTTACCCCTTACTCTAAGACTTGAGATGTTGATACCGCTGTGCTTGCGGCCTCTCTCTGCACTTCATGCTTTTGGAGTATTGATGTCACTCTTCTTCTTCCCCTACCCCTCCCTCAGTGTATTGGCATGTTGATGCCACTCTTCTTCCTACCTTACCCCTTACTCTAAGACTTGAGATGTTGATACTGCTGTGCTTGCTGCCTCTCTCTGCACTTCATGCTTTTGGAGTATTGATGTCACTCTTCTTCTTCCCCTACCCCTCCCTCAGTGTATTGGCATGTTGATGCCACTCTTCTTCTTACCTTACCCCTTACTCTAAGACTTGAGATGTTGATACTGCTGTGCTTGCTGCCTCTCTCTGCACTTCATGCTGTTGGAGTACTGATGTCACTCTTCTTCTTCCCCCCCCTACCCCTCCCTCATTGTATTGGCATGTTGATGCCACTCTTCTTCTTACCTTACCCCTTACTCTAAGACTTGGGATGTTGATACTGCTGTGCTTGCTGCCTCTCTCTGCACTTCATGCTGTTGGAGTACTGATGTCACTCTTCTTCTTCCCCTACCCCTCCCTCAGTGTATTGGCATGTTGATGCCACTCTTCTTCTTACCTTACCCCTTACTCTAAGACTTGGGATGTTGATACCGCTGTGCTTGCTGCCTCACTCGGCACTTCATGCTTTTGGAGTGTTGATGCCACTCTTCCTGCTGATCTGCTTTGCAGTCACTGTTTTTGGGTAATGATAGCAGTGCTCCTGCTGCTTTGCACCTTTCTCGGTTTGTGCTTCTGCTGTCTTCAAAATTATTTTCAAATTCTCATATGGAATTTACTTACTCAAGGTCTCATCTGGTATAGGGCTGCAAGTGTGCCACAAGCTCACAATTGTTCCTGCTTTTTTCCTCTTACTGGAGAAAGCACACCAACCAGCACTAGAACGAAGTATCCAGTGTGTGTTTGAACAGACTGGACTTGATTATGTCATCATGCATCAGCCAATCTGGGATGCCAAAATGAGAGTATGGTATTGAGTATAAGGACAGGGTGTGCTCAACTACACAGCACATCCGAGAGCCGCGTGTGCAGGAAGTGAGGCGGGCTAAGAAGGGAGCCAGAGCTGTAAAAGTGTGCCTGAGGGTTTGGAGCTTGAAGGAGCAGAGCACAAGGTGGATCACACGTTTCCCAGAAAAGTCATCTGAAGCTTGGCCTGAAGGTGGTCAGTACCACAGTTTGAGAACAGAGGCTGAAAGGCCTGGAACAATGTTGTGCTAAAATTGCTGCAATGCTCCATCTTTCAGCAGGGCTTGCAGGCCCCTTTCATTGCAGGCATGGCACATCCTTGAAGGGGACTGTCCCATTCCCTGGCCCACACCCTCATGAATCCACAGAAGGGATGCCCCGTGCTGCTCCTGCCTCTTCCTGTGCCATGTACCACTCTTAAGGTGCCTGCCACCATCCCCATGGCACATTGGCCATGGCCCTACACTGCCTCGAAAGTGCAATGGGGCCAAGTGCCACAGCCCTCACGGCTGCTGCCCAAGACCCCACTGCTGCCACAGCACTAATACCCCTGCCGCTACACCTGATGCAGACCGCCAGTAACACGGCCCACTCTCCCCTTCACACATTACCGGTGCTTCTGCCTCTGATGTGGCCCAGTCCAATTACCCGACGGCACAGTCTACTGCTGCTTGAATCTATGTCTGCACCCCACAAGCCAGACAACTGCCTGTTATTGTATTAGAAGATGCTGACACTCGATGGCTACTGCTGGTACTGCAGCCTCATGTTTCCCCGCACATAAATATTAGTAACAGAGTAAATGATTGCAGATAAATACCAGAATGGGCCATCCAGTCTGCCCAGCAAGATGTTTCGAGTTGTAACTACTGCTCTGCAAGTTACCCTCCCCCCCCCCCCCCCCCCCCCCCCCCCCGGGAGAAAAGTTACCTCAGTGGTTCATTTCCGACCTCTTGCCACTAGGGATCCTCTGTGTTTATCCCATGCCCTACTTACATTTCATAATTGACCATAAATGGCTTTGATTAATGGTCTAGTAATGGGGTTTTTTTTGCCAGATATAATTATTTTTTGTTATATGTTGCTTGGCAATTCTACTAAACAGCATCACAGCCAGACAATAACTGGGAAATATCAGTTCTGCAGGATGAGTCTCCTCTTCGTTTCGGTTCAGGGAAAGTTTCACCAAAGACCTTGAATGCACTTGGAGGCAGCTCACTGCTCTGCACTGCTCATTCCTTTCCTTTGCATACACAAGTTGTTAAACACTAAACAGGTTCCGTGAGCATTGAGAGAGAGCACAAAGCGCTGGCTAGCCAGTGCGCTTCCCATTAAGTGCGGAGTAACAGAGAATCTGGCAGCAAATGGACGACCAGGAGGCCCACCTTGTCTGACCCTTTCAGTCCTGCTGCACTGCCGTAGACGTTTGTTTCTGCAGCACCAGGAGGCTGCGTCATGCACCTCCTACCCCTTCTGTGCAGAAAGATGTCCTCCTGCTTCTAATGGAAGACTCCCTTGTACATTGCAGCCAGGCTGCCCACAGCGTTTTCTCCTAATGTCCTCTGCCGCTTAGACTTCATAGCCTCCTGCCTTTTAAAGACTTTTGGCCACTGCTGGGGAAGGTGAAAACCCTGTTTTGGAAAGCAGCAGCAGCCTGCCTGCCCCTCCCACCCCTTTTCCAGATGAGCTTGTGGTGCTGTTGTTACAAAAATGACTGCAATGTTCAAAAGAAAATAAATGGGAGGCTTTGAGCTAAGGAGGGGTGGCGGGTTCTGGTGGAGATTTTCAAAACAGGTTCCCAGACAGCAATTTTCAACAACATTTCCCCAAGTGAAGAGGAACGGAAAGCTGCTCCCGCCCCCCCCGCCTCAAATTTGGCTAAAACAATGCACGACTTCCGCAGGGCACAGACGTTTAGGGAGGCCTAGCAGTCAGCCATTGGGAGTGATAAATGCACTGAGTGCATAGTGTGGTATAGCGAGCGACTTTTACAGGGTCATAGGTTACATTCCTGTAAGGAAGCAGTCCCGTGGCCATGCTTATATCACAGGAGGCAAACAGCGCACTCACACATGGGGACCGATGCAATAAACATGCGCAGTAAACTGGGCGCTCGTACTGATCGCCTGGTTTCTTAATGCGCGCACATCCAGCTCCCCTGAGCGCGCGGTGCGATATTTTAATGAGCTGCCACGTTAGAAAGGGAGCACCAGGGAAAATCATGCGGCACGAACGCTCAAAAGCACCGGGCGCCCAGGGGAGCCGAGCCTGTGCGCGCGTTAGGAAAACGGACGCTCAGTGCCTGTTTTCTCGCCCCGCAGAAGAAATGTTTGCGCGCTGTCATTGATCAAACAGGGAACTGAAGAACGACAGAGTTCCTCCCTGTTCATCCTTTCATTCACAAACTTTCTTCCGTTTTCCAGATCCGCCACACAGTATTTTTTTGCTTGCTGCGAGCTGAAGTCTTTAAGGTCCAAACCTAGATCTTAGTTTCTCAAGCAGGAAGAAGCAGAAAATCCTCACTCGGGTAATGGGACCTTGACTTGCGGTAAGACTTAATGTCAGCTCTGGGGCTGCCGTTCAATTTGCTGCATCAACAAGGGTGCGTTAGTTGAGCGTCGATTTTCTACATTGGGGGGGTAATAGCTAATAGACTCATCTGCATGGTAATTACATGTGAAGAGCACTATTAGCTACGAGCATGTTTGGACATGCGTTTTGGATGCGCTAATCTCCTTATTGCATCGGGTGTTAGCCTAGCGCATCCACAACGTGAGTCTAATCACTTGTTAAGTTGTGCACTAGGCTGAGCACACTTTATTGCAACAGCCTGATGCAATGCACTTCTTTTTATGGAGCTGCAGTGATGTCACTGCAGGAATGCACCTCTATATATGGAGCTGCAGTGATGTCAGTGCAGGAATGCACCTCTATATATGGAGCTGCAGGAATGCACCTCTATATATGGAGCTGCAGGAATGCACCTCTATATATGGAGCTGCAGTGATGTCACTGCAGGAATGCATCTCTATTTATGGAGCTCCAGTGATGTCACTACTGGAACATACCTCTATATATGGAGCTGCAGTGATGTCAATCCTGGAACGCACCTCGATATATGGAGCTGCAGTGATGTCAGTGCAGGAATGCACCTCTATATATGGAGCTGCAGGAATGCACCTCTATATATGGAGCTGCAGTGATGTCACTACTGGAACATACCTCTATATATGGAGCTGCAGTGATGTCACTGCAGGAATGCATCTCTATATATGGAGCTGCAGTGATGTCACTACTGGAACATACCTCTATATATGGAGCTGCAGTGATGTCAATCCTGGAACGCACCTCGATATATGGAGCTGCAGTGATGTCACTGCAGGAATGTACCTCTATATATGGAGCTGCAGTGATGTCAGTGCAGGAATGCACCTCTATATATGGAGCTGCAGTGATGTCAGTGCAGGAATGCACCTCTATATAAGGAGCTGCAGTGATGTCACTGCAGGAATGCACCTCTATATATGGAGCTGCAGGAATGCACCTCTATATATGGAGCTGCAGTGATGTCACTACTGGAACATACCTCTATATATGGAGCTGCAGTGATGTCACTGCAGGAATGCATCTCTATATATGGAGCTGTAGTGATGTCACTACTGGAACATACCTCTATATATGGAGCTGCAGTGATGTCAATCCTGGAACGCACCTCGATATATGGAGCTGCAGTGATGTCACTGCAGGAATGCACCTCTATATATGGAGCTGCAGTGATGTCAGTGCAGGAATGCACCTCTATATATGGAGCTGCAGTGATCTCAGTGCAGGAATGCACCTCTATATATGGAGCTGCAGTGATGTCAGTGCAGGAATGCACCTCTATATATGGAGCTGCAGTGATGTCAGTGCAGGAATGCACCTCTATATATGGAGCTGCAGTGATGTCACTGCAGGAATGCACCTCGATATATGGAGCTGCAGTGATGTCAGTGCAGGAATGCACCTCTATATATGGAGCTGCAGTGATGTCACTGCAGGAATGCACCTCTATATATGGAGCTGCAGTGATGTTGTTGCGACCACGGGCTACGGATCCTGATGCAGACGGGGTCGCTAGCTCATGGGAGAGCGTGAACCCCTGAACCATGGCATGACTCAGGGAGGAGCCCCAAGGCACACCGTTCTTGCTCCGCCCGTGCTTCAAGCATAATGCATAAACGTTGGCAAGTTAAATGAAAGACATTGATAAGACAGGCTAAGAGAGAATTTGAAAAGAAGTTGGCCGTAGAGGCAAAAACTCACAGTAAAAACTTTTTAAAATATATCCGAAGCAGAAAGCCCTTTGGGGTACTTGCCAGGTTCTTATGGCCTGGATTGGCCACTGTTGAAGACAGGATGCTGGGCTTGATGGACCCTTGGTCTGACCCAGTATGGCAATTTCTTATGTTCTTATAAGGGAGTCAGTTGGACCGTTAGATGATCGAGGGGTTAAAGGGGCACTTAGAGAAGGTAAGGCCATCGCGGAAAGATTAAATGATTTCTTTTCTTCAGTGTTTACTGAAGAGGATGTTGGGGAGGTACCCGTACTAGAGAAGGTTTTCATGGGTAATGATTCAGATGGACTGAACCAAGTCACAGTGAACCTAGAAGATGTGGTAGACCTGATTGATAAACTGAAGAGTAGTAAATCACCTGGACCGGATGGTATACACCCCAGAGTTCTGAAGGAACTAAAAAATGAAATTTCAGACCTATTAGTAAAAATTTGTAACCTATCACTGAAATCATCCATTGTACCTGAAGACTAGAGGATAGCAAATGTAACCCCAATATTTAAAAAGGGCTCCAGGGGCGATCCGGGAAACTACAGACCGGTTAGCCTGACTTCAGTGCCAGGAAAAATAGTGGAAAGTGTTCTAAACATCAAAATCACAGAACATATAGAAAGACATGGTTTAATGGAACAAAGTCAGCATGGCTTTACCCAGGGCAAGTCTTGCCTCACAAATCTGCTTCACTTTTTTGAAGGAGTTAATAAACATGTGGATAAAGGTGAACCGGTAGATGTAGAGTACTTGGATTTTCAGAAGGCATTTGACAAAGTTCCTCATGAGAGGCTTCTAGGAAAAGTAAAAAGTCATGGGATAGGTGGCGATGTCCTTTCGTGGATTACAAACTGGCTAAGAGACAGGAAACAGAGAGTAGGATTAAATGGACAATTTTCTCAGTGGAAGGGAGTGGACAGTGGAGTGCCTCAGGGATCTGTACTGGGACCCTTAATTTTCAATATATTTATAAATGATCTGGAAAGAAATACGACGAGTGAGATAATCAAATTTGCAGATGACACAAAATTGTTCAGAGTAGTTAAATCACAAGCAGATTGTGATAAATTGCAGGAAGACCTTGTGAGGCTGGAAAATTGGGCATCTAAATGGCAGATGAAATTTAATGTGGATAAGTGTAAGGTGATGCATATAGGGAAAAATAACCCATGCTATAGTTACACAATGTTAGGTTCCATATTAGGTGCTACAACCCAAGAAAGAGATCTAGGTGTCATAGTGGATAACACATTGAAATCGTCGGCTCAGTGTGCTGCGGCAGTCAAAAAAGCAAACAGAATGTTGGGAATTATTAGAAAAGGAATGGTGAATAAAACGGAAAATGTCATAATGCCTCTGTATCACTCCATGGTGAGACCACACCTTGAATACTGTGTACAATTCTGGTCGCCGCATCTCAAAAAAGATATAATTGCGATGGAGAAGGTACAGAGAAGGGTTACCAAAATGAAAAAGGGAATGGAACAGCTCCCCTATGAGGAAAGACTAAAGAGGTTAGGACTTTTCAGCTTGGAGAAGAGACGGCTGAGGGGGGATATGATAGAGGTGTTTAAAATCATGAGAGGTCTAGAACGGGTAGATGTGAATCGGTTATTTACTCTTTCGGATAATAGAAAGACTAGGGGACACTCCATGAAGTTAGCATGGGGCACATTTAAAACTAATCGGAGAAAGTTCTTTTTTACTCAACGCACAATTAAACTCTAGAATTTGTTGCCAGAGGATGTGGTTAGTGCAGTTAGTATAGCTGTGTTTAAAAAAGGATTGGATAAGTTCTTGGAGGAGAAGTCCATTACCTGCTATTAATCAGTTTTACTTAGGGAATAGCCACTGCTCTTAATTGCATCAGTAGCATGGGATCTTCTTAGTGTTTGGGTACTTGCCAGGTTCTTATGGCCTGGATTGGCCACTGTTGGAAACAGGATGCTGGGCTTGATGGACCCTTGGTCTGACCCAGTATGGCATTTTCTTATGTTCTTATGTTCTTATGTTATGCAAGCTAATTTCCCCTACCAGAAGGGGAAGAAGCTGAACTGTCCAGCGCTGCTGTCAAATGCACGACGGCCCCCGCCAAATCTGCAGCCACCGAGTCACCAACCCCAGGAGCTGGGGCCATGCAGGGGTCCACGTGCCATCCCCCGCCCCCACCACAGCTCTGGGAGAGGGGGGGGGGGTGATTCATCTGGGGAGCTGCAAGAGTACTGGGCGGCAGTGGGTGCGTCGTCACCGCCGCCTCCTCACGCTAAGTGCGGGCTGCTCTGCCACCATCACCAGGAGCCTTCAGCAGCAGAGACACAAACTGGACTGAGAGACTCCCTCCTCAAGAGCGCAGGGAACTGGGCAAGGGAATCGCCGCAGCCCACAAACCCGCAGCCAAAATAACAAAGCAGCTCGTTGAATCTGTGGGAACTGCCAACTTGGATCCCGCTGTTGGGCTGCTGTGGACCCTAGGACCCTTCTTTTTATCCACAGATTGAATTAGGGAGCAGACGCTCACACGTGGACTGAATTCTCAAGGAAAAACGAGCTCAAAACTTGCAGTCACTTAGTGTTGTGACTGAACAAATTGAATCCCCTGCCATCAATGGCATTTTATTGAGGTGAGTGATTACCCCGGCTACTCTGTGACAACAGAGCCTCAGTTACTTTTACACAAAATGCAAAACCTGAATGTCTTTCTTATCCCAAACGCATATAACAGGAATCTATTTTTGTGAGATGCTGCCCCCTATACATTTAGTGAACCAAGGGCTGGAAGGCACTATAGGGTCCCCCACTATAAGCGTAGCTGGAGAGGTGCAGCAGAGGGTGGGGCGAGACGAGCGTGGTCCTTCACGGCACCCTGGTTACACTAGGAGGGAGCTCTGGGGAGGAAACCGAGGAGAGACGCAAGAACTACAGAAACTTCAGCAGCAGCGGACCTGGTGGCTCGGTGGCTGCATTATGCACTGCCACGCAGGAGCTGGGTGCGATCTCTGGCTCGGATCTTCTGCGGCTGGGGGATGCTACAGTCAGAGGGGGCTCTCGCAGCCGTTGCACGCGTGAGGCATGTAGTGACTGGATGCAGAGCTCAGGATTGTAAGGATCTGGAACGGAGCCTGGTGCATGCATGTGTGCCACCCCCTCACCCAAGGCCTGACCCTGCATCACCTGGACTTAGGTAAACTGGAAGGGGATGTAAAATAAAGGGAAAAAAGAAAATCCCTCGGTAGCTGCTAATGAAGGCTCATGACACCAAGTTCCTATTTCTGGTTCTGACTGAGCTGGGAGTACAAGAGAGCAGGAGGAAACTGCTAAGTCCATAAAACGTAATAAATAAGTAACAAAAGAAAGAAGCTGTAAGAAATGACATCCTTGTAACTAACTGACAGGCTTTTTTGCATGTTTATAACTAAGCCTTAGAACTCTTCCATGTGCTTTAAACTACATTTTTCTTCCAGCATTTAAGGGAAAGTTTGATGCAAAATACCTAATGAAAACGGAGTGAACAATGTGTTAGATTTCCACTGCTGGACGTTTACCTCTGTCTAGAGCAGTGGTTCTCAACCTTTTTTCTGTCGGGACATACCTGACCGATGGTTCTCACATGCGTGACACACTGAACACATGATCGTCACGGGGCTAGATGTAAAAGTACAGTTTGCATCCACGGGAACCCCCCTGACCCACAATAATGAATGTAAAGCAGAATTAAGACATTCCCCGTACAACTCACCCTACAAAAAAGATATTCTGGTTCTGGTGTCATTGCAGTAAGAGCAACTCAAACACCTTCTACTTCCAGGCTCAATAGCCCTACTTATGAAAAGACAGCAGTTTACCACCAATGCATGTCCTCTTGAGAAAACACAACAAATAAGACTGATAAAACTCTTACATGCTAGCAAAATATCTCATCTCGGTAACAGACACAGAACCGACCTAACATACTCCCAGGATCTGTAGTAATGCACATAAACTAATCCGCACACAGTTACACCTGTATTATGGAATACACTCAAACAGGAGCAACCCTATCTATGAAAAGGCAACACTACAAATATTAAATCAGGTCCTAAAAACCAATACACCTCTTATTAGGAAAACAGAACTAGCAAGCAGCTATAGATCCCCACACAGAAATAATTGTAAAACTATACTAATAAGCAGAATAAATGTTTCAAAACAGCTATGAACAGAATAACATCCAACAATTAAAAACTCATAAAAACTATAAAAATTCTCCAAACACCAATAAAATATTTCAAAAAAAGCAGACACATCACATAATATTAAATAATTAAAATGGCAGTCAATCAAGAAAAATAAACTTAAAAAGCCACCTTTACTTACCCCCCTCCAGCAGCTCTCCTACTCCTCTTCCATGCAGGCTGTAGCACACACCAGAAGCAGCAGTAGAGGCTAAGCTCTATACTCCTGGTCCTCTTCCTTAGTCCCATGTCTCTCACACACACACACCATACCAGTCATGCCCCCATGACCAGTTTCTGTCTCTCACACACCAATCATCTCCCAAACAGTCTTTGGCACACACACACCAGTCACCTTCCTGAACAGTTTCTCTCATGCCATACACACACACACACACAGGCTTCCCACTCCCATGTTCCACTTACATATATGGGCTTCTCACTCTCATAATCACTTTCTCTTTCTCACACACACTCACCAGTCTCTCACTCCCATGCTTGTTCTCTCCACATGCACAGGCTTCTCATTCCCATAATCACTTTCTTTCTCTCACACACATACACAAACACACACACCAGTCACCTGATCGCTCTCATGCATACACACACACAGGCTTCCCACTCCCATGTTCTCTTTCAGATATACAGGCTTCTCACTCCCATGCTGTATCTCACACACTCCCAACTTTCTCACTCCCATGCTCACTCTTCACATGCACAGGCTTCTCATTCCCATAATCACTTTCTTTCTCTCTCTCACATACACACAAACACACACCAGTAACCTGATCTCTCTCATGCATATACACACACACACACACAGGCTTCCCACTCTCATGTTCTCTTTCTGATATACAGGCTTCTCACTCCCATGCTGTGTCTCACACACACACACAGGTTTCTCACTCCCATGCTCACTCTCTTCACATGCACAGGCTTCTCATTCCCATAATCACTTTCTCTCTGTTACACACACACACACACACACCAGTCTGTCTCTCATTTCCATGCTCGCTCTCCATGTGCACAGGCTTCTCATTCCCTGAATCACATTCTCTCTCTCTCTCACATTCACATACCAGTCACACCGTCACCTTACCAACCAGCCTCTCTCTCATACAGGCACACACACACAGGCTTCCCACTCCCATGCTCTCTCTCACATAATCAGGCTTCTCACTCCCATGCTTTCTTTCACATACCCAGATTTCTCACTTCCATGCTTTTTCTCTCTTTCTCACACACACACAACATCAGTCACATCCCTGACTGTCTCACACTCTCACATACACATCAGTCATCTCCTTGAGCAGTCACTTTCATTGTCTCTCAGATATACACACACATCAGCTCTCTGACCACTTTCTCTCAATCACACACACATTCTCTCAATCACACACACATTACACACAGGCTCTCAATCACACACACATTCTCTCACACACTGGCTCTCAATCACACACACACATTCTCTCACTTACACACAGGCTCTCAATCACACACACATTCTCTCACTTACACACAGGCTCTCAATCACACACACATTCTCTCACACACAGGCTCTCAATCACACACACATTCTCTCACTTACACACAGGCTCTCAATCACACACACATTCTCTCACTTACACACAGGCTCTCAATCACAAACACATTCTCTCACTTACACACAGGCTCTCAATCACACACACATTCTCTCACTTACACACAGGCTCTCAATCACACACACACATTCTCTCACTTACACACATTCTCTCACTTACACACAGGCTCTCAATCACACACACATTCTCTCACTTACACACATTCTCTCACTTACACACAGGCTCTCAATCACACACACACATTCTCTCACTTACACACATTCTTTCACTTACACACAGGCTCTCAATCACACACACATTCTCTCACTTACACACAGGCTCTCAATCACACACACACATTCTCTCACTTACACACATTCTCTCACTTACACACAGGCTCTCAATCACACACACATTCTCTCACTTACACACAGGCTCTCAATCACACACACACATTCTCTCACTTACACACATTCTCTCACTTACACACAGGCTCTCAATCACACACACATTCTCTCACTTACACACAGGCTCTCAATCACACACACATTCTCTCACTTACACACAGGCTCTCAATCACACACACATTCTCTCACTTACACACAGGCTCTCAATCACACACATTCTCTCAATCACACACAGGCTCTCAATCACACACACATTCTCTCACTTACACACAGGCTCTCAATCAAATACATTCTCTCACTTACACACAGGCTCTCAATCACACACACATTCTCTCACTTACACACAGGCTCTCAATCACACACACATTCTCTCACTTACACACAGGCTCTCAATCACACACACATTCTCTCACTTACACACAGGCTCTCGATCAAATACATTCTCTCACTTACACACAGGCTCTCAATCACACACACATTCTCTCACTTACATACAGGCTCTCAATCACACACACATTCTCTCACTTACACACAGGCTCTCAATCACACACACATTCTCTCACTTACACACAGGCTCTCAGTCACACACACATTCTCTCACTTACATACAGGCTCTCGATCACACACACATTCTCTCACTTACACACAGGCTCTCAATCACACACACATTCTCTCACTTACACACAGGCTCTCGATCACACACACATTCTCTCACTTACACACAGGCTCTCGATCACACACACATTCTCTCACTTACACACAGGCTCTCAATCACACACACATTCTCTCACTTACACACAGGCTCTCAGTCACACACACATTCTCTCACTTACACACAGGCTCTCGATCACACAACATTCTCTCACTTACACACAGGCTCTCAATCACACACACATTCTCTCACTTACACACAGGCTCTCAATCACACACACATTCTCTCACTTACACACAGGCTCTCAATCACACACACATTCTCTCACTTACACACAGGCTCTCAATCACACACACATTCTCTCAATCACACACACATTCTCTCACTTACACACAGGCTCTCAATCACACACACATTCTCTCACTTACACACAGGCTCTCAGTCACACACACATTCTCTCACTTACACACAGGCTCTCAATCACACACACATTCTCTCACTTACACACAGGCTCTCAATCACACACACATTCTCTCACTTACACACAGGCTCTCAATCACACACACATTCTCTCACTTACACACAGGCTCTCAGTCACACACACATTCTCTCACTTACACACAGGCTCTCAATCACACACACATTCTCTCACTTACACACAGGCTCTCAATCACACACACATTCTCTCACTTACACACAGGCTCTCCATCACACACACATTCTCTCACTTACACACAGGCTCTCAATCACACACACATTCTCTCACTTACACACAGGCTCTCAATCACACACACATTCTCTCACTTACACACAGGCTGTCAATCACACACACATTCTCTCACTTACACACAGGCTGTCAATCACACACACATTCTCTCACTTACACACAGGCTCTCAATCACACACACATTCTCTCACTTACACACAGGCTGTCAATCACACACACATTCTCTCACTTACACACAGGCTCTCAATCACACACATATTCTCTCACTTACACACAGGCTGTCAATCACACACACATTCTCTCACTTACACACAGGCTCTCAATCACACACACATTCTCTCACTTACACACAGGCTCTCAATCACACACACATTCTCTCACTTACACACAGGCTGTCAATCACACACACATTCTCTCACTTACACACAGGCTCTCAATCACACACACATTCTCTCACTTACACACAGGCTGTCAATCACACACACATTCTCTCACTTACACACAGGCTCTCAATCACACACACATTCTCTCACTTACACACAGGCTGTCAATCACACACACATTCTCTCACTTACACACAGGCTCTCAGTCACACACACATTCTCTCACTTACACACAGGCTCTCAATCACACACACATTCTCTCACTTACACACAGGCTCTCAATCACACACACATTCTCTCACTTACACACAGGCTCTCAATCACACACACATTCTCTCACTTACACACAGGCTCTCAATCACACACACATTCTCTCACTTACACACAGGCTCTCAATCACACACACATTCTCTCACTTACACACAGGCTCTCAGTCACACACACATTCTCTCACTTACACACAGGCTCTCAGTCACACACACACATTCTCTCACTTACACACAGGCTCTCAGTCACACACACATTCTCTCACTTACACACAGGCTCTCAGTCACACACACACATTCTCTCACTTACACACAGGCTCTCAATCACACACACATTCTCTCACTTACACACAGGCTCTCAGTCACACACACACATTCTCTCACTTACACACAGGCTCTCAGTCACACACACACATTCTCTCACTTACACACAGGCTCTCAATCACACACACATTCTCTCACTTACACACAGGCTCTCAGTCACACACACACATTCTCTCACTTACACACAGGCTCTCAATCACACACACATTCTCTCACACACAGGCTCTCAATCACACACACATTCTCTCACTTACACACAGGCTCTCAATCACACACACATTCTCTCACTTACACACAGGCTCTCAGTCACACACACATTCTCTCACTTACACACAGGCTCTCAATCACACACACATTCTCTCACTTACACACAGGCTCTCAATCACACACACATTCTCTCACTTACACACAGGCTCTCAGTCACACACACATTCTCTCACTTACATACAGGTTCTCAATCACACACACATTCTCTCACTTACACACAGGCTCTCAATCACACACACATTCTCTCACTTACACACAGGCTCTCAATCACACACACATTCTCTCACTTACACACAGGCTCTCAGTCACACACACATTCTCTCACTTACACACAGGCTCTCAGTCACACACACATTCTCTCACTTACACACAGGCTCTCAATCACACACACATTCTCTCACTTACACACAGGCTCTCAATCACACACACATTCTCTCACTTACAGACAGGCTCTCAATCACACACACATTCTCTCACTTACACACAGGCTCTCAATCACACACACATTCTCTCACTTACACACAGGCTCTCAATCACACACACATTCTCTCACTTACACACAGGCTCTCAATCACACACACATTCTCTCACTTACACACAGGCTCTCAATCACACACACATTCTCTCACTTACACACAGGCTCTCAATCACACACACATTCTCTCACTTACACACAGGCTGGTTGCTTCTCTCTCTTTCTCTCACTCACTTCCTCTCTCCCCCCCCCCCCAGCACAAATGGTAGCTGCAGCAGCCCCAGCAGGCCAAGAAGGAAGACTCCCATCCGCCGCCTGGTGTTGTGGGTGTGTGCTGTCTCCTTTCTCGATTACCGGCAGCCGCCGCTGCTACTTTACCACGCGGCACGGTCTTTCTCCTTCCCGCGCACCGCTCTGTGCGTCACTTCCTGTTCCGGGTCCGGGGGGGGGGGAAGGATGCAGGCGCGGGAAGAAGGAAAGGCCCAGCCGCGGCTGCCACAGCTGCTTTTAGCACCGCTGCCGTTCCCACTGGGCTTGAACGTGCTGAACCGGCGGCAGCAGGGAAGGAAGAGCCCGGGAGCACGCGAGGCACCGGCCGAGAAGCGCTGGTCCAGAGAGAAAGATGTCATTTCCACGTCCCCAGCAAGCGGTGACTAAACATCTTCCTGAACTTTAGCGCTCATTTACCAGGTCGCGGGTGATTGCTGCGTTTCAGCCTGGGAGGTGCAAATCGCAGAACTACAAGCCCCCCCCCCCCCCCCGTGTGCCAGTGTCCGTGCCACCTCCTGCCTCCAGAGGGAAAACCGATACTTTTTCATTTTATTATTATCTGTGTGTGAAGGGTAAGTAAATAAACGTCCTCCTGACCCGGGCGATGACTTGGGCCCTCGTTCGCCGCTGTCCTTAGCTGCCACCTGCCGGTGAGAGGTGGAATTACCGGGGACTGCACGGGTGCGGAGTTCCCGGCGCATCGCGTTCTCTCTCCCGCCTCAGTGCAAGGCCCTGGCGGGAAGGGTCGGGCTCAGCAGGGCCCGCGGGGGCTGCTTCCAGCACGGCGCGCGCCTTTTATTCTCCTAAAGAAAACATGTGCTCTCTTTGCGTCCTCTTCCTCTGGGCTCCAGGCCGAAGGTGGCGGACAGGGGCCATGTGTTTCAGAGAGGAGCCACACGCAGCCCTTTCCCCTGCCCTCGTGGCCGGTCCCAAGCTTTGAGCTGCTGCAAGCGCACAGGCCCTGCAGCAGCCTCCATCCATCCTCTCCCTACAGAAGCCTGGGACTTCCACCATTAACGCTGCTGCTGGAGCCATTTCAGGCCCCCGTGACCCCAGCGCTAGGTTCTGCAGCCGCTGTTACTGTAGCCCTGCTCCGCTGAACAACTGCTTTATTTCATGTTACTTTTTGGCTTGGCAGTTTCCTCCTGCTCCTGGTATCCCTTGGGTTACAACAGCAGGAGCCTTCCTTTGTAACTCGCCAGAGATTTGTTTCTCCTGTTTTATATCCCCTCCCCACAGCCTGCAGCTCCCTCCAGAATGGGCTACCATGGATCCTGAATCTGGCCATGAGATGTAGTCCCTGGGAGCTATGAGGGCTGCCTCTACAGCATCTCTAGCCCTGGCTGGCTTGGGGAGCAAAGTCGTAGCCAGAAACGACTTTTAACTGCGATTTGTGGGCACTTGATCTGGTCCCAGGCCTTGTCAGCTCCACGTGCTATGCAGCTTCATGTGGCTTTCTCTCTCATGCTCATGCTTAAGTTTGCCAGCTCTATGGGATTATCCAGGAGTCAACAACAGCAGTCAGCAAGGGGAAGGGATACCAAACTATAGTTATAAAAGTCAATAAGCCTAAATAATGATTCGATATGAACTTCAAATATAAAAGGTGTCAGCAAGCCGGTCGGTGTATCTGCCAGCTGAATGCAGATCACCCAGGCTTCTCGATCATTCACCTTATCAACCGGAACTAAAGAGGTTAGGACTTTTCAGCTTGGAGAAGAGACGACTGAGGGGGGGATATGATAGAGATGTTTAAAATCTTGAGAGGTCTAGAACGGGTAGATGTGAATCGGTTATTTTCTCTTTCGGATAGTAGAAAGACTAGGGGGCACTCCATGAAGTTAGCATGGGGCACATTTAAAACTAATCGGAGAAAGTCCTTTTTTACTCAACGCACAATTAAACTCTGGAATTTGTTGCCAGAGGATGTGGTTAGTGCAGTTAGTATAGCTGTGTTTAGAAAAGGATTGGATAAGTTCTTGGAGGAGAAGTCCATTACCTGCTATTAAGTTCACTTAGAGAATAGCCACTGCCATTAGTAATGGTTACATGGAATAGACTTAGTTTTTGGGTACTTGCCAGGTTCTTATGGCCTGGATTGGCCACTGTTGGAAACAGGATGCTGGGCTTGATGGACCCTTGGTCTGACCCAGTATGGCATTTTCTTATGTTCTTATGTTTTAAGGAAAAAATGTTTTACATTGCAAATAAAATGTGTAAAAAAACACAACAGTCACATTATCTCAGAAAAAACCCAACATGACCGATATTTTGTAACAAATGTTTCCATATTAGGAGCTACCACCCAGGAAAAAGATCTAGGCATTATAGTGGATAATACCTTAAAATCGTCAGCTCAGTGTGCTGCAGCAGTCAAAAAAGCAAACAGAATGTTAGGAATTATTAGGAAGGGAATGGGTCAGACCAAAGGTCCATCAAGCCCAGCATCCTGTTTCCAACAGAGGCCAATCCAGGCCATAAGAACCTGGCAATTACCCAAACACTAAGAAGATCCCATGCTACTGATGCAATTAATAGCAGTGGCTATTCCCTAAGTAAATTTGATTAATAGCTGTTAATGGACTTCTCCTCCAAGAACTTATCCAAACCTTTTTTGAACCCAGCTACACTAACTGCACTAACCACATCCACTGGCAGCAAACTCCAGAGCTTTATTGTGCATTGAGTGAAAAAGAATTATCTCCGATTAGTCTTAAATGTGCCCCATGCTAACTTCATGGAATGCCCCCTACTACTTCTATTATTCGAAAGTGTAAATAACCGATTCGCATCTACTCGTTCAAGACCTCTCATGATCTTAAAGACCTCTATCATATCCCTCCTCAGCCGTCTCTTCTCCAAGCTGAACAGCCCTAATCTCTTCAGCCTTTCCTCATAGGGGAGCTGTTCCATCCCCTTTATCATTTTGGTTGCCCTTCTCTGTATCTTCTCCATCGCAACTATATCTTTTTTGAGATGCGGCGACCAGAATTGTACACAGTATTCAAGGTGTGGTCTCACCATGGAGCGATATACAGGCATTATGACATTTTCCGTTTTATTAACCATTCCCTTCCTAATAATTCCTAACATTCAGTTTGCTTTTTTGACTGCTGCAGCACACTGAGCCGACGATTTTAAAGTATTATCCTCTATGATGCCTAGATCTTTTTCCTGGGTGGTAGCTCCTAATATGGAACCTAACATCGTGTAACTATAGCAAGGGTTATTTTTCCCTATATGCAACACCTTGCATTTGTCCACATTAAACTTCATGTGCCATTTGGATGCCCAATCTTCCAGTCTTGCAAGGTCCTCCTGTAATGTATCACAGTCTGCTTGTGATTTAACTACTCTGAAAAATTTTGTATCATCCGCAAATTTGTGTTTTTAACATAGGTTTAGTCTTTCCAATATCAAGCAAATGACAAAGTCACTCAATAAGGTAAGCCACCATCTTAGATAGGCATGTAGAGGTATGTTTAAACAAAATTATGTATCCATAAGGCACTGTGATATAGAAACAGTCATAGATATAGCGCATACTGAGCATTTGCCACAAGGGTAATGCGAACCTGAAAAAGAATTGACATTCTGGACAGAAAATGCAGAGTCCGAATGTACCAAAAGATCCTGTAAGTTCGTAGCATCGATGAAAGTAATGCGTGGAGGTTCTTTAAAGACTTCATGCATTTGTAAAATCCGCCAGTTTTTCAATATAGATGAATGAATCAGTTGAGCTTCAGGAGAAAAAGGTAAAACACAAGTGCAGTGAGATGCTTTATCTTTATTTTGTGGAAGAGAAAATCATTCCCGATGGCTAAATTTTGCACTCAGAAAAGCCTTATGCACTCATGATCTGGGATATCCTCGATTTAGAAAACGATCAAAAAGTGGTTGTGCTTGAATCTGAAATTCTGTAATTGTAGAACAGAAGCATCGCAAATGAATGAATTGACTCATGGGGAGACTTACTTTCAGAGACCACTGGTGAGCGCTCGTAAAATGCAATAATGTATTAGAGCACACCAATTTATGAAATAAAGAGGTGATAAAACTTTCCGATGTTTTCTGGATCATGATGTCCAAAAAAGCAATGGCTTGACAATGGGTGTTAGCTGTGAACTTGAGATGTGAGTTGCAAGAATTAAGCCATATCAGAAATTCATTAAATAAAGATGATGAACCTTAACAAAAAAATCATCTATATAGCGTTTCCAGATAACAATCTGGTTGCTATATGGATGTTCACTGAGCCATTGAATTTCCAATGCTCCCATATATAAATTTGCTAAATCCGGAGCCATGGTTGTGCCCTCTCGCAGTCGACAAGGTCATCACCTGCCACAATCTCATCAGGATCATTTAGATTTGCCACTGAGGATTACTCGATCACACAGCTTCAAGAATCCTTAGTGCTGAATTTGTCATCATTTAATTTAACTTCTACACAGGTGCGTGTAATAGAAAGTGGTCTGTTTGTTCCATCACCACAAGTTGATCCATTCACACTTGAAATTGTCTCTTTCATTTTATTCTTACTTTGAGACTCCATTTTTTTGCTACTCAACCTTCTGGATGTGACCTATTTTGTCAAATCCATCTACCTGGATTCCACCAGGCGTGGAAGATGCTGCGATCAAGACTTTTTACCAACTTGTCACCCAAGATATATGTACATTGGCTATGACCAACACACGGAAACGGTTCTGTAATTTGACTCTGATTTTGTGAACCCAATGGTAGTGCAACAGCCTTAGCTGCAGTGGCCCGGGAGGGAGGATAGCGCTGGCATACCCAGCGACAAGTCGATGTCCTCAGAGGAAGAGGCATGGGTAAACACCCTAGGGTGGTCGCACCCAGAAGGCAGGCGCCAGACAAGAGTAATCCAGAAGCCAGTCCAGGTATAAGGCAGGCGGCAGACAAGAGTAATCCAGAGGCAGTCCAAGTAGTAGGCAGGCAGCAAACAAGGGTAAACCAAAACACAATCCCAAACAGCAGCAAGACATGAACTCCAAAGACAGCACCAGGACAAGGAAGCCTGTAGCTGAGGCAAGGACCTGTGCTGGCCTGTCAGATTAAATACAGTAGTTTCCCCGCACAAGGTGCGCAGGCTGCCGGGAGAGATGCCAGTGAAAGAGGGAGGAGCAAGGCTGCGTCGGCTCGAACACTGCACCGCGGCGCAGGACCACGCTGGGGACGGCCCCGATCGCAGGGATTGGCCGGTGATAGCGCGGGAGTACAGGTTCGTTTCCTAACGGACTCATTTAGAAATGATTGCATTAAAGGAATTGCACCCTGCTACACATTTGATGATAAAACCTGCAGATAAAGGCAGTAAGTTGTTTTGAATCGCCAAGATTATGAAACGGAGATATACCATCAATTTAACGATAGTCGTTTTTATCAACTTCTTTCTCATAACCCCACTGTAGACCTACAACATGTTATTTCGGATGTGATTAAAGCAGGCAGCGACTCTGCTTTTCTAAAGCAAGGTTTTTACTCAGATCATACGCCCAGGTTCCAGTATTCCATGTACTACCAAAAATTCACAAGGATCTTTAAAAACCTCCGGGATGACCAATTATAATTATCTCAAGTCAGGGTTCCATAATGGCAGCCCTTTCACGTTTTGTTCAACCACTTTTGGCACCATTTGTTCCACTATTGCCTTCTTATATTAGAGACTCATCAAATATGGTCTCATTTTTGGAACAATTTCAAGTTGACGCCACTGATTTAATTTTAGTTACGTTAGATGTTGAGGCACTGTATATATATCTATACCTCAAGAAGAGGCCACTGCAGTGGAGGCTGCTACTTTCCACAAGCGTCCTCGTCCACACAGAATACCCAGTGAATTTCTGGTCAAACTGTTAGAAATAGCTTTGACAAAAAATATTTTTGCATTTGATTCCAAGTTTTTCCAGCAAATATGTGGAACAGCAATGGCTCCGGATTTAGAAAATTTATATATGAGAGCATTTGAAACTCAATGGCTCAGTGAACATCCATATAGCAACCAGATTGTTATCTGGAAACGCTATATAGATGATTTTTTTGTTGTTGTGTTAAGGTTCATCATCTTTATTTAATGAATTTCTGATATAGCTTTAATTCTTGCAACTCACATCTCAAGTTCACAGCTAACACCCATTCCCTGTACGTACCAGGATCAGTCCAGGACACCTGGGTTGTGACTCCGCACCAGTAGATGGAGACAGACTAAAACTTGTGGGCGGAGCCATATATGCCCCTGTGCCAGTCACAGCCCCTCAGTCTTACTCTGTCTCCAGTAGATGGTGCAGGTCCGGTCACAGCTCCTCCCTGCCCTGATTCTGGTACTCCGTCAGGGTTGGTTTTTCTTTCCTTTGGGTTAGGCCAGGTTAGGCTTTTGGTTTTGTAATTGGAATTTTTGCCAAATTGTCACTGACGTCCGTCTGCCCTGCCTCCCAGGGGGGTTGAGAGGTCCTGAGGGGACTACCCCCCCCCGGTTGAGGCCACTGCTAGGGTCGAGGACCCAGTTTTGCTATTTAGCAGTTTCAGGGGTGACACCGGGGAGCCCGGTTCACTCACCCCTGCTGGACTAGGGCTCCAGGACCGCGGACAGCGACAGGCCTTGTTTTTTTGTAAAAAAAAAAAAAAAAAAAGTTTTGTCTGTTTTTTGTTCCGGCTCTCTGTTCCTTGCGTCGCCGCTCTCGGGGGGGGCGCCGCGGACAGGGGGGAGGCTGCTCCTTGCGTCGCCGCTCTCGGGGGGGGCGCCGCTGACAGGGGGGAGGCCGTTCGCGCGACTTTTGTTTTCTTTTCTTCATTTTGATTTCTGTTGCGGCCCTCTTCGCGCCGTTTCACCGGCATGCCTCGTGGCTCCGCTTGCCGAGCCTGCGGCTCGGCGCGCGCGCGTCTCTCTCGCGTCGGTCTTTGCGCTTCCTGCATCCCGGGCGATGAAGGGTCGTCCGGGACGTCTCGGGGGGCTCGTGTGCGGCGCGCGCGACCACCGCCGAGCGGGGGGGGAGCGTTGGAGAAGCCCCAGGATTTGTTCCCGCTCAGCGCGGGAGTGGCGGCCATTTTAGCCACGGGCCGCGAAATGGCGCGGGAAGCGGCAGGGCCTGCGGCCTTGCCTCCGGCGCTGTCTCCTCAGCGGGACCCGGCGGGGGGGGGTCCCTCGGGGGACCCGGGGTCCCCGGGGAGCCCAGCGGAGGCTGATTCGGGTTCCAGCTCTTTTTCAGAGGACTTTGCGCTTTTGTTGCGCAAAGTCCTGAAATGTAGGAAAAGTAAGGGCAAGCGCGGCCGGAGGGAGTCCCGCAGGGCTCCGCCGCTGAAGAAGTCCAACAGTGGGGCCTCGAGTGATTCCAGGGGGAAACGTCCTCCGCGTGGCGTCCCACAGGAGGCGGACCCGGATTCCTCCACGGGGGCGGACACTGATGCCTCTGAAGAGCCACAACAAGGGACCGATGACGTGGCAGGGGACGGATCCGCTCCAGCTGCAGCAGGAAAGGCGTCACAGGCAGCGGAGGGCGACGATCCCAAGGTGGTCCGGCTATTCCGTAGGGAAGAATTGCCACCTCTAATTCCAGCCATTCTCCAGGAACTGGGAATAGACCCCCCTCCTCCGGCGGTGGTTCGTCAAGAAGCGAACATGGATCCGGTCCTGTTGGGCCTCACGGGTCCGGCAGTGGCTTTTCCGTTCCATTTTTCTTCAACGGACATCATGTTCCGGGAATGGGACACTCCGGAGTTAGGTTTGAAGGTCAGCAAGGCCATGGACAAGCTTTACCCTCTCCCGGAGGATGCGCTGGACCTTCTCAAGTTCCCCAAGGTGGATTCAGCGGTTTCGGCGGTAACGAAGAGATCTACTATTCCAGTTACGGGAGCGACAGCCCTTCGGGACCTTCAGGACAGGAAGCTGGAAGTACAGCTCAAGAAGATTTTTGAGGTTTCAGCGCTAGGAATTCGGGCCGCCATGTGTACGAATTTCGCTTTGAGAGCTAGCTTGCGCTGGGCTCAGGTCCTCCAAGCCAATGCGGATCTTTCGGCGGAGGAGGCAGCACAAGCGGATAAGTTGGAAGCGGCAATAGCATATGGTGCAGATGCACTCCACGATCTACTGCGCACTTCGTCTAGATCCCTGGTGGCGGCTGTCTCGGCGCGCCGCCTCCTGTGGCTCCGCAACTGGGCGGCGGATGGCTCTTCTAAGGCTCACCTCGGGGCGCTGCCTTTCAAGGGTAAGTTACTGTTTGGCAAGGAATTAGATGATTTAATGGCTTCCCTGGGGGAAAATAGGGCTTTCAGGTTGCCTGAAGATAGATCTAGGTCGCGGTCTTCCTTTGCATCCAGGTCCCGTTTTCGTGGGCCCAGGAAGGCGCGCCCTCAAAGGTCGTCGGGGCAATCCTACAGGGCTTCCTCCTCCCGTACCCCACAGTGGCGGCAGCAGCAGCAGTCTCTTCACCAGCAGTCCTTTCGTGGGAGGCGCTATGGTAGACCAGGGGGTGCCCTGGCCATCATGGCGCCCAAATCTTCACAATGAAAGGGGGTCGGCCCTTCTCCCGCCGCAGCCTCAGCACGCCGTTCCCAACGTCGGGGCGCGGTTGCTGTCGTTCTACGAGAGATGGGCCGGAATAACGTCGGACCAGTGGGTCCTCACCGTGATAAGACACGGCTACGCGTTAGATTTTGCTCGCACTCCAGTGGACAAGTTCCTTGTGTCACCCTGCAAGGCTCCCGAGAAGAAGGCGGCGGTGCTAGACACCATCCGCCGCCTAGAGGACTTGGGAGCCATCTCCCCCGTTCCGGCCGGCCAGCACGGCAAAGGCCGTTACTCCATTTACTTCATCGTACCAAAGAAGGACGGCACGTTCCGACCAATTCTGGATCTCAAAGGGGTGAACCGATGCCTTCGCGTTCCTCGCTTCAAAATGGAGACGATCCGGTCAGTCATCGCCGCGGTCCGGCCAGGCGAGTTCCTGGCCTCCCTGGACCTCACGGAGGCGTATCTTCACATAGGCATTCAGCCGTCGTTCCAACGCTTCCTCAGATTCTGCATTCTGGGCCGGCATTTCCAGTTTCGGGCGCTCCCGTTTGGGCTCGCAACGGCCCCTCGTACATTCACGAAGGTGATGGTCGTGGTGGCGGCGCAACTGCGCCAAGAAGGTCTCCTGGTCCATCCTTACCTGGACGATTGGTTGATTCGGGCGAAGTCCGAGGATCAGTGTCGGATGGCGGTGGCCAGGGTCCTCCATCTGTTGCAGTCCCTGGGATGGGTGGTCAACTTCAGCAAGAGTCATCTGACACCCACGCAGTCCTTGGAATATCTAGGAGCTCTTTTCGACACGAAGCAGGGCAAGGTGTTTCTGTCGCTCGAAAGGAGGGGCAAACTGCAAGCTCAGGTGCACCGCTTGTTGTCTCTTCGCCAGCCGCGGGTCTGCGACTACCTTACGGTCCTGGGGTCTATGGCTTCCACGCTGGCGCTGGTTCCCTGGGCGTTCGCTCATCTGCGACCCTTACAGTCATCCTTGCTTTCCCGCTGGAAGCCGGTCTCGGAGGACTTCCATTTACCGCTTCCTCTAGTGGGACACGCGAGGTCCAGCCTGCGGTGGTGGCTGGATCCCAGTCATCTTTCCGCCGGAGTCTCTCTCCTGGTGCCCAGTTGGACAGTGGTGACCACGGATGCCAGCCTCTCCGGTTGGGGAGCGGTCTGCCTAGGGAGCTCAGTTCAAGGCCTATGGTCAGTGTCGCAAGCCCAGTGGTCTATCAATCGCCTAGAGACCAGGGCGGTCCGTCTGGCTCTGCAGGCGTTTCTACCATTGCTGCGGGGAAAGGCAGTCCGAGTGTTGTCGGACAATGTGACCACCGTGGCATACATCAACCGGCAGGGGGGGACACGGAGCCCCCAGGTGGCAGAAGAAGCTCAGCGCTTGATGGCCTGGTCGGAGCTACATCTCAGCAACCTCGCAGCGTCTCACATAGCGGGAGTCGACAACGTGCAGGCGGACTATCTCAGCCGGCATTGTCTGGATCCCGGAGAGTGGGAGCTGGGGGACGAAGCATTTCTTCTCATTTGCGAAACGTGGGGGGTGCCCCACATGGATCTGATGGCCACGTGGCACAACGCGAAGGCCCCGCGATTTTACAGTCGACGTCGAGAGCGGGGGGCAGAAGGCGTCGATGCGTTGGTGCTTCCCTGGCCTACGGATGTGCTGCTCTACGTGTTTCCCCCGTGGCCGATGATCGGCAAGATTCTACGGCGCATAGAGTTGCATCCGGCCAACGTGATCTTGGTGGCACCGGAGTGGCCTCGCCGGCCGTGGTTCGCAGACCTCGTACAACTGGCAGTAGCGGCACCCCTTCGGTTCCAGGGAATGGCGGCCCTACTCCATCAGGGCCCCGTCTGTTTGGAGGATGCGGATCACTTCTGTCTCGCGGCATGGCTTTTGAGAGGAATCGACTGAAGAGAAAAGGTTATTCAGATGCGGTGGTGGCCACGCTGCTGCGTTCCAGGAAGCAGTCGACGTCTTTGGCTTACGTCCGTGTCTGGGTAGTCTTTGAGGACTGGTGCGTGCAGCGCGGGGTGGTCCCCACTTCGGCTTCCGTCTCTGATGTTCTGGCGTTCCTCCAGGCGGGTCTGGCCAAAGGTCTGGCGTGCAGTTCCCTACGGGTCCAAGTGGCGGCGCTTGGGTGTTTGCGAGGTAAGTCTCTGGCGCTTCACCCGGATATTGCTCGTTTCCTTCGGGGTGCTAAGCACCTTCGCCCCCCGTTACGTCATCCTTGTCCGGCTTGGAACCTCAATTGGGTTCTTTCCGCTCTATGCACGGCGCCGTTTGAGCCCTTGAAACGCGCAACTCTTAAGGATCTCACTTTAAAGACGGCATTCTTGGTGGCGATTGCCTCGGCACGGCGGGTTTCCGAGTTACAGGCCCTGTCTTGTAGGGAACCTTTCTTGCGTATCTCCGATTCGGGGGTTTCCTTACGGACGGTTCCTTCCTTTCTTCCGAAAGTGGTCTCGTCGTTTCATGTGAATCAATCGGTGGAGTTGCCCGCTTTTGCGTGCGGAGGCTCCTCTGTTACAGAAGAGAGGGAGTTACGGAAACTTGACGTACGGAGATCCCTTCTCCGATATCTGGAGGTCACTAATCCGTTTCGGGTCACAGATCATCTGTTTGTCCTGTTCTCTGGACCAAAGAAAGGAGCTGCAGCGTCCCGCACAACGATCGCTCGTTGGCTCAAGGAGGCCATTGGTTCGGCGTACTTGGTGAGGGGAAAACCTCTTCCTGTGGGGCTGCGGGCTCACTCGACTCGATCTCAAGCAGCGTCTTGGGCGGAAGCTTCTCAGGTGTCGCCTCAAGAGATTTGTAGGGCGGCCACCTGGAAGTCGTTGCATACTTTTATCCGGCATTACCGGCTGGATGTCCGGGCTACCGACTCCGGGGGTTTTGGAGAGAGGGTTCTCCGAGCGGGACTCTCTGCTTCCCACCCTCAGTAGGTTGCTCTGGTACATCCCAGGTGTCCTGGACTGATCCTGGTACGTACAGGGAAAGGAAAATTAGTTTCTTACCTGATAATTTTCGTTCCTGTAGTACCAAGGATCAGTCCAGGATCCCGCCCGCAGTGCTGCGCTGAAGTAATGGAGAGTCCGCTCTGTGTTTTTGATTTGCTCTGTTTCGCTTGTTCGCTCTCTCGGTTGGAGAGCCCGGTTCCAGAAGGGGTGTTTCTTCCCCGTTAGTTAGCGGTATCTAGTTTTGTTCACTTCTCTGGTTGTGTTCTACTTTGACATTCCGTAAGACTGAGGGGCTGTGACTGGCACAGGGGCATATATGGCTCCGCCCACAAGTTTTAGTCTGTCTCCATCTACTGGTGCGGAGTCACAACCCAGGTGTCCTGGACTGATCCTTGGTACTACAGGAACGAAAATTATCAGGTAAGAAACTAATTTTCCTTTGTCAAGCCATTGCTTTTTTGGACATCATGATCCAGAAAACATCGGAAAGTTTTATCACCTCTTTATTTCATAAATTGGTGTGCTCTAATACATTATTGCATTTTACGAGCGCTCACCAGTGGGCTCTGAAAGTAAGTCTCCCAGATCAAGAGTGCATAATGCTTTTCTGAGTGCAAAATTTAGCCATCGGGAATGATTTTCTCTTCCACAAAATAAAGATAAAGCATCTCACTGCACTTGTGTTTTACCTTTTTCTCCTGAAGCGCAACTGATTCATTCATCTATATTGAAAAACTGGCAGATTTTACAAATGCATGAAGTCTTTAAAGAACCTCCACGCATTTCTTTCACCGATGCTTCAAACTTACGGGATATTTTGGTACATTCGGACTTTGCATTTTCTGTCCAGAATGTCAATTCTTTTTAATGCTCAGTATGGGCTATATCTATGCCTGTTTCTATATCACTTACAGTGCTTCTGGATAGAGAATTTTGTTTAAACATACCACTACATGCCTATCTAAGATGGTGGCTTACCTTATTGAGTGTCTTTGTCATTTGCTTGATACTGGAAAGACTAAACCTATGTTAAAAACACGAATGATCGAACACCGTTCTAATATCCGGCAGATTCTTCACAGAGAGCCTTTGGTTACCCACTGTGTTGAGCTCACACATTCTTTTGAGGATCTTCGTTTCTGTGTGATAGATCAATGACAGGAGAAATGGTGGGATGGTAATTTGAACTTACAACTTTTGTGTCTTAAACAGCAGTGGATTTATAAACTACAGACTGTGATACCTCATGGACTTAATGTTGAGTTAGATTTAAGAGTTTTTCTTGGGTGAATTATCTTATTTTTTATATCATCTGTTCTCTTTCATTTCATAGTGGCATCCCCGATGATATCCTGACGTAATTTGACGTTTAAAAGACGTTGGCTTCTCCTTCGGCATCTCCACCACTGAAAAACTTTGAGACACTCAGTTGGATGCTTTGAATGTGGCATCCCTGATGACGTCACATGTGCTGACGTAATTTGATGTTTAAAAGACATTGGCGTCTCCTTTGGTATGTCCCCATCTTTGAGACACGCAGTCGGACACTTTGAATGGTAGCCACCTTTAAGTAAGTATAAAACTTGCTTCAAGATTCTTATAAGTAGGATTTAACTTGCTGTTTTGTTTATGTTTATAGACAACAGTCTAATTGATTCTCTAGATCAGAGCTTTCCAAACTTTTCATGTTGGTGACACACTTTTTAGACAAACATAATTTCACGACACGGTAATTCAGTCTACTAGTAAACCAGAGGTTAAAGGTTAAACGAACGAAACATATTTTCGACAATTTATGTATGTTTCCTTAAATATATACATAAATAAAATGTTTCACGACACAACCTATCTCATGAAAACCTTAAATTTATATTAAAAATATATATTCCAAGATTCATGTTATTGTTATAATTTATGAGAAACAATAATAAAACAAATTGTCTGTCCCCCACACCCTCATCTCTCTCCTCCCCCCAGCACATGTCTGGCCCCCACACACTCATATCTCTCCCCCTCAAGCACATGTCTGACCCCCACACACTCATTTCTCTCCCCGCCCAGCACATGTCTGGCCCCCACACACTCATATCTCTCCCCCTCAAGCACATGTCTGACCCCCACACACTCATTTCTCTCCCCCCAGCACATGTCTGGCCCCCACACACTCATTTCTCTTCCCCCAGCACATGTCTGGCCCCCACACACTCATATCTCTCCCCCTCAAGCACATGTCTGCCCCCCCAGCACGTTTGCCCCCCACCTCACTCATCTCTCTCCCCCCAGCACGTCTGGCCCCCACACTCATGTACCTCGTCTTTTTGATTGTTGCCAGTTAAGTGCTTCACTCCCTTCCATGATCACCAGACACTGCTGCTTGCAGTCAGAGCTCCTCATGGCCAGGCCTCATCGGCAGCAGCAGCCAATGCAAGGATGGCTGGGCTCGTTCCACCCACCAAGCCCCCCAAAAAAACGTGATTGACAGCAAAAATCACCCAATAATAAGCAACTCATAAACTGAAAAAAAAAAGTGAATCTCTAGAAAAAAAAAAAGCCCAAACTCGCATCACAGTTGACCGGGCTTGCGCGACACACCTGCACACTGCAGGCGACACACTAACGTGTCCCGACACACAGTTTGGAAAGCTCTGCTCTAGATTGTTATTTTGCCCCTGATGAAGCATTTCTTGTGTAACATCGCCTATGTTGGGGTTTCTCTGAGATACTTAATGTGACTGTTGCAATTTAAAACATTTTTTTCTTAAAACATTCTGGTTGATAAGGTGACTGATCGAGAAGTCCGGGTGATCTGCATTCAGCTGGCAGATACACCGACAAGCTTGCTGACACCTTTTATATTTCAGGTTCACATGTAATCATTATCTAGGCTTATTGACTTTCATAACTATAGTTTGGTGTTCCCCCTTTCTGTCTTTTGTTGTTAACGCGATGGGGTAACTTTTGACTCTCCTTTGGTTTGATTGTCCAGGAGTCCCCAGGAATTAGGACACTGCTTTGATAAATCTCTAAAAGGAAAAGGGAGCACAATGATAGGATTATCTTGTTAACTGTGTCTCATGAGTTTTATAAACAGGGCTGGATTTAGGCATGGCCAACGTAGGCAACTCCTGTTGGCAGGAGGCAGGCCGGAAAGTGGAGTGCAGGCTGACTCCTTCATCTCTGTCCCCTTGCGCCAGCAGCTGGTGCCTCCTGAGAGCAAGCTGATTTTGCTGCTTCATGCAGTTCGCATGGTATACTGCAGCCGCCACTGCAGCCGCCACTGCAGCCTCCCGGCCCCAGAAGGTGCATAGCCAAATCATGTAAAAGAAGACCCAAGCTGGGAAGAGATGCTGAGCAGAGGGATGTGGAAGAAAGAGAAGGAAGGGAATACTGGGAGGAAGGGTTGAGAGCTGTAGCCAGGGGAGAGAGATGCTAGGAAGTGGGGGTGGGGAATAAATGCCTGTGGGGGGGGAGGTGCGGCGGGAGAGAGAGGGAAGAGAGATGCTAGAAAGGGGGGACTAGAAAGGTAGGAATGCTGAAAAGGGTGGCAGAGAAGGGAGCTATGTGGTGGAGGAGGGGGAGATACGGAAGTTAGAGAGAGGGCAGTAGGAGGAGAGAAGGGGATGATATGTTGGGGAAAAGAGGGGGAGTAGGGAAAGGTGCTGGGAAGAGAGAGGAAGAAAGATGCTGGAAGGGGAGAGAGAGAAGGGAGAAGCTGGGCAGGGGACAGGGGAAAAAGGGGAGATTGTGGGAAAAGCAACTCAGTGAAAGGGAGATGGAGAGATGAGAGGGGGCAATGAAGTGGAGTCCTGGAGGGTGAAAGAGAGGGAGAAGGGTTAGAGAAGAAGAGATAAAGAGGCAGAGAAGAGAGACTTGGAGTAAAATGAGTTGAAAAATTAAAGATCAATGTTGGAGACAATATAGGAAGATAAAAAGGTGGGTAGAGAGAAGAAACAGAAAATGGACAGGAGACCCTGGAAAAGAATTTCATGTTAGATCAACAAGAGGAAAGCAGAAAAAGAGAGACAGGGACCAAAACAATTTAGAAAAAAATGACCAGATGACAAAGGAGAAAAAAATATTGTATTTTCACTGTAGTGATTGAAATGTCAGCTTTTGGAATGTGCATCTCTTAGTCTTTGTACTTGGCTCGGTATAGGAGGAAATGCATTTCTGTTTGTATTTCTCCAGTGTTGCATTGGCTTCTTTGGGGCTCCCATGTCACTTTTAAGCTGAACATGTTCAATTTGTGGTGCCTTATTCTGTATTGGGTAAGGGCGTCCGTGTTCTGCATGTGTGACGGACATGCAGGATTCTGCTTGGGTATAGTTTCCGTGTAACGATCTCTTGCAGTATGGCTTGTTGGGTTTTCCCCATAGAAGGTGTATTGTGTTCCAGGCTCGGTGCAGTATTTGTATGCTTGGGTTATTGCTGTTTGAGTCCTGGGAGTTAGTTCTCTTTTAATATGACAGGCTTGCTGGATGTAATATTCTAGGAAGAGTCTCACCAATGACCGATTATAGAGGCACAATCACTTTCGTTTTCCTGCTGGTGTTACTTCTCCCTTTGCATCCTTCTGGCTCTAGCCAGTGCCTTTTCAATTTCGCTATCTGTGTTTTGGCAGTGGTGGTGGTGGTGGGTGGGGCCCTGGGAGATATGGATCATATGTTTGGGGGGGGGGGGGCAGTTATTGATTGTATAGGAATTGGGGTTGTGGTAAGAGAGGAACACAGGGAGGGGGAGGGGAAGGACAGGTACGGGGCAGCTGGTGGGATTTTCTCTTTCAAAAAGTTGGGCAAATCTGAGTCCCTTTTGTTTTCAACCACGGCCCACTCAAGAACTTGAGGCAAACTCTGTGTGGGACCTGTGAGCCTGCCCCCGAGCCTGATGCCTGTTTCCGCACGAGCTTCCTGGCACCTGGGAAACCTGTGCAAGAAGCCTGCACACTGGCTTACAGGCCGGAGGAGGAGAAAAGTGGGGGCAAGCTCATGTTACCTCCAAGGGTGAGGGGAGAAAGGAAGATCTGCACCCTCCGATGATTTCTGAAGCAGTGGGGAGCAGACGTCTCCCCGCGAGGTGAGAGGTGGGGATGGGGAGTCCCACGCACGGTGGTCAGTTGCTCAGCTTTGGACCGGACTGCTTGGGTTTTTCTGCGTACTGTACTGACTGGACACTGAAAGTCCAAAGTGTGCAGCAGGCTGGCTGTGCCAGGCCACTCCTCCTCCTCCTCTCCCCAGCTGCATTCCTGGTTACAGGGTGGGAGGGGGGAGGTCAGCAGAAAGCTGTGCTGTATCCCTGCCTCCTTTCCCATGCTGTGGGGCAGCAGCACAGCCCCTCCTATACCGCTCCCCATAGCTCTTGCCTTTGGTCCCACTCCCTCCCTGACTGTGTGCTGAGCAGAGACTGCTGTTGAGCCATGGGCGAGAGAGGAGAGAGAGACCAAGATGGCATAGTGTAGAGAGAGGGAGTGGAGAGAAGGTGGCATAGGAGAGGGAGAGACAAAAGGGTACAGTGGAGGAGGGGTAAGACAAATGGATAGAGGGGAGAAAGATATGCATATGGTGGGGCAAGAGAAGAGAGACAAAAGGGTACAGCAGATGTGTACTGGAGGAAACTGGCCTAGACGTTCATAATGGAAACATTCAAGAAAGTCAAAACTTAGAAGAGAAAAGATGACTGTTCAATCTCCTGAGTGAGGCCGGATGGGATTAGGGTCCCCTTCCTGGCAGAAAAGCTCTTCAGGGAAATTAGCACCTCGACCCCCAACGACGAATGATCTCATTCCCAAAAACTTTCAGCTCGGAGATTGAATAGTCATGTTCATTCTTGGTTAACCGGCCCACATCCCCCTCCCTTGTGAAATCTATACGGATCTACACCTTCCCGTATGTCCATTAGCTCCTCCCCTTTACTTCTGGTCTGCTGTGTTACTTCCTCTTCTCTGAGTGGACGGGATCAGGTCACATGACTCTTTTGGCATGCATTTCGACCTCCTTACCTAGTTGCTCTCAGTATGCTCTCACAAGTGTGTTCAGATGCTGCTGCTGCTTTATTAAGACTCTGCATCATAGTTCTTTGGGTATGTATTTGATTTTTTTCCTTCCTGATCGGTGTTTTACTTGCTATCTTAGCCCTTCTTATACTGTGTTCGCTACTAATTGCATTTTCATTTGTTTTATACAATTGTCCCTCCTGACGAAGCTGTGTAGCGAAACATAGCCTGTGTCAGGGGACAGATCCTTTGTAATTATACAGAATCTGTCTAATCAATAAACTTTGAACTTTCTATTTATAAAGCTCTGGAATCTATTACAAAAGGACAGACTATTAACTTCTTCACCATACACTCTTCCTTGGCTTATGCAACTTGTGTATGGTGTTCTTATCTTGGATGTTTGCCTTGGGGTGGAGAAAAGATGGTTACCTTGGCTTCTTTAGCTACTTCGAACAGGATTTCAACTCACTTGTCACACACACCTCTTTTCATTGAATTTTCTACCTCCTTGTCTACGGTTTCTTGGTCTGAAGCTATTACCCTTTGGAAGAAGATTACACGGGCCAAATTGCACACCACAACACTTGTGGAAAACTGTTGGATCTGTAGGATTCCCCGCATCTGGAAAAGCCCCAATTACGCACTGATAACCAGGAGTTCTTGACCTGCAGGAATCAAATATTAAACAAATGTTCATTCAACCTGATGATTTTGATCATTGAGACAACCAAGCAGGCTGCGACCTCTTGCCAGGAACAAGTTTCATCCCCATTAGACCTTTTGAAGACTCAAGTTATTGGGGACACGTTCCAGCCACAACTGGTTGAATTTAAGAGAGACCTTGAAAAGTTTTGTTCTGATTTTTTTAGTCTATTGCCATTATTTTTCTATTATGAATGTTTTTATTGTATCCTGCCCTGAACATTGGAGGGGCGGGTAACAAATGCTTTTAAATAAAGAAACAAACATTCAAATATAAGAAGTTTTTCCATGACTATTCACATGAGTTTATATACCCCTGGAGGTCCTCTTCCCATTCACTTTGGGACAGTTGATAGCTCTTCAGACGAGTCTTCTGGAGTTGAACGATCCTACCACCAGTGCTTCATCTGCTCCTGGCTCTTCTGCCTCTGTTGCTTCCTTTTTTAGACCAATATTGAAACACCAAACCATCGAGAAACCAGCGTGGACAAAGTTGACTCAAATTTATCAGCCCCCATGGCCACCAGCTCCAGGCAATATTCCAACACCAGCCTGTGGTAATGATTGCTCTTCGCTCCACACCTACATCCAAGGACTTGGACTCTCTAGTGCTTAACCTGTCTTTTCATCAGTTATCATGGCTCAAGACCCATGTCTTACATCGAGGACTCTCATTTGTGCCCTCAATTGTAAACAACCCTTTTAAAACACGTGTCCAGTTGCAAAAATGTTTTCGATCATTGACGCTCAAATGTGTTTTTTCCGCCCCTTGTTGATTCTACTGATGCTTCTGTTATGTCACAGAGACCTAAATGGTGCCTGCTGGGCCCTGTAGACTCCTTGCTTTCCGTTTTTGAATGTTTGGTTATGCATGATCTATTCCAGTTTGAATCTCGTCCATTTCTCCAATCCCGCAATCTGTCTCCCCTTGAGCAATCAGCTTTCAAATCTTTGGCTTCTGACATTTCAATTGTGATTAAACTTGCTGACAAGGGAAGGGGTATTTAAAAAAAGAAAAACAAGATGAGCAAAGACATTCTGTTACACAAGTCCTGACTTTTCTAAGGGAAATATATTATTATTTAATTATAGAGCTGCACAATAGATGACAGCAGTAAAACACCATTAGGGTCTTCATTTCTGGCCACTTACACCCGTGCACACTGCCAAGGATATATTCTAGCTGCCAGCTATAGACATTGACCATTCCTTATCCAAGACCTTTTCATCAGCTTCTTGTATTGCACTCCACCTCCTAGGTAACTGAGTATGCAATATCCACTTTTTGGTTTACACCAAGCACCCATTTTAGCCACATGATCTCACAATAATCCCGAGTCACCAGCACCAGTGCAGCTGTTACCTAAACATCCAGACTCATAGTTCTCCTCGGCCTTTCTAATCAGCTCCCCAGCACTGCATCAGACCAATCTGGTCAACACTAGGGGCCATGTAACTTGCCTGGCAGCTCCAGTTATGAGAGTGCCTGCCTTTCCACCAGTACCTCTAGTTAATCACAGAGCTTGCAGCCTGCCAGGCAGACCCAGCTGCTAGTTTCATTCCAACTTCACAGCCTGATCTAAAAAGCTACTATTTACCAACAAGCCTCCTGGGGCCTCTGCGTAGCCTGTCAGACAGACGTGGCTGTGAGAGCACCTGGTTCCAGTTATTCCTGTACTTAGACCCAGCTGCTAAGCCATTCTTCTGCTGTCTTTTTACTTTTATGCAACCAAGGAGCATGAATGTATTTTTGAGGTAGGGTCCATATTCAGCCGCTAGGTAGCTAGTAAGGATAGCCAGATACACTTCTCTGCCCAGCTTTGTAGGGATATTCAGCAGCACAGCCACTGAATATATTTGGCTATCTTAAAGCCAGCCAGATAACTTTAGAACTGCTCGACAGCATGACTGGAATAAGTCCAATAACGTTTCCGGCCAAGTCTGAATATCTGGCTAACTTAACTCCTCCCAGAAACATCCCTGGAATGCCTCCAAGCTATCCTGATAAATTTTATCTGGCTAACTACTCAGCCACATAACTCAGCGATGATCAGCCAGTGGGGATTTTCAAATCCCGTCATTTGTCCGGCTAAGCCCATCCTCATTTGGACAAACTGAGCCACACAAATCATTGCAGCCTGCATTAAAAAGTTGGCCGACCATAGCCACCTGGCCAGTATTGAATATCAGAACTGCACCCTGGGAACACCTCAGCACGGCTGCTTTTTATCCCACACAAATCTGCGCAGGGGGGAGATTGGCCTGTCTGAGAGGGGCGGGCAAGAACTGAAACAAGAAGATCTGTCTACATATTTCCAGGCATTAGCCACACAAACCTTTTGAATATGAACCTCAGGGGTATTAGTGATTGTTCAGTTCATTTTCTTGACATAAAGGAGTGAGGGAGGCAATACCAGCAGAGTAGGATGGAAAAACAGTGTGGCAGAAGGGTAGAGGAGACCAGATGATAGTGTCTCAGGTCACCCTCTTATCCAGACACAAAAACATAACAATACACAGCCTAAAAAACAATAACCCATAAAAACAATGCAAAGTACTAAAAAGGAACCTGTTCACAAGATGAAAACTGAAGTCCTGACCCGGCCATGTCTCAGCATCAGGGGGAATGTAAAAACTGCAATATCCCTGTCTTATCTTGATGTTTGTAGAAGTCGGGAGAGGATCGTGCTGAAGGTATCCCAGAGTAACTGTTGCTCATGAACTCAGTGTTTCTGTCCAGTATCCTCTCTGCCAGGCAGAAAAATGGCTTGAAGGCAGGAATCTCAGAAGCACAACAGGAAGGAGTTCCTGCATCCTAAAAGCCCCCCGTGCACACATTTCATTCAGTTTGTGTCTCGCACTGGCGATCGCTCCCATGGCACTGTGTAAAGAGGTCAGCGAGTACCACCTTCGTATTGATTTCTATGCATTCTTTTGGAAGCAGTGTGGGTGGTAATGGCTGCTCCTACCCTATGCTTTAACTTAAAAAGTAATTGAATGGCAGCGGTCTTGGTGCTGTCTGCAAATTTGACTTGGTTTTTAGCCATGGCCTTTACTTTAGCAAAACCAAATGGGTGTCCTCCTGCAGTGACCCAGGCAATACACAGGACCTGAACCCCCATTTGTAAAGCAGTGTTAAATGTCCACGATGGCTGTACAATAGGTTTACTTAAAAAAAAAACAAAAACAAAAAAAAACGTTTGCGGGTCATCTGTAGGATGGGCCCTGACTGATGTTGCCGTTTTTCTGATTCCTGCTATTTGTGAGGGCGATACTGGGTGAAGGGAAGAGATACTAAGCCCAGGCACCATGAGATCATTTCCCCGGGTTACACAGAGTCCCACAGCACAGTGTCATCTGGGGGCAGGGAGGGGGTTACACAACTTCCTTGTCTGGGATTTCACTTTACGATACTTAAGCTTTACATGGAAAAACGAGCCTCCCAGAGAAAGCTGTGCTTCATTAGAATAGCTTTCCTCCAGATGGCAGGGAAATCTGTGGATTTGCAGGGGTCTACAGAATGGTTGCCAAATGCTTGGAAGTCAACCCACATCCCAGCTGTCTTGCGTCTCCCAGAGAGGGTTTCTCTTTGTGTGTTGGGTGAGGCGTCCTTTCCCAGAATGAGAAATGCTCATCAGTGGGACACGGATGTCTCTCTGCACCTCTTTGTGGTCTGTGCATCCAAACAAAGCGTTGAGCAATCCGAGGGGAAGGGCTTCTGTGTCGCCCGCCTTCTATTCCGGGTACTGTAAGGAAGCCTGGCATTTCGCAATGTTGTGGCGGGGGCATTCCGGCTTCCTGCCTTGCCGTACGCATCAGCAGAGCTGAATTTCCACCCCAAAAATGCAATGAGCAATAAGGTCCAGCCTTGTGACCTCCATTCAGCGGGCAAGCCGCGCTCTCTCTCTCTCTCCGCCTGTCTCCTCCGTGGATTAACTCCACGCTCCGCGCTTCCTTTGCCTGGAGCCGCCCTCCTGAGCCTTGCTCCATCTCTGGCCGTGTTCAAGTTCTGCTTAAAGATCTGCATTACTGAGATTGCTTTTAAAGCCAGAAGCCCTGACTCCTCCTGATCCAGACATTATATTTTACTGTAATATATAACTGATTTCTAGAAATAATTTGTCTTGCCTGTGTGACGCAACTCAATTGTAAGCTCCATGGAGCAGACACTGTCTGTATTTTATGTATTTGTACAGCGCTGCGTACGCCTAGTAGCATTGTATACATTTTAGTAGTAGTAATAGTAACAGAATGTCCCCTACTCTGCTTCCAGCCTGCAAATATTTCATTGGAATTTACTTGGATAATTAGAATCAGCCTGCTTCCAACTGAACTGGGATTTCTTTTCTTATTTTTTGGGCCTGGTAGTTCTTCTTTTCTCTGGATCCTGGCGTCATGATTCTTCATTCACAACTACCTATTTTTAATGGACCTCTCTTCCCCCAAGCTGTTCCTATTCTGGTCACTGCAGCAATGATCCCCAGGCCAGCAGCCATGCCTCAGGTTTCCTTCTGGAACCCTGTGTTCTGGCCTCTAAATCTGGCCACCAGATATTTATAAAGACCATAACTCTTCCCTAGCCCCCCATCCCTCCAATGGTACCTCTACAGCTGACCTAGGATGAGGAAGACCTCATCCTAGGTCGCATGGCAGCACACAGCCACCAAGCCAACCTGGACTTGAATATCTTTTAAACATAGTAACATGGTAAATGACGACAGATAAAGACCATTTGGATGGATGTGCACATAAGTTCCTATACACAAACCAACACCAGTTTCCCCCACCCGCATGTCTTGTTCCTGACCTCGCAACTCTTTTCCTACCATTACCATGCATATCTGTCCCAATCATGTCCAAAATCTGTTATAGTGCTGACAAGTCATTTCAGCTTATCTTCCTCTTACAATTCCAATGCTTAATCCAACACCCAGGCCCCCTTCTATGTCTCATTACCAAGTTTTTTCATAATCCATATAGCCACCTTCCCTTTGATGTTTGGGTTTCTACCATGATCATTCTGTTCAGATTATCTCAGCCTTCTTGCAAACCTGTTGCTCTTTTCCACATAGATTCAAGATGGCTGATTTAGGCAGAAAAGGCAAGCAGACTGATGTTACTGAAAAACATTTTTTGATATAGCCCTAATGCAGCACAAGTAGCAAAATATGGCCATGTCGGTTCTGTGCTCGGCAAGTTAAGTACTATCATTGCTGCTCTATTTGACTTTTAATAAATTGTCTGTGTGAATGAAAAACCAAGCATCATTGCATTAACGAGGAGAGTTTCCTGTAATTATCTCAAGAGTACACGTTTTTAATTGAAGAAAATTTTCAAGACATACAGAGTCATTAAAAAAGGAGAAATTACGGGAGAGGAGTCAAAATGGCCACTTGGTAGCAGTGCATTTCAGCTGCCCCCATTCAAGTTTCTTTGTTGAAAGCTTTTTTACTCTACAATATGCCCCCTAAGCGAAAAAGGAAAGTAAAGGTCTTTCCCTCAACACCCTCTCTCCCACCGGGACAACAGACCATCGCTGAATGCGCTCAACCTTACCCAAAACAGGAGAGGCCGATCCCCGCTGGTGAGTCTGGCAAGGAAGCCACCATCTCGCCTGGGAACTTTCACTGAGCACTCCTTTACTAAGGTCTCCACAGGTGATTTCATCAATTTTGCTGCTAGAATCTGCGTTGGAACCACTGATAGTATCAAGCTTGGGGGAAACCATGGAGGGTGCAGCAGCGAGCAAGGTGACTGGTGGAGAAACAATGGGTCTTCCTCCGGGTTTGGCATGCTGGTGCCATCTTGGATGTCGTTTGCACCGTCTTCACGCCCCTTGATTGAGCTTTCTCCCTCTTTACAATAGGAAAAAAGGCGGAAAATTTTTTTCACTTGGAAGTCATGGTAGTATATTCAGACCTCTAATTCAGGTTCAGCCTTTAGAAGATTAGGTCAAGAACGGCTCCAATTAAAGTAGATTGATTGAGATGGCGCCAGGAGCTCACAAGTCAAGCTACCATCTTCGTCAGTGACGTCACTTCCTCCATACCAATTCTTTTTGGTAATGGCATTAAGCTCTTGAAGGTCGATACAGGGCCATAGAGACCCATCCTTTTTTCCCACGAAAAAGAACCCAGTTCCTGCTGGGGATGAAGATGGTCTGATGAAACCTCTGACCAAGTTATCTTGAATGTATTGAGTCATGGCTTCTGTTTCTAGGGCTGACAATGAGTACACTCTCCCACGAGGAGGCATCTTCCCGGGAAGCAGTTCGATGGAATAGTCATAGTCTTGATGTGGGGGCAAAGTCTTGGTTTGCTCTTTGCTGAAGACATCAGCAAATTCCGTACAAGGGGAGGGTAGTCCAGGCAGGGTTGCAATTGACTGCTGAATTTTAAGCGCCAAGGCCCTTACATGAGTCAAACAGCGTTCAAGGCACTTGGGGCTCCATTTGGCCAGTTGTAGGGTACTCCAATCGATGTGGGGTTGGTGCAAAATTAACCATGGCAAACCCAATATTATCTGGTTGATGGCAGAGAGCAAAACATAAAGATGGATCATTTCCTGATGTAATAGGCTAATATTCATAATCAGAGGTGCCATGATTCAAGTAATGCTCCTCGAAAGTGGTTCCCTTGAGGCAGAAGAAACCGTAAGAGCTGATCTCAGAGGCTAGGTAGGAATTTGTTACTCCTGCACTAGCCTTTCTTCTATGAAGTTTCCGGCTGCACCAGTATCAAGAAGGTGGGTCCAGCAAGGGAGAAGGCGTGGTCTTTTGTGGAGCAGAGGTGCGTGGACTTGACATCATGCATTGGGACCGTGGGGGTTTTCCCGCCGCTGGCCCTTTAAATAAAGAACAGAGGCGTAGTACGCGCCTATGCAGGGTCTGGGAGATGGAGGAAGTCAGTGATGGTGGCATCCCTGCCGCGAAGATGCAAGGTTAGCGACGGCTTCCATGCCGCGAAGAGGCAATGATGGCCCTTCCTGCTGCATACAATGGCGTTTGGCAACGAGGATCGGCCACAAGAAGAAGACCTGTGGTGTCGGGCCGGGGAATGGTTGGGTGCCGGCCGGTACAGAGGTGAGAGGCTGCTCACGGGATGGGCTCCTCGAGCAGCATCGTAACAAGTTCTTTCCCGTGATAGCAGCTTGCAAGCTAGAGTCTGCAATTTCAAGTTTTCTGCAGTGGCTGTCTGAGATTTTCCCTTTCACAGTAAAAAAAATTCTTCACTGTCTGAGATATTTCTAGAGACATTAATGGTTGGTGCTTGCTCTTTAAAAAAATGTTCTTATATAAAAAAAAAATAAAAACTCACAAATAATTATTTTTAAGATAACTAAATTACTAATGTATTTTGGATGTTCTTGGGTGACGTTTTAGTAAACCAAATGAATGGAGTAGTTCTGGGGAAAGTGATGTTGGACACGAGACAAGTCTCAGCCTACTGCACTGAATGGGAATATAGAACAGTAGCAGATGCTGTCACACCATTAGGGACCGGTTTCAGCTTTCTCAAGCCTCCCCTCTGCCTGGGAGCATGAATAACTCTTTGGTGCTTTTCCTTCCTGCTGCTCAGGCCATCAGCAGATGTGTTATCCACAAGGCAAACAGCAAGAAATTCCTGAAACAGCTCCACCCAGTTATAGGGAATGTCAACATAAACCATGATGCTTCATTTAAGCCCAAAAGACCACTGTGATACTCACATTACATTATTACATCTATGCATATGTGAAATATCCTGCCCAAAATGATTGCACACTATCTCCCAATGTCCCTTCCAACTAGTTATTCCTAGTGACAGGATCCGGATCTCTTAATCTTCCTATAGGACTGTACCCTTCTTGGATCAGAGGGAAAATGGACTGATGGGGAGGAACAGGGCACGAGAGGCCACCTGAGACAATCGTTTTACTGTTTAAAAATGAATTGACTGTTAACAGGAAATGATGTGATGTTTTGACTGCTTAGATACACCTAACCAAAACTTCACAGACTGATTTAGACTGGTGAAAATCAAATTAAATTCCATTAAAGGTTGAGCCATCTCCTATGCTGAGCCAGCTGGAGTGCATTAAGCTGAGTCACAGATTGGATTGTGTAAATAAGCTTCCAGAACGATGTCTGTATATTTAAAATGTAATGAGTCATCAAAGAAACATTTATGATTAGGCCACCTGGTTCTGGGCTTAACCAAAAGAAGCCCAGAATTTGATCCTGAAGAATTCTAAAACTTGAGCTAAGCTCAACTTAGATTGTAAGCCCTCTGGGGATAGGGAAATACCTACAGTACTTGAATGTAAACCCATGTGATATCTCGATTGAGATCAAATGTCGGTATATAAAAATAATAAATAATTAAATTAAATAAAATGATAAAAGTCCTTTGTACCCTTGCATCCATTGTGGCATAAAGCCCAGACAGATGGCCACATTTTTCTTGTTTACAAACATTTTGGCAAAAAAACAGATATGAAAAAGTCTTAATTTGCACCCGATTTAAAAAAAAAATAAAAAAAAAAAAATAAAAAAATATATATATATCCTTTAGTGCAGTAGCAGTCCTTGGCCAGGCCACAAACCGCAGCTCCAGAGAGAGAGAGAGAGAGAGAAGCAAAAGAATCTCAAACACACATCAAGGCAGAGAAGCAAGAGCCAGTGAGATGGGCAAAGCTCAGCCTTGATTGGAAGGTGCTGAGGATATGAAGATGGCGTCAGAAATGGGGCTGCATTGTGTTAGGGCTGTGCTGCCTGTGCAGCAGGATGGGGGCTGCAGCTCTCCTACCACATTTGGAGGTAGTATTAGCACGGTTTTAAGAACATAAGAAATTGCCATGCTGGCTCAGACCAAGGGTCCATCAAGCCCAGCATCCTGTCTCCAACAGTGGCCAATCCAGGCCATAAGAACCTGGCAAGTACCCAAACACTAAGTCTATTCCATGTAACCATTGCTAATGGCAGTGGCTATTCTCTAAGTCAACTTAATAGCAGGTAATGGACTTCTCCTCCAAGAACTTATCCAAACCTTTTTTTAAACACAGCTATACTAACTGCACTAACCAAATAAAAATAAAACTGGACTTGTCAAGGAAAACGGAAACCAAACATGTGGAGGTCAATATTGAAAAGCCCTTTAGAGGGATAATTCACAAGTTATCAGTGGTAAATGTGGTCTATTCAGCCCCTTCTCCAGCTGGATAAATAAAGGGCGATCCGGGGAGAAGTTGTTATCCGTTTATATCGCATAGATCTGGCCTTGTGTGGCCAAATAACTTGCTGCTTATCTGGATATTTTAAAGGATCTGGCTAAGTAGCAGCAGCAAAGTTAAAAAAACATTTGTAAGGATTCCATCAGGCCCCTCCCACCATCTTAATAAAGTGGCAGCCACACCCCCCCACGGAAATGAAAAGTAAATACAATCCCTTCCCCCCAAAAACCATTTCTCAGGCCGTGCCCTCCTTACACCCCCCCCCCCCCCGACTCCTTAAAATATTACCAGGACACCCCCCCAATTCTAAAATCAGGCTGCCCCCTCCCTTCCCCTGGGACCCCCTGCGCGGCTCTGAGAAGGTATTGGGCGGGGGCCCCGTGATGATTAAATCCTCTCTGATGGGGAGGAGGCAGCAGCCTGGTTTTACAATTTCCAAAAAACCAAGATGGGGGGGGGGGGGGGAGGAGTTCTTGGTAATATTTTAAGGCACGGCCTGACAGGGCATTTACAAGATATTTTTGGAGGGCTCGCTGGCACCTGTATTAACTTTTCATTTTTGTCTGTGCTACGCAGCCGGACATCTTTAAAGATAAGTAGCAGGTTTCCTAGCACACGAGGCCCGATAACTTTACACCTCCCCTGTTATTTTCAAATTTAGCTAGTTATTTATTTATTTAAAATCTTTTCTATACTGTCGCTAAGTTATATACCATCGCAAGGGTTTACATGTAGGCACATATTTAATGTAGGTGAAAGTGTACTATAGTACATTCTAACAGGTTTACATGTAGGCACATATTTAATGTAGGTAAAAGTGTACTATAGTACATTCTAACAGGTTTACATGTAGGCACATATTTAATGTAGGTAAAAGTGTACTATAGTACATTCTAACAGGTTTACATGTAGGCACATATTTAATGTAGGTGAAAGTGTATTATAGTACATTCTAACAGGTTTACATGTAGGCACATATTTAATGTAGGTGAACGTGTACTATAGTACATTCTAACAGGTTTACATGTAGGCACATATTTAATGTAGGTGAACGTGTACTATAGTACATTCTAACAGGTTTACATGTAGGCACATATTTAATGTAGGTAAAAGTGTACTATAGTACATTCTAACAGGTTTACATGTAGGCACGTATTTAATGTAGGTAAAAGCGTACTATAGTACATTCTAACAGGTTTACATGTAGGCACATATTTAATGTAGGTAAAAGTGTACTATAGTACATTCTAACAGGTTTACATGTAGGCACGTATTTAATGTAGGTAAAAGCGTACTATAGTACATTCTAACAGGTTTACATGTAGGCACGTATTTAATGTAGGTAAAAGCGTACTATAGTACATTCTAACAGGTTTACATGTAGGCACATATTTAATGTAGGTAAAAGTGTACTATAGTACATTCTAACAGGTTTACATGTAGGCACATATTTAATGTAGGTGAAAGTGTACTATAGTACATTCTAACAGGTTTACATGTAGGCACATATTTAATGTAGGTAAAAGTGTACTATAGTACATTCTAACAGGTTTACATGTAGGCACATATTTATATAGGTAAAAGTGTACTATAGCACATTCTAACAGGTTTACATGTAGGCACATATTTAATGCAGGTAAAAGCGTACTATAGTACATTCTAACAGGTTTACATGTAGGCACATATTTAATGTAGGTAAAAGCGTACTATAGTACATTCTAACAGGTTTACATGTAGGCACATATTTAATGTAGGTAAAAGTGTACTATAGTACATTCTAACAGGTTTACATGTAGGCACATGTTTAATGTAGGTAAAAGCGTACTATAGTACATTCTAACAGGTTTACATGTAGGCACATGTTTAATGTAGGTAAAAGCGTACTATAGTACATTCTAACAGGTTTACATGTAGGCACATATTTAATGTAGGTGAAAGTGTACTATAGTACATTCTAACAGGTTTACATGTAGGCACATATTTAATGTAGGTAAAAGTGTACTATAGTACATTCTAACAGGTTTACATGTAGGCACATATTTAATGTAGGTAAAAGTGTACTATAGTACATTCTAACAGGTTTACATGTAGGCACATGTTTAATGTAGGTAAAAGTGTACTATAGTACATTCTAACAGGTTTACATGTAGGCACATGTTTAATGTAGGTAAAAGCGTACTATAGTACATTCTAACAGGTTTACATGTAGGCACATATTTAATGTAGGTAAAAGGGTACTATAGTACATTCTAACAGGTTTACATGTAGGCACATATTTAATGTAGGTAAAAGTGTACTATAGTACATTCTAACAGGTTTACATGTAGGCACATATTTAATGTAGGTAAAAGTGTACTATAGTACATTCTAACAGGTTTACATGTAGGCACATGTTTAATGTAGGTAAAAGGGTACTATAGTACATTCTAACAGGTTTACATGTAGGCACATATTTAATGTAGGTAAAAGGGTACTATAGTACATTCTAACAGGTTTACATGTAGGCACATATTTAATGTAGGTAAAAGTGTACTATAGTACATTCTAACAGGTTTACACGTAGGCACATATTTAATGTAGGTAAAAGTGTACTATAGTACATTCTAACAGGTGCCGTCAAAGGTTCGCTTACAATAAATCATTAGACAAAATAATTTTTAGAGAAGTGGGTCATGACCGAGTATACTGAAAGTACTTTTATGGGTAAATTTATCATACATAGTGTTATCAATATACTAGTTGTGATGTGGGGTTCGTAGACTACTCTACTGTATCGTCCTATGTGTGTCGGTGCTTATCTGCTTATTCCTGAATAATTTCTATTCTCCCGTCTCCTTGTAAAATGCCTGTTTAAAAAGCCATGTCTTTAAACTTTTCTTAAATGCCTTGAGTTCACTTTGTAATCTGATCTCTGGAGGCATTGTGGGTCCTGCTAATGATAAGGCCCTTTCCCTCACTTGGGTTAGTCTCGCTGTTATAACTGAAGTGATGGTCAGGAGGGCTTTATTTGCTGATCGAAGATTTCTGTGTGGGACGTGTACCCATAATGCTTTGTTTAGCCAGTCTGATTTCTCATCATGAATTAGTTTATGGATGGTACATAGGGTTTTGTATTTAATTCTGTGTTCAATCGGTAACCAATGTAATTCCGCTAGGGTTTCGGTTATGTGGTCTCTCCTCCTTTTTCCGGTTAGTATTCTAGCTGCTGTTAGGTGTTTTTTGTTATCTGGCTGCATGTGGCCGGATAACTTTTTAAGCTTGTTTATCCTACTGAATATACGAGAGGTTATCCAGCTAATGACCTACTGAATATTGACCTCACAGTTCCTGGGGAGTTAATATATTCTCAGGCTCTGTGGCAGTGCGGAGATCCTGCCCTAGCCCTCTACTCCCCCAGGCTAGGTAGGGCTGGGAGTGCTGTGGAGGTGGTGCTTGCAGTCCCCGGGGAGGAGAGACTCCCAGCCATTGCTTGATGGAGACACCTAAGCGTCAGACAGAGTGCATCTTAGTCGTGGTTTGTGGTCCCCTGCTCAAAGACTGTTGATCCTTAGATGTGGCTGACTTGGGAAGGGAGGGGATAAAAAAAAAAATAAGATGGAAAACAAACAGGAGCATTTGCATAGGAAAGTTCAAGGCATTGTAGCCCAATGGAGACTGATTTTGATTGAGCTGCAAGCCCAAAGTTGCAGGAGGAAATGGCCAGGCCAAAATATGGGGCCTCTGTATTAAAATTGTTTGAATCCCCAGCGATACTGGTTCTGTTCTTGCCTTGTTGGTATTTTCTTCCCATCCACATCTAAGGAGACAAAACCTTTTAAATTATAAAAGTGAATCACTTTCCTCCTATCGTCACTCCCTAATTCTTTGGGCATGATAGAAACAGCTCTCCTGCTTTGCAAGCATCAACAACCTAACATGTACGAACAGAAACGAGCAACTCTTCCGAATACTTCACCGTTCTGCAAAACTAATTTGCATACAGTTTGGGGAGCAGTGAACTGGCACCCAGGCATGGAAATGACGCGAGGAGACCATCCACGCATGCAACAAACATTCAGCGATTAAAGAGCCAGAATTAAAATCAGACTTTGCACTTAAGATTTCAGATACAACTTTAATAGTTTTTGGTTTGTTTGTTTTTGGTTTTTTTTTTATCACAAATACATTCATTGGGTTATTACTGCTACTTGCCAGCTGTTGGAAAGAGTGTTAAAATGTGTGCATCTGACAAGGAGAATTAAAGATATCCTGCTTTATTGATTAGAGGCAGGAATGCTAACATTCCCGACAATTTGCAGCTGATTAGTGCTAAGAAATGACAAGGTAATAAAAAAAAATGCACAGTTGCACACTGAGGTTCATTTATGTGAATTATGGATTCAGCTACATTGGACTGACAATACAAGAATGAAATAAAGGACTCCATAATGGCCCATGTTTGCCTCTTATTCCAGGACCTGGGACAGGACTGGTGCTTGTTCAGGTCATTGGGGGTGGGAGGAGGAGGGGCTGATTAGAATTGATCCTGCTTTGGTTTATCTGTCTCTAATATGTAGAGCTTGTTCAGGATGACCTCCCTTCCCAAGCGACTCAAATCTAAATGAATCCGGAAGAGCGGGGTTGCCATCCGCGGTGTGCTCAGCCACTTTCCATTCCATCGAGCCCTAAGGACGCGAGGAGCCGCACCTGCGAGATGCGTCTCACCGCCATCTTCAGCAGCTGTTTAAAGTCCCTGAAGACCGGTTTCTCCCTGGGGGGAAAAAACCAAACCAGATCCTGAAAAGTTTCCTTCCACCTTGTCTGGCCATACAAGAACACATCTGGTACAGAGGTTTCCAGATGGATTCCCATTCGGCAATACGCTTAGAAACAAATCTGGCATTTCACTTCCTGTGTATTTTATTGGTATTGTTTTTGCTGTTTTAGCCTGTACTAAAGCAACAGCGCACCCCTAATACACATCGACTAAACCCTGCGCCACAACCCCAGGTCTCGTTAACATTCATATATACATTAAGACACTGCTTGATTGAGGCTCCTGCTGCCTTAATTTAGAAAGACTGCACACTGTTTCCAGACTGCCCCACTACTCTCTAATATCGTACAGACCCAGGGCGTTGCAAAGGAAAACAGAAGGCCAAGCTCGTTACTGGACTATTAAAGTCCCCCAGCAGTAAACACGGGGCAGAAATTGTAGTTCTCTGATTTACAGCACAGTAAATGGCTCCTTAGGACTCTCCTCACAGCTGTTACACTGCCTCGAAGGTCCGAGAGTTCAACGCCGCACTGTGCATGTGAGAGGAGCAGCACTTGCTGCAGGCCTCAAAATGCTGGAACGCTTATTTCCTGGCTCTCATGACTGTGCGCATATAAAATTTATTTTAGGGGCATATGCAGGGGAACCCTTCTACGTGCACAAGTAACGAAAACATTTTTAAAACGCAACAGAAACCCCCTCTCCAAGATGAAACAAACCGAATTCTTCACGTGCAGCCCCCATCAAAATGACCAGTGCTTGGTTCCATTGCCTTCTCTTTTGGTTGGCTCCCTACCTCTCTTTTGGTTTTGCCAAAATCTATTTTTTCTCTCTCATATATTTCCACAGATTTGTAAGTTTTGTGAAAGCCACGCCCCTGTTTCTGAAGCCTCCTTCCTGCTCTTCTCATGCCAGAGTGATGCCTGCGTGGTGTTTGATATGCAATATTGAAGCAAGTACTTAGGGGGACCTTTGAAAACATTAGAGAGTAAGATCTCCTGAGGAAGTTCATAAAAATCTGCACTAACAGCCCCCGAATTCTCTGTCTCTCACCTAGGACTTGCACGCTACTAACACGGAGTGGCAGCTTCAGCGAAGGGCTGTGGCTTAACCAGATTTGAGATGAGATCCACAGGAGCTCCCGCCCTCAGTGACTGCTGTTACGTCGACGCTGTGCTCTGTGGCTTCTCTAGGACACGTTACTGCAGTATAGACAAATATTCTGACGTAAGGAAAGGCTTTTTGGTTTTTTTGCATGTAACAGTCTGGTTCCCCAAGGTTTGTGTGCAAAACCCACACCTGAGCTACACCAAAACGGACATCTGAATCCAGACCAAAGAGAGAGGGGCTGTCACTGCATGAATGCTGTGGGTGTTAGGAAGTGCATTCTGGGAGCTCCATTTCCTAACCAGGAATTTTCTGATGAGTGATTCCAAAGGATCTTTACTTTGGAATCCACCAATTACTCTCTGTGGACCCACAATCTAGGGAATAATTTCAGAACGCAAATTTGAGTCCTAAAACAAGAATTGTAGAATGAAGTGCTGATCGTCACTTAAGAACAGATGTTGTCCTAACGCCCTTCGGTCCCCAGGTGATTGGGTGTTTCTTTCTTAGAAGAGCACTGGCTTTCAAACTTATCTCGGCTTTCCTAGAAATGGATTCAGCAGGCACCCCCAGGTCAGCAATAGAGACTGAGAGAACAGATCTGACTGGGAAAGCAAAGCAAGTTCAACTATTTAAACAACAAAATGTGATGCTGAGGTTACAGATATAAGACCAGCACACACAACATCTTGAATGTATGCCCCATGCTTTTAAAACACTTGGCGGCAGAGGCATACAAGCAGCAGAGTGCATAACCATAACATTTAAAGCATTGTACAGATACTGTATGTCCCCATCTTACAGTCCTTCAATACCAGTATTACCATAAGGGCTTCATGTATGGTATCACTCCCTCCCACAACCAGACCTGGACTTCTCACGACAGCTGCCTAGAGTGCTCGTGGTGAAAGGGCTACCTTCTTCTCCATCCTGGCACTTTCTTCTGTGTCGCTTATCCATTGAGCCCAGCATTCGGCCTCTGACAGTGGCCTATCCCAAAAAGTAGATTCAATTTTTTGCAGCTCACTCCCTATGACAATTGGTGGGTCTCCCTGAGTCACCTGGTTATTAACTGTTTATGAACTATTCTTCCATGAACTTGTCCAAACCCTTTTTAAATCTAGCTATCCTAGCTGTGTTGACCACATCCTCCAACAACGAATTCCATAGCTTGACTTTTATTTATTTAAAAATGTATAGCTTGCTTATCTAATAAATAACCTTGGTGGGTTAGAAGCTTACATTAATAAACAATACATGAATTAAACAATGAAATAAAAATAAAAACATTCCATCACAGCCTCATAAAATGTACAGTAAATCCCAACAAACAAGATTTAAAAATTAAAGAATAAAACATTCATCACAGACTCAAATACAGAATCCATTCAAACACCAGAAACAAATAACAGCTGCCGGAACCTACCACTATCATGTTCTGGATTGTAGCTCCTCGTTCCACACACCAGGACCAACAATACAGAACAATCTTTCTCTAGATTCCATCAAGAGGATTCGCCGCACTGAGGGGATCTCTAACAAACGTTGAGAAGCAGATCTTAAATTGCAAACTGGTTGATAAACTTTCAGAACTGCATTATAACGATGAGGAGCGAGCCCGGGCAAAGCCGTAAGGACCAGAATCAAATGCTTATATTTGATTCTCCAACAGACTGGAAGCCAATGGAGCTTGAATAGAGTAGGAATGATAACGTTCACGTAGCTGCGTGCCACAGATAATAAACCCTGCACCATTGTGTAAAATCGGCAATGTCGAGGAAGGTAATCCAACAAACGGGGCATCACAATAATCAACTGTTGACATCACCCAAGTATGCTCCACAATCTTCAAATAATATTCTGATTAAAAAAAGGCTTTAAGTGACGTAACAGTCGCAATTTACAAAAAGACAACCTCAACCTGAGGACGAAAGGAAAGAGTTGTCTGAAGAATCACACCCAAATCCCAGACCTGACTAGGAATTATAAAGGAAGGAGGCAAATCTAAAGATGGAAGTCTAGATAGATAAAATACCAATCACATACAGCCTGCAAACAAGAGCCAGTCTTCACAAGTACTTCAGATACTGGTTTCAATAGGTACATAGCACTGTATATCGCCATCATAAATCCTATATTCCACCCCCATATTGGCAAGGACTTGATAAACTGGAAACAGATATAGGTTAAATAGAGTCCCGAATTCAATGGATAGGCTAATGAGACAGATCCTTCTCAAACTACCTTCCGGTAACGCTTAGAAAAGATTTAAACCACTGAAGAGCTTGCCCTGATAAACCAATACTTTTTAAACAATGATTCAGGGTATCAAAAGCTGCTATAATATCAAGCAGTACTAAGAAAAATAACATGCCAAAATCAAAGCCACAGTGAAATACATATATCGTGTGCAACAGTAATGCTTTGGTATCGGGCGGATTGACAAGTGGTCTGTGCTCCCGGGCAACAAGGGTCGCTAGCCCCTCACCACCCATCCAAGGCTAGGGAAGGGTGCTGTGGGCTCGAGCACTGCCCTATTGCTCAAATGGTAAGTCTGCCTTGTCTCAGTACCGTATATTGAGCAACAAGCAAACTGGCAATCATCAAGTCCCCCCTGCACTGCTGACCCTATCCTGCATCAGTACCTGACCTGAACCCATGTATAAAGTTATTTTTAAGAACATAAGAACATGCCATACTGGGTCAGACCAAGGGTCCATCAAGCCCAGCATCCTGTTTCCAACAGTGGCCAATCCAGGCCATAAGAACCTGGCAAGTACCCAAAAACTAAGTCTATTCCATGTTACCATTGCTAGTAATAGCAGTGGTTATTATCTAAGTCAACTTAATACCGTAGCAGGTAATGGACTTCTCCTTCAAGAACTTATCCAATCCTTTTTTAAACACAGCTACACTAACTGCACTAACCACACCCTCTGGCAACAAATTCCAGAGTTTAATTGCGCGTTGAGTGAAAAAGAACTTTCTCCGATTAGTCTTAAATGTGCCACATTTACATTGTTTACATTGTTCACTTGTTCTTATACAGTTCGAAATGAATAACTGCCTGAAGGTGGCTGGCTTAGAGCCGTACACATGCACGGAGAGCTTTCAGTGATGTGTCCGAGACTGCAGACAAGAAACATGCACGGAGAGCTGTGGATGAGCAGGCTCCTCTACCTATAGATTACGATGACTTCATCCGTGAAAGGACCCGTCCCCCATGTGCAGCCCACCCCCCTTAGGGAATACATAGCCCCGTGATAAGCCTGGGACGAGCTGAGTGCAATCGAATTAGGGTGCAGAGTCTTTCTGAATGTGAAAACAACAGGCCCCCAAATCTTGTGCTATGCCACTAGTAAAATGTCAAAATGTGGTCGCTTAACCTCTGCCCTTGGTTAATGGTACTTTGTGCTGTTCTAGAAGGGTATGGAGCGGGCGCTCATCTGCCCTTTCACATTAAGGATTGAGAGGGCACCTCTAGGGGGAGCTTGCAGCTCCTAGGGCAGGATATTTCTCTCCTTGTCTGCAGAAAGTCCTGAGAGAGAGCATCTGCTGGATCAGCTGCTCCACCCATCCCAGCAGGGCCTGCTCCTAGCACGGGCGCTGTGGCTACCTGGGGGAACCTATGACACACAACGTCTTTGGGGGAGCTGTAACAGAATTTGCTGAGCGAGACTGACAATACTGCTGAGAAGAAGATTAAGGTCCTGATTCTATGCTAACGGAAGAAGAAGAAGTGTAAAAGTATTTGCCAGGCTCTTTATCTTTGCTCTGATTCCTGTGACTCCTCCTTTTAGCGGTTTTCTTTATTGTAAATTGACTGCTGATAAACCAGTAAGAAAAAAAGTTTAAAATGTGCAATGCAGGCCCTTTGTGAGACTATGTTCTGAGATTTGTGGGGCAGTGGACTATAAATTTCGAAAAGAAAGAGATAAAATGAGCGCCAGGCTGTGGGTTTCGGGTTTCTGAGTCTAGCAGAGGGAGCGCCTGAGTGAATGAAGATGGAGTAGGTGCAGTTAAATGGTCCCAGAGGGGGGGGGGGGAAGTGGATGTTATTACTTTTCTCGGCCTAGCTTGAGAGAAGGCAGCCTGTGCCTTCGGGCCAGGTACAGTCTGTGCATTTTGAACTCAGCATTGGACAGAGAGGGGGTTAACATTAAGCAACTCCCTAACAAAAGAAAGAAGATTTTAAAACTGAAATACCCCTGTCCTCTTATTCTTGGAAGCTGTGGCAGGTGAGGAAAGGTAAAGTGAAACCATGAGCACAGGCTGCAAAAGCCAATTACCATGTCTTTATGTTCATTTAGCAGAACATCCCTGGTTTCTGTTTTCCCCTGGGAAGGGGGCGATGTTTTTCACAGATGAAATGCACATTTATAAATCAAGCTTCTTGCTCTGCACCTATCAGAATATCAGAGCCCTGCAAGCTCCAGTACGGATTTTGGCTCTGTGCAAAGGGTTCAGCCTTACAGAGAGGGTGCATCGTCTCTTATAGCCATGTTTTCTGCCCCCCCACACCAGATATCATGCTTTGTACACAACTCATTTTTTATGTAAGGCCCCCGGCGCCACAAACTCCCCATAGACTAACACTGGCCCAGGAAGTTTTACTCCAGGAGTTACATTTCAAGCATTAAGAGAACCTGAGTACAGCTTTATCTACCTCTCTGCATCGGGGGGGCTTGATTTAAATGTAATTTGCATGAAGTTGCACTAATCTGTCCACACATGGCAGCACCAGGTTTTGTGTGCATATATCTTTGTGCGGCAAACTTCCTAAATGTGCACAAAAAGTGTATGCAAACCCCATTGCTAACGTGCGTACACATCAATTAGCGCTCCTTATTACATCGGGGGGGGGGCCTTAGACAGGATCAGTGACAGACAGGGTGCATAACATTACCTCAGTCATTCTTCCTGACAAGCTCTCTCTCGCTCTCTCTCTCATACTCTCTCTCACACGCTCTCGCTCTCTCTCTCATTCTCACACGCGCTCACTCTCTCGCTCTCTCCTCTCTTTCTCTCTCTCTCATTCTCTCTCTCTCTCATTCTCTTTCTCTCGCTCACTCCTCTCTCTCTTTCATTCTCTCTCTCTCATTCTCTCTCTCTCTCATTCTCTCTCTCGCTCACTCCTTTCATTCTCTCTTTCATTCTTTCTCTCTCATTCTCTCTCTTTCATTCTCTCTCTCTCTCTCGCTCACTCCTCTCATTCTCTCTCTCTCTCTCATATTCTCTCTCTCTCATTCTCTCTTGCTCTCTCCTCTCATTCTCTCTCTCTCTCATTCTCTCTCTCGCTCACTCCTCTCATTCTCTCTCTCATTCTCTCTCTCGCTCACTCCTCTCATTCTCTCTCTTTCATTCTCTCGCTCACTCATTCTCTCTCTTTCATTCTCTCTCTCGCTCCTCTCATTCTCTCTTTCGCTCCTCTCATTCTCTCTTTCATTCTCTCTCTCGCTCACTCATTCTCTCTTTCATTCTCTCTCTCTCGCTCTCTCCTCTCATTCTCTCTCTCTTTGATTCTCTCTCTCGCTCACTCCTCTCATTCTCTCTCTCTTTCTCTCGCGCTCTCTCTCTCATTCTCTCTCTCTTGCTCTCTGCCTTTCTTCTTTTGAAAGCGTTTATCTCATCCTGCAGCGAGCCATGACCCAGCCTGTGGGAGACAATAACACAAAGACGAAAAAGAAACCCCAAGCTGTTCGACAGCCATGAGAAGCAGTGCCCGCCGACGACCTCGCTCTGCTTACCTGGACTTGAGCAGCGGTGGGACTGGCAGCGGTTTTCCGAAACCTTCTTTTCCGACCAGCCAGAAGGTCTCTTCGAAGCCTTTACCCTGATCCAAACCAAAAAGGAAAGCGTAAGGTTCATCCAGAGAAGGGAGGGGCGACTTTCATTGAGTCACTTTAGTACAGGCGTCCCTCGCAGCGAATATTTAAGGTGCGCACATACAAATTGCCCGTGTACATTTGCCCTTATTTCTAAGGACACCTGAAAGTGTGTTTACCTGCCCCCGAATGCCCCGTTTTCATCCCACAAAACAGGCCGATGGAATAAAAACGCACTAAAAATGGGCATTCGTATCGAGTGCCCATTTTCGTAACGCGCCCCCATCCACCCCTCCTGGGCACGCAATGAAATATACTAATGAACTGCCGCGTTAAAAGGGACGAATCTGCACATCCCTAACGTGTCCTTGACATCTGGCGCCCAGGAGACGTGGCTGTGTGCTGGTGAGGAAAACAGACGCTCAATATGAGCATCCATCTTTATCCCGCGGCAGCTGACCGGCACGATATACACGCACGATGTGCACGGCCTGGAGAAGTGTATATCGTGTATCCAGAAATTGGGGTTTTTTTCAGGCAAGCCTTTTTAATAATGCGATGATATTGCATCGTCCCCTCTGAGTGCTGTGAAAGCCCACATGCTTGTAGCTACTCTAAGCGCTACAGTTTGCACCCCGGGGTATCTGGCCAGACATCTCTTTAGGACCCTGGCTAGATCCCTTTGGAAAATTGCCCTCCCGGTGTTCGCAGAGATGCTAGAGCCTGTGCAATCTGTCAGACAGTACAGAGTATATAGTGAGGCAGTGTGCAAGGGCGTGTCTGGTGCGCGAGACCAGGAGGCAGTGTCTGTCTGAGAAACCGTGCACGCGTGTGTTTGTTCTTGCTAACCAGTGTCTATGTGCTTTTTCAGCTTATGCAAGTAATTTCCTGTTGCTGGTCATTTTGTATGCATAAGTTTCATTGCACAGGACTAGATTGAAACGGGTATGGAAATGAGCGCCGTCGTGCCACACTGATATAGTTGACATACGTCCTTATTTTTCCTAATGTCACAGAACTTAAGATGCTGAATTTTCCTGGCAACGGAAAGTTACACATCTAAGTCAGTAAGGAACATGGCTGGAAATTGGCCTCAACATATGGTGTTCACCAGCATTTTCTGTGATGAACACCTAAAAACTAAAGCAGCAAGTCAAACTCACGGAATAAGAAGCATCTCTGCAAGCGTTGATGTCTGCTCGTTACTTCTTCAGTACACTAGGAGAAACTGGCTCGGAAAGTTATTCAATTTTGTAAATCCTAGATTTTAGCATTTGGTTTTCCTATCTATTGTCGTAAATGGGTATTAGGTGTGGTAATTCACCTTGCTTTTTAATTAGAAAGCTGATCAAATAAAATGATAAACTAAACCTGACTAAGGACATGAGCCAGTAATGAGGAAGATGGGCTGTGCTGACTTTTCTCCCTAACAAAGCTGCTCACTTTTAGCTCAGTTTACATGTGCAAAACGTTCCCTCTCCTGCCCCCTCTCTTTTTGGCATGGCAGTTTCCTCCTGTTCCTTTGGAACCAGTCTCCGTTGAGTCACAACTTCCCGGGAGCAGGGAGTTTCCCCCTATTTGTGTAACCCGCCTAGTCCAGCCATTGTAGGACACATTCCTGGAGGAACAGTTCATAGAAATAGTTACTAACCAGGGGACTCTGGGGAACCTATGACTTGTCACCTATTGGACCTATTTTTTGGGATGGAACAATCGATCTTTGGTCTAACCAGGCATGACATGTCTTATGTTCTTAGTACTTGGCTGGGAGCCACAGACCACAGCTCTCTGGATCCTGGTACGCCTGCACCCTACGTCTGGCCACAAGGTACCGCTGTTCAGCAACAGCTCAGACTCCCTTACCCTAGGGGCTGTAAAGCCAGCTCATTTTCTGAAAAAGCCTGTTTAGGGAAGGCATTTTTGTTTTACTGTTTTCTGGAGTGGTAGCATGGGAAGGGGGGACATTATTTTTTCCTTTTAAATCTTAGCACTTGTGAGACACCACATCACGGTTAAGCTAGTGTTATGTAATAGAGAGTAAGGGGCCCAGAACCAGGAATAGGCCTGCCTGCCTCCCAGTTACCTGACAGTCCTAGAGGGAGCAAGCCCCTGATAGCAGATACTGGCTTGGTGAAGGAACATTTTAGGATCCTTAAGGGACCACTGATGAGCAGAAAGAAGTAAATCATATAAGTCTTGGCTGCAGGACACAGCTCTTACAGCTTGGATGTCAACAATTGTATATGGGAAGGGCAACCAACAAAGGAGGCTTGATTATTGCCCATCGCCCTTAATGTGAGGAAAAATCCAAGCGTCATTTTTTCCCAAGTTATGTATTCCCAGGGACGAGGGAGAGCAGGGAATCAAAGAATGCACATAGTTTTGACTATTCGCCAACGTGGGTTCTTGAAAGAACTCCGCATCATGCAGCTACGAAGAACATATGAACGTTACAATGCTGAAGACAGGCCCCCTGTATGATGGACAGACTTTGCTTGTCTTTCCCAGCAAAGGAGGGAATTCCCAGCTGTAACATACTACAAGGTTTGCATCAATTACAGTCAAGAGCTGCTAGGGATATGCGTATCTAGAAAGGAATGAAGTGACTGGAATGTCTTCGTTTGAGATGATTTAGGTAAACAACAGAGGAGTTGCGGAGGATGAGGTTGCCATGAGGTTAATGATTATTTTTGACAAATATTTCATTACTTTTAAAATGCAGCTCTAGAATGGCATTTGGCAGCATGTTTACTACTTTTAGCAAACATTTGGATTCTTTCCCAAGGGATGCAACAATAGCACCACATAGGTGAGCCCCTACTTACAGTCATCTCTCTGAGGAAAGACCCTGATGACCGCCATCCTGTGTATGTGCCCTGAGACTTGCAGGAAAGCAGTGTTAAGTGCAGTGAGCCAGTAGTATAAATACAGCCCGAGGCTGTTGTTTCTGTGACCATGTTTTCTATTGCTCAAAAGGAATGTGCCTGATTGCAACTGGCTGTCCGGGCTCAGCAAACCAGCTGTGAATGCTGGGTGGGCCAGTTGGTTCTTATCTGCAGCCAGATGTGCAAGGCAACTTTCCCGTAGGCACCACATGGGAACAACCCTTCAGTAGATCTGACCCTATGTTAGCAATACCTGCCGGCACTACTTTGAACTCGGCCTTCCCCACCACTTTTATCTTTTTCAAGTCTACCCTCAACAGTGCACATATGTGAAAAGTCTCTCTCTCTCACCCCCACCCTGACTAATATCCTTCTACCATGTCACTGGCCTTTGGTGGGGATATTGCACAAATTCCGACAAGGACCATGCTCTGTGTCCCTCCGGGTGCAGCGTTACCTTGGGCACTCGAAATTATAACGGCTCAGGAGCCCTTTGTGAATCAGATGAACTCCATATCAAACAATATGAGCAAGAACTAAAAAATATATTGCCAAAGGCCCAAAATGGGAGTCTTTGTGTTTGAAAACAAAGCCTTGTAAACCAATACAGCTACTAGAACTCAACACTAAAATAAAGCTTTATTTATAACGTCATGAATAATAACTCAGAGCAACGTGTCATCCAGGGGCTCAAAGGTGAAGGGTAAGATTATTTATCTTTCATTTTGTCAAAGAAAAGGACATTGAAGGGGCTGGTGACAGAGAGCACACCTCCCCCCCCCCCTTTTCACCAAAGTCCTTGTCTCTGGTCCTAACATGGGTCGCTCCAAGCACTTCCTATGATGGAGCTTCTACGAGTGGGTTCCAGCGCCCCCCTTCCCCACCCCCTGATGTCAGCTCTTTGGGGGAAGCTGAAGATCACATTAAAGTTTTGTAACAGCAGAGGTTTCATGGCGCTGTAAGAAGCAGGCATAAGAGCGGAGTAAGGAAGAAGCTGTACAATACCTTGAGTTCAGTTCTTCCTCTCAGTTCCAACAAATAGCCTTCATTTAAAGATTTAAGTGTTTGAACAGTACTTTTATTGACATGAATTCGATAGGCTGCAAAAGAAACAGGAATATCACCCAATGTATAACTTTCCTGAAAAGTAAATGTGGTTAAAATACCATTATGCACCTCTACCAGCAGATGGAGACAGAGCAAAGGTGACGTCACGGTACTTATACCCCTGCAGTGACATCAGCCCACCAGTATTCTCTGCAAAAGCCAACTGTGGACAGACTAACAATATTTGATTATAAACAGCAACAGACAACCACTCAAGCACTCAGACAACAGGAAATACTGAGCTCTGACAAAAAAGTGTAACATCACCAATCTAGGGACTGAAACTGACACTTACCAGTTATCCCCGGACACGCACCTACTTAGGAGGACCAGAGAACTACAAACTGGCAGCCAAGGGCGGGATAGTGGATTAACCTGTCTTCACTAGAGAAAAGGAAATTATCAGGTAAGTAGTAATTTCTCATTTCTCAGCAATCAGACACCATTGGGATGTACCAAAGCTACTCCCGAACAGGATGGGAGGCTGCCCTCAACCCAGCCCACACCACCACTCAAGGGCTGCGTCCTCCCGGGTCCGCACATCCATGCGGTGATACATGTAAAAGTATGCAATGGAGACGCCACGTCGCAGCTCAGCAAAACTCAAGAGGAGACAACAATCAAATCCCCAGCCATGACACTGCTCAAGCTCTAGTGGAATGAGCCCTAACCCATCTAGGTAATGGCTGCTCAGTTACACAACTGAGATAACCTCCTTAATCCAGCGTGCTATGGTAGCCCGTGACACCGACTCACCCTGATTACTGAAAGTTTGTGCCTCCCCAGTAATCCACAACAAATTCAGAGTGACCGGAAATGAAATGTTTTCAGGTATGGGGAGCTTGGGATTTTTCTAGTGGATAATACATTAAAATCATCGGCTCAGTGTGCTGCGGCAGTCAAAAAAGCAAACAGAATGTTGGGAATTATTAGAAAGGGAATGATGAATAAAACGGAAAATGTCATAATGCCTCTGTATCGCTCCATGGTGAGACCGCACCTTGAATACTGTGTACAATTCTGGTCACCGCATCTCAAAAAAGATATAATTGCGATGGAGAAGGTACAGAGAAGGGCAACCAAAATAAGGGGAATGGAACAGCTCCTCTATGAGGAAAGACTAAAGAGGTTAGGACTTTTCAGCTTGGAGAAGAGACGGCTGAGGGGGGATATGATAGAGGTGTTTAAAATCATGAGAGGTCTAGAACGGGTAGATGTGAATCGGTTATTTACTCTATCGGATAATAGAAAGACTAGGGGGCATTCCATGAAGTTAGCATGGGGCACATTTTAAACTAATTGGAGAAAGTTCTTTTTTACTCAATGCACAATAAAGCTCTGGAATTTGTTTCCAGAGGATGCGGTTAGCGCAGTTAGTGTAGCTGGATTTAAAAAAGGATTGGATAAGTTCTTGGAGGAGAGGTCCATTAACTGCGATGTGCAAACGGTTGCCGGTATATAAAATTAAATAAAATAAATAAATAAATAAATAATCAAGTTTACTTAGGGAATAACCACTGCTATTAATTGCATCAGTAGCATGGGGTCTTCTTGGTATTTGTGTACTTGCCAGGTTCAAATGACCTGGATTGGCCACTGTTGGAAACAGGATGTTGGGCTTGATGGACCCTTGGTCTGACCCAGCATGGCAATTTCTTATGTTCTATCCTTATTAGTTTTATTTACGGTGTGTTTTTCTCTTCTATGTTGAAAAATGTGATTGCTGTTTGGAAAATGTTTAAAAACTTTTTATATGTGTTCTTAATTATTAAATGTTATTCTGTTCATCAGCTCTTTGGCAATATTCTTTTTATCAGTATGGTTTCTTACGATTGGGTTATATTTCTTGATTTTATTGTTTGATTTATGAGGTCTGGTGATGTTTCTGTTTTTCCATTGTTGCACTGCATACAGAATCTGGCTTGTTGCAGTTTCCAGTTCGGTTTCTGTCTATATGTTTCTATTTATACTTTATTCGGTATTTGGTGAGGGTATTCCTGTGTTCTGCATGTGTGACTGAGGTGGGGTATTCTGCTAGCATGTTGTTTCGGTTTAGGGATTTCTAGCAGCCTGGTTTATTCTGCTTTCCTAATAGGTATTTTAGGGCCTGGTGTAATATTTGCAGTGTTGCTTTTTTTATTAATAGGGTTGTTCCTGTTTGAATGCTTGAAGTTAGTACTGTTTTGGTAAGGAAGTTTACTATATTGTCATTCAGTTTACTCAAAGGTCAAATGCATGACTCCTAATATTGGGGGGGGGGGGGGCAGGTCCAAGATGGCTGCATGGTGACACAAGTTGGCGTTTGCTCCGTGGGTAAAACAAACTCTGTTTCCTGCAAACAAGTTTCATGGGAAGAAAGCGAAATCCGAGGGGGGAACCTTACCCTGAGGCCCCCACGACGATGCCTCTTACCGGACCCATGGACACCCACGTCGTCCGCGGAGAACAAGGAGCGGGTATGCAGCCGCTGGAGAGTGGGGCAGGGGAAGAGGAGCTCCCCTCGCTTCCTGGCTCACTATCTCCCCTTAGCCCCGCAGAGGGTACACCGCTGAGAAACCCTGCAGCTGTGAGAGGCACGACCGGAGCGACGCCGGACCAAGGAGTCACGGGGCGGGAGCTGGCAGGGACCGCAGGAAGTGGAGCGGCAGCAGGGAGCCCCAGTTCTTTCGGGGCAACTCGGCAGAGAGGAAAGTTCAGCCCCGAGAGACGGGCAGAAGCGAGGAAGCTCTCCCGCAGTCTATCTTAGTGAGTGTGGTAAGACCCACTGTAATCTCACTAGAGACGATTTGGGCATCAGTAAATGAAATGAGAACTTCCATCTTGCAGCAAATACAACCGATAAACGTAAATTTAAAATCAACGGAGGAGAAAGTAGAAATGCTGACTCTAGCTAATGTTACCCTGAATCAACGAGTTAACGTGAACACTGAACAAATTAAGGGCCTTCAACAAACACAGACTACGATGATAAGAGGAAAAGAGCTTAGCTGTAAAAATGGAAAATATTGAAAATCAACTGAAAAACAGAAATGCAAGATTTACAAACTTTCCGCAAGTACCCATGGTCTCCCCCAGAGAGACGGGGAAGTGCTTGAAGTGGAGGAGTCAGCTATTCCACCCCTCTCCAGAATATTTTACTTACCTCAACCTCGGGGGTCAGAGCGAGGTTGGACAGAGATGCTGTGATTCCAGAAAAGGGGCAAGGAAATTTGCCAGTAGACATCTCAGCAATGTTAGAAATGGAACAGGCCTCGCCTGCAACTTTGATTATTACTCTGGCCTTGGAGCCAGATAAGAACTGGCTGTTAAGGTTATGTTTAAGGCAGAGAAATGTTGGGGTTTTTTGGGTTCCCAGACGTCTCGAGAGACACTCAAAAGAGAAGGAAGGCTTTTCTTCTCTTGAAATCGCAAGTTTTGTCCTTAAATATCCCTGCAAATGCATTATCAAATATGCTAACAATACTTATATCTTTTTCCAGCCCCCACAACTGACTCCATTTCTCATTGGGAAAACCCCGTTAACACCCGTAGGGAACAGTACTGCTTTAAGTGCCTCACAGAAATTATTAGCTCTCTGAAGTCGCTGTGATATTACCTCAGTAAGTAAAATAACTTTTCTTGGAGTTGTGTTTCCTACCCCCCGTATTCTGAGGACTGAAATTTAGAGAATATTTTGTATTTGTGGGATATAAGGTTTCTTTTTGATTGTATTTAAAATATTCTCTGCATTTTCCTACAAGAATAATCTTGTAAATTTTTGTTAAAATGTATAAATAAAAAAAAAACAAAATTGGTCAAATGCATACCTATCATGCATTACGATAGGTCTAATACCATACGGGTTCCCAGTGTCTTTTATTGCAGGGTTTTCTGGGAGGCACCACAGCAGTGCATGTTTTTCTGTCCAATAGACTGGCCCCGGCTACAGGGTCCATCCGATGCCATTTTTATGTACCAGGAGGAGAGGGGCAAGGGCACCTGGGGATAACTCTTGCACAATTTAGGGATTTTGGACCCGCGGATGGGGTAAGATAACATCCATGGAGTGTGTCAATTTTGAAAGTTTGGATCGCTGGAGGGAGCAGGGAGTTTTTAGGCTGGGAAAAGGGGGTCTGGGACAGAGCATGAGACTGATATTTTCTACTGTGTGTTGCTTATTTGAAAAACAACAAAAGTTCTGTGTTAAAAAAAAAACTGAATGGTGAAGTAGGGCAGTACAGCAACTTTTCTCTCAGGGCAGCAAAAGTGCTAGCAGCAGCCCTGGGAGCAGCACAGCATGCCCAGTCGAGATTCTCACATGCTTGCATGCTAACTTATACCCTTCCCTCAGCTGGCGCAGTCTGGCAAGCACACATTACTCTGGCTGCTTTTAAAATGAGCAACAATGCCCCTGCACTAAAAGTGAGCACGTTCCTTGCAAATAAGCATCCCATCTGTAAACTGGGGGAGAATTTTGCCCGTAACAAAAAAGGAAAGAGTTCTGCTTGCAAGCGTTTTGGACTTTTGGAAGGTAGATCTGAAATCAAATCTCCGAGGAATCTCACAAGTCAGAGGCATTCCCCGTGGCTTCCTGCGCCTGACTGCATCGTCTTCTTTCTTTGAGGCAGGAGAAAGTGCTGCTCCTTCAAAATCCTGGGAATCTCTTCCCTGCCTACTCTAGGGGTACTGTCTGCCGCTTCACAGCCTTTATCACAACGCGACCCCTTTTTCTGATCTTACACTACATATTCCTTTGTTGCAATTCAGATTTTGCTTTGTCAAAGAGAATATAATCACCACAGTGATGCAAAGTTAACCCATGCCACTCCCATTCCCTTCCAAGCATCCAACAAGCCCAACCCCAGCCCTCCATACACCTCCACCTCTGCCTGCATGCATCAACCTTCCCTATTTCACAATGCCTCTGCTCATCCAGGGCTGGATTTCAGATTTCGGCGCCCCTTTGAAGCTCCGCCAGCACACGGACCTAAAGCAAGCCCAAGCAGGCTCCTCTTTGCCCTGGCGGTTGCCTATCCTGCCTACTCCTAAACCCAGGCCTGCGCTCATCGAAATGTAAATCATGTGAACTGACAATACGATTAACTTGAAAGGCCTGGCCAAATAACCAGGTTTTAACCTTTTTACACAAACTCAAGTGAGTGACTTGACCACGAACGTCAAATGGAACCAAGTATCCATGTGATTTCTAGTTTCACTTGCACAACTGAGAAAAGAACAGAAGCAGAAGGGTTGATTTATAACTTGTCTTCACTCTCAGAAAACTACAGCAAATATATATACACACACACACCAAGACAGACACGTGTGCAAACACATACATTCACCAGAACGTGAAAAGCTATCTGACGGCACACAAAGATTCATTTTAACTTACACGTAAAAGCATCTGCCACTACTTACGTAGCCCAGTGGATTCCATCCGGGAAGCTGTATTCACTGTGTCCCCAAACAGACAGTACCTCGGCATGGTTAGGCCCACTACCCCTGCTACTACAGGTCCTAGAGAGTAACACATTGTGAGATTATCAGAGTGTCTCCCACACAGAATGATTCCCTTTCACCCTGACCCAGGGAGTGGCAACACAGCAAGTATTCACCTTCATGTAACTACAGGAGCTGGCTCTGGATCTCACGTGAGGAGAACTGAAGACCTTCTTTTCTCTCTTTTTTTTTTTTTTTTTGCGTCTCGCTTTACTGGAAATCAGTCCTGAGGAGCTTCCTGCATGAGGAGACTATGCCCCCTGTGTACAGACTGGCTGCAGTTCCTTTCTACGGCCACACGATGTCCCTCTTAGACTAAGCCACAGCAGACTTTCCAACTCTAACCCTGCCCTCTTGCCCTAGGAAGGCTGGATCAGAACAAGACATCAAAGGCTGAATTATGCTCTTTTTCTGCCGTCATTTACTGCACTCATGAAATATTATTACACAGAGTGACTAGGACACCCCTCCTTCTGCCCGGAACCAACCAGAAACTCTCTCGCTCTCTTACCACATTGGTTCGGCCTTCATTTTCATTTTTTCCTGGGAATTTCAATGACTTTTCCACTGATTCTTCTCCTGTTTGCTCTAAGCCATTTTTCCACTGATTCCTTTTGTTATAACATTGAAATTCTCTTGAGCTAAATAAAGTCAAAACTGAAAACGCAGGTCCCTATATATCAGTCAGTTTTGCACCTCACTGAAAAAAATACAGCAAGCTCCAGCGGAAAGCTTTGGACCTCCATGTAAACAAACGAGGTCAGCAACTGGGAAAAGCAAAAACCAGCTGGGCCACTGGAATTTCTGGTGCCAATCACAAACTAAACTCTGTGAAAACCCAACCCGCCAAGCACAGTGGGATGTCGTGGTGGGGAGTTTCCTGACACGGTGCTCCTCTTCTGGCAACAATTCACTAGGTAGCACAGATCATTATCCACAGCCTAACCCAGAGCTGTAGGCGCATGGCCATGTTCTTCAATCCTAGCAGAATATACTAGCATTTTGTTTCCACTTTTTCTAGCACAGGTGAGGGTGGGAATCTTTCATGGATGCCTAATACTGCGATCTTTGGTTAGGGGTATGGTAGGATCTGCCTTGAGCTGCCTCCCTGTGTGGAGCATTACCTGAATGCAGACCTATTCGGATCTTGACGGGGACGTCTGGCATGTGTCGCATTTTAAAGGATCCCACCGAGCTGAGGATATCGAGCGACATGTTGGCGATCTCGGCTGCGTGTCTGTTCCCGTTCCTTTTGGGAAGGCCCGAGGCCACCATGTAGGCATCTCCTATTGTCTCCACCTGTCAGCAGGAGAAAATGCAAGCACTTTTCAGCAGCAATTCATTTCAGAGCATTGCTTTAAACAAAGTTTATATGGAACGTTTGGGTAATCCTTTTTTTTTTTTTTTTTAAGTTTGCACTTTGCCATTATTCCTTTAAGGAAGCTCTTACCTTATACACATCGTGATTTCCTATCACAGCATCAAAAAGCGTGTAGAGGTCATTGAGAAGGTCAACCACCTGGATTGGTTCGCTCTTGGCAGATATCGTGGTGAATCCCACAATGTCACTGAAGTACAGAGTGACTTGGTCGAAGCTCTCCGGCTCCACGGTGCAGCCCATCTTCAGAGCTTCTGCCACCGACCTGGAACCATGGGAAATACGTGACGGTAGCCGACCACCCAGGGGAGATACTGCACACCCAAGGAGGCTGATGTGCTAACCTGCAAAGGTTTTCTCTAAAAAGGGGCTTTGTGCGGAAAATGCCCCAGGTTCAGGGTTGTGACCACTTATTTTTGCACCAAGACCCATTCGCTAATAGTAAGACTTCGTGCACAAAATTGTCCTCATTCTTAATTAATGAACTATGAAGCCTCGTCTGGCAGACACTGCAGAATCATGGGATTGTTTTTTTCAGTTACAGCAAGGCAGACAACTAAGATCCTTTGTGTATCAAAAGGATTTGGCTTCACGTATTCATGAGTTAAGAACGAGTAAGGTAGACTCCTATAATCTGCTGTGACGGGGCTCCCACACCAAGGCCCCATCAACATCTGCAGAGAACCCAGAATGCAGCTGTTGGACTGCTATCAGGCTTACGCCCTCGGGATCCGGTCTCACCTTCATGGAAGTCTCTCCATCGCTTGCCTGTAGCCTTCTCAGGTCGATTTAAGCTTCTTTGAATGGTTTTCAGAGCACTAAACAAGGAGGGCCCGCAGTAACTGAGGGAAAGGTTGGCTAACAGCTTTCTTAAATCCACTTCTAATAAGTTCATAATCTGAGAACTGCACTGTTTGGCTTGACATCAATGGAGATAATTATGAAGATTTTTGCAACTGTTTGTAAACGTTCATGTTTAATTGTCAGGGGCCTCCAACAGAGGCGGCCGCCCTGCATTTTGAGGGGCAACCCCACACCTCCACGGCAGCCCCGTCCCCAGCTCTATAATTTCCTGTCAGTTTCGGGTAGAGCCGTGCATGTCAGCGTCCCAGGGCCCCGCAGCCTCCGAAGGTCGTAATCACCCTGAGCATCCAGTCAGGGCAAAGAAATCCAAATAAATCCAACTAACACACACAGGGTGGACTCTGTCCCATCGTTCTCCCCCTCAGGGGCCTTCACAACTTTCTAAACGCTCGATATTAGGCAGGAAGGTTAGCCGGGTAACTTCAGGACACGACCAGGCTTACCCGGCTAACGCTATCCAGAGAGCGTTGGCAGTCAGCGCCGTCCAGCAATGGCGTAACCGCGTCCCAGGAACATCCCCAGCCCTGCCTTTCCCTAGGCGGGTAAAGTTTATGTGGGCCCAGGAAGCAGAAGAGCCTGAGCCAAGAATCAAACGTATTTACTTCTTTGTGAACATTTGATCTTCTGCTTTTTTTCCCTAAATTAATCCCAAGGTGGATTCCAATCCCAGTTATTCCAAAGGAATCCAGATATTTGTAACTTAGGTGTTAGGTGCAGTATGGCCAGCGTATAAAAGAAAGGCCACTGAAAACCTCTACAGGCGAGGCGACTGCCAGCCACAGACCCCCAAGTCCCCAAGGAAAGGCGCAGGACAAGCTAAACCTCCTAATTCTCCCAGGTCCCTTTCTTCCTACTCAGGGATTATTGCTAGGGTTTTTGGGGGTTTGTATTCCTACATTTAAATCGTTATTTTTACACTATTTAGGAGTGTTTTGTCTCCCCCCCCGAGTTGGCTCCTCGGCTGTTTTGGGGGTTTCCGTACAATTCTTATTGTAGCTTGAGGCTTGCGTGGAAATCTGATGAGGGTCGGCACAGGGTGACAAAGTAGGAGGAGTTTTTTAAAAAGGGGGGAGGGGAATCGGAATGATTTTGCTGAGCACCGCACTGCCAGCACTGGGGCTTTGGACCGATAACGTTCCTCCATGGACGTCCCGGTGCAGGATGTGGTGCGCTAGCTCCAGGGCCAGTGCAAGAGTATTTGGCGCTCTAGGTGAACCTCTGGTCATGCACCTTCCCCCCTCCCAAATGCACCCCCAGCGCAGCGTTCCCTCCTTTCAGCGTCAGTTGCTCCCGTTCTTGGTGGTGCAGCCCTTCCGGGCCTCACGCCACTGGGATTTTGCTGCCCCCAAAATGTTGGCACTCTAGGGAGGCAATCGCTTAGTTTGGCTAACGGAAGCCCCGGCCCTAAACAGCTCAAACTGCGCGCGTGCAGCACGCGACGGACGTGTGCGGCCGCCGTGCACGGAGCCACCCGACTCGTCCGATTTTAGTTCCTGCACGGCCGGATGCACAGGAAAGGGCGCAGCTCCTCGATGTTCAGCTTCTCCAGGCAGTGCTGCCGGGGCCCGAATGTCTTGCACTTACAGCGGCAGCATCTGCGTCAGGAGCTTTTCCGTCTTCTGCTTCTCGATTTCCAGCTCCTCGGTGCGCTCCCGGATCAGGTCCTCCAGGTTGCTCGAGTACTGCTCCAGCATCCGCAGCATTGAGTCAATGATGTTTGTCTTCTTTCCTTTATTGATGTTCTTGAACTGCAGGCGGGGCAGAAAAAAAAAAAAAAAAAGCACAAAAGACTGTGGGGAGGCCCCTGACCTCTGGCTGCATCAGGCTGAGGAGGTGGACGTCCGGCCACTTTGGCACATGAATCCAAGCATCTTAGGTCAATCAGTTATGTGTAAGGTTTTCAAACAAGCAGCCACTGAGTCCATGCCGCACATGTTAACAAACCAACCTCCGAAATATGCCTGAATGCCCAGCAGTGATCCTGGGGCGCTCACTCTGCTGTCTATGGCCAACGTGCCCCAGATCCGTACATCTGCCGAGTTTGGTAAGAGCTTTGTAGCTTGCTATCGACTGACACTTAAACTAAAGACGAGACTGTGCACGCCACCTTCCTTATACTACAAAAAACGTGTACACGCAGCCCCCGTTGGACAGCTCCCTCTAACTACAGAAGTAAGGCATCGGGGGGGCCTGTGCTACAGTGATTTCTGCCCTGAGAAGTGCAGGATCACCTCTTGGCCCTTGATGATATCACCTTGATGATAAGCTGCAAACCAAGCTGCTCAGCCTCCAAACCGCTGACCTCAAGGTACATTCACTCTGCGGGTCTGACACAGCAGGGTCAAAGCTGAGGTGTAACTGGTTAAAAGCCCGCTAAGAAGTGCGCACTGCCCCTCCCGCCTTTGTCACAAGGCGCCCCCAGCGCGCGCACTGCCCTTGCATCTGGCTCCCGTGATCCCAACGCCTTGGCAAAGCATCGACGAGAGAGAATGAGAGAGGACTCACCAGATCAAAGATCTCATCGAAGGTCGGGCGCTGCTCTGGCATTTCGTGCCAGCAGTTTTTCATGAGCAGGATGCACGCCATGGGGGCATGGTCTGGCGACACCAGGGGGCGGCACACAGGAGGGGGCCTCCTGACTTTCTCGATGACCTCTGCGCAAAGCCACAGGGAAAGAAAATAAATGATCAATCTTTCCACCCAAATCATCTGATTTTATGAGATAAACCTGCAGATCTCGTTAGCTAGAAATCGGGAATATTTTGAATAGAGAAGCCTGGCCAATAAGTGATACAAAGTATATTTTACCAACAAACACAAAAGATAAAACAAAATTAAGAGCCCGAGCATCTACGTAAACAATTTACCAGGTGGGCCTTCGGGGAAAGGCCTCGGTGACAACAAAGAAGCAGTTAAAAGTTTAGCAGCTGGTATTCAATGCCAAGAAGTGCAAAATCATGCATTTATGGTGCAGTAATTCAAAGGAGCCATGCGTGATCAGGGACAAAAGATGGACGTGTACGGACTGGGAGAGAGACCTCAGGGTGATAGTGTCTGATCTGAAGGAGGTGAAGCAATGTGACAAGGCGATGGCTAAGGCCAGAGAGAGGCATAACCAGCAAGAAAGAGGCGGTAATAATGCTCTGTACAGATCTTTGGTTAGGCCTCATCTGGAGTACTGTGTTGAGTTCTGGCGACTCTACCTCAAAAAGGATAGAGCGAGAGGATGGAAGCGGCACAGAGAGAGGCAACCAAAATGGTGAGGAGCCTGTACCAAGAGTTATGAGATGAGACTGAAGGACCTAAATATGCAGATAGTGGAAGAGAGGGGAGGCAGAGGAGATATGTTACGGACTTTACATACCTGAAAGATAGAAATGATGCACGGGAATAAAACCTTTTCTGATGGAAAGAAAGCTGAAAAACTAGAGGTCTTGACATGAAATTCCAAGGAGGTAGATTCAGGAACAATATCAGAAAATATGAATTCATGGAAAGGGTAGTGGATGCCTGCCCTACTGGAAGAGGAATGGTGAAGAAGAGAACAGTAAAGAAAATCAAAAGGGTATGAGTCAAACAAAGAGGAATCCTAGCAGCTAAAGCACAGAAATGAAGATAAGGGGTAACCTGCATGGGGCAGCATAAGAACATAAGAAATTGCCATGCTGGGTCAGATCAAGGGTCCATCAAGCCCAGCATCCTGTTTCCAACAGTGGCCAATCCAGGCCACAAGAACCTGGCAACAAGTTCCATCCAGGATGCTGTGCATGCACCAATTCAGGAGGCTTTTTGCCTTTGGGCCAATAAGTTGACTCGATAATGTCCATTATCCAGCAAGCCAAGTTAGCCTTAGAGGCCACCTCCCCTTTCCATGGACCACCAAACAGGACAAACAATTTTTCCAACTTGTGGAAGGTATTAGTGACCTCCAAATAGCTCAAGACTATTCTCTGTGCATCCAAACACCAAGTAGACTGGTACTCTGGTCCATACTCCTCCAAGGAAAATGCCGGAAGGGCAATTGCTTGATTGATATGAAAAACAGAATTCACTTCTAGGAAGGAAGCAAGAACGGCACCGGCCGAAAAGTGACCACGCTCGATTAAATCACCGCGTTAGGTGGAGTGGACACTTGGACGGTAATGTAATATACTACAGCAGGTGAACGTACCCAGAGGTGGGTCTAACTGGAGCTTCGCCTTTACCAACCATCTCCCCGCAGATTGAGCCCTTGGGTTCTGACGGCCAGCAGGTCTTAAATGGATCCCTGGGGTCGGAGTTGAAGCAAAAGTCTAAGTCCAAGCAAGGGTCGTGGCCGGAGGCAGATGGTGTAATCCGGTAGGTAGGCCAAGGGTTGAGTTAAATCACAAGCGGATTGTGATAAATTGCAGGAGGACCTTGCGAAACTGGAAGATTGGGCATCCAAATAGCAGATGAAATTTAATGTGGATGTGCAAGGTGATGGATATAGGGAAAAATAACCCATGCTGTAGTTACACAATGTTAGGTTCCATATTAGGAGTTATCACTCAGGAAAGAAATCTAAGCATCATAGTGGATAATACTTTAAAATCGTCGGTACAGTGTGCTGCAGCAGTCAAAAAAGCAAACAGAATGTTGGGAATTATTAGGAAGGGAATGGTGAATAAAATGTCTGTCATAATGCCTCTGTATCACTCCATGGAGAGACCGCACCTTGAATACTGTGTACAATTCTGGTCGCCGCATCTCAAAAAAAATATAGTTGCAACGGAGAAGGTACAGAGAAGGGCAACCAAAATGATAAAGGGGATGGAACAGCTCCCCTATGAGGAAAGACTAAAGAGGTTAGGGCTGTTCAGCTTGGAGAAGAGACGACTGAGGGGGGATATGATAGAGGTCTTTAAAATGTGAATCAGTTATTTGCCTAGCGTGTAGCCAGATGGACTCTGGACCAATGGGTTATGCTTCCCTGCCAGTAGATGGAGATGGAGTCAGGTTTCAAAACTGACGTCACCCTACATACACCTGCAGTGACCTCAGCCCTTCAGTATTTCTCCGTCTCCAGCAGATGTGGACATGATTTCCCTATGGGGATTGCTGTACTTTTTGGAAGAAGAAATTCTACTTTTAAACTGGAGAAAAGATTGAGCCCCGCTCTCCTGCAGTGATACCTAAAGGTCCCTTCCCCAGTTGAGAATTCCTGAGGTGATTTCCGAGATCCCTCAGAGGTGTGCCCTGGTCCAGTAGCCAGTTCCCGGCGTGGACTTTGCTGCTTAAGCAGCTGAAAGGCAGCAGATGCAGGAAGCCGAGCAAGGCAGTCATGGCCAAAGTCCTCTCTCCCTGCAGCCGGAGACCGTCGCTGTACTCAGCAGGTAAGTAAAAAAAAAGAAGAGAAGAGGATTCGTCCTGATTCAGAGATGTTTTGGAGGGGTTTTGGTAAGACTTCCCCTGGTCTCCTTGCTTGGCGCGCCGTACCGATGTCGTTCCTGATCCCATTGGGGTAAGGGGAAGTGGGCTTCCGAGCAGGTTGAGCAGCCTCCCGGTGAGCTATGCCCCGCTTTAGGCTTGGTCGGCACACTGCATGGTAGTCCGCGGCGTCACCGTTCTTTCACTCCTTTCCTACCTCTTGCACCTTCTTCATCTTTAGCCAAACTTATCCTCACCAGTGGGGTGGCTTCCAGCATCAGTATTCCCAATCCATAAATATCAAAAACGGATGCAAAACTTTCCAAAACCTTAAACTGTAATCCAATTGTCCAAAGTTGAGGCTCTGGATTTTTCCTTCTCCAAAGCCCCAGAAATTTTTTTTTTTTAACTAAATCTGCTTTATTTGGTTCCTTCTGCTTAGTATTGCTAGGATACTATTAGGAGGAATCACAGAAAGCAGGATTTTTCTTTTTTTTTTTCTTCAATGCTCCCTTGAGCTGTGGCAGACCTTTACGCCATCCCCGGGCTGGCGTAAAATTTGCCGCGTTGCAATGGATGAATTGGCCTTGCAAGAAATTGTTTGCATCGCGGGGATTATCTAATAGCCTCAACTACATGGAATTTATATGTGATAAGCGCTATTAGCTACGCTGTGATTTGGACATGCGTTTTGGGCGCACTAATCCCTGTTTTGCATCTGGGGTTATGAATACACGTCTAATTGCATGTTAAGCCGTGTGCTAGCTGCTGCGCATGGTATTGCATTGGCCCCATGTGTCCAAGCCGCTGTTCCCTGGGGGCGGGGAGGACGGAGCGGAACTGAAGCGTCCGGGCCGCTGTTCCCTGGGGGCGGGGAGGATGGAGCGGAACTGAAGCGTCCGGGCCGCTGTTCCCTGGGGGCGGGGAGGACGGAGCGGAACTGAAGCGTCCGGGCCGCTGTTCCCTGGGGGCGGGGAGGCCGGAGCGGAACTGAAGCGTCCGGGCCGCTGTTCCCTGGGGGCGGGGAGGACGGAGCGGAACTGAAGCGTCCGGGCTGCTGTTCCCTGGGGGCGGGGAAGACGGAGCGGAACTAACGGAACTGAAGTGTCCGGGCCGCTGTTCCCTGGGGGCGGGGAGGACGGAGCGGAACTGAAGCGTCCGGGCCGTTGTTCCCTGGGGGCGGGGAGGACGGAGCGGAACTGAAGCGTCCGGGCCGCTGTTCCCTGGGGGCGGGGAGGACGGAGCGGAACTGAAGCGTCCGGGCCGCTGTTCCCTGGGGGCGGGGAGGCCGGAGCGGAACTGAAGTGTCCGGGCTGCTGTTCTTTGGGGGCGGGGAAGACGGAGCGGAACTAACGGAACTGAAGTGTCCGGGCCGTTGTTTCCTGGGGGCGGGGAGGACGGAGCGGAACTGAAGCGTCTGGGCTGCTGTTCTTTGGGGGCGGGGAAGACGGAGCGGAACTAACGGAACTGAAGTGTCCGGGCCGCTGTTCCCTGGGGGCGGGGAGGACGGAGCGGAACTGAAGCGTCCGGGCCGCTGTTCTTTGGGGGCGGGGAGGACGGAGCGGAACTGAAGCGTCCGGGCCGCTGTTCCCTGGGGGCGGGGAGGACGGAGCGGAACTGAAGCGTCCGGGCCGCTGTTCCCTGGGGGCGGGGAGGACGGAGCGGAACTGAAGCGTCCGGGCCGCTGTTCCCTGGGGGCGGGGAGGACGGAGCGGACCTGAAGTTTTTGGTGGAGGGCGGCAGCTTCTGCTTTTTTTTCTTTTCTCCTTTGGCTGCGGCAGTGAGAGGACCGGAGGCGCTCCCCTTCGCTCTTCCTGATCTGCTTGCGAAACAGAAAAAGAAATACTTCATGCTGTCCGCGAGCGCTCATTGCTAAACAGCCCCAGTGCCGCTGCTGAAGCCTCTCGGGGTGCTCCTCCTTTTGTCTCCCCGCAGCAGGCATGGCCGTCACTTCTTTCCCCTTGTAACGAGCCGTCCTACGGCTGAATGGAAATGGTGAGTGGCACTGAGGGCTCAGATCGGGCTGTGTGCATGTGTAATGGGGAGCCGTGCCTTCTGATTGCAGCTCATTTACTCATCTCTTCCTGGCTTGCAGCCTTGACCAGAGGCGGAAAAAGTCAAGGGTGTTTCATCTTTTGTGGAACTTCAGCGCTCTCATGGTTTTTTTTTTTTTTTCTTGCCTCCCCCCCCAAGGATTTTAGGACCAAGGTTGATGAGGCTTGTAGAGCTGCAGAAGAATTTGTGAACATTTATTATGAAATGGTTGACAAGAAAAGACAGGTAAGTGTTGCACATTCCTAATAAAACTTTTAAATCCTGTGATTGGTTATTGGCTTGGTCTTGGGTAGGTAAATTGAAAACCTCCAACTAAACTGCTTTCTGTGGAGGGAATGGCTTTCCATATCTTTTTATTCTTTTACATAATTTGGATAGTAGGGGTGGAATTATTATTATTTTTTCATAAAACTTTGGTGCTAGCCAAAATACTTAAACTGGGGAAAATTTTCTTTTATAGCTTCTTTTTTTAAACTTTTTTTATTTTAATATTTTTTTTGAGTGGGGGGGAGGAAGATTTTTTTTTTAATTACTTTTCTAGTCTTCCTCCCCCAATTTCTCCTGTTCCTCTTGGACTGTCTTTCCTCCAAGCAGCAGATTCTGACTTTTAGGACCCTGGGTGACCAGGAACACTTCTCTTTCTCTCCCCCCCCCCCAGCCCTGTTGGGTAACATAGAAACATAGTAGTATTTACAATGACTCTGTTCTCGTCATTACCTAATTTTGCTGTTCTGCTTAGTTCATCTTCTAATTCATGCCTGTCTCCATTTCAGATAGTGCTGCAGTCCTCCAGGGCAGGACTGATCATTGAGTGTTTTTGATGGTGCTCATGTAGTATTGGTTCAGGCTAGACAAACTCAGTGCCCTCTGTTACTGCCAGCAGTATCTAATTATTAAAACATTTTTATACCACATTAGCTAAAATTCTGAGTGGTTTGATGTATACATTCATAAAAGTGCATAAAATGAACTTTAGATAAAACAGTTATACAGATAATCAGAAATGAGCTTCCCTTATCAAGGCAAATATTGAAAAAAATACCTTTTCCTAGTATGTAGCCAGATGGACTCAGGACCAGTGGGTTATGTGCTCCTCTGCTAGCAGATGGGAGTCGGAGTCAGATTTCAAAGCTGATGTCACCTAGATATAGCCCTGCAGTGAGCTCAGCTCTTCAGTATCTCTCTGTCTCCTTAGCAGATGTGGACACTATCCCCCCACTAGCACAATGTTAGCGGGATTGCAGCACCAATCCAAAGAAAGAGAGGCTTTTTATCTGATAGGAAGATTGAGCCTCGCTCTCCTGCGGTGATACCTTAAGGTACCTCCCCCAGTTGAGAATTCCTGAGGTGATTTCCGAGATCCCTCAGAAGTGTGCCTTGGTCCGTCTCCGGCGTGGACTTAGCTGCTGAAGCGGCTGAAAGGCAGCGGGTGCAGATGCTGAGCGGTGAAGGCTAAATCCCTCTCTCCCCCCCCCCCCATACCGGACCATGCTTCGTTTCTTTCACAGAGATGAATTACCGGCCCTAGTCTCCCAGACTCTGGGAGTTCCAGGCACGGACCCTATGGCAGAACCAAAGAAGAACCCCATCCTGGTGGCCCTGTGTAAGGCTTCTTGCTATTTCCCACTGCTGGAAGCCATCCAGGAGTTGATTGACCTGGAATGGGACGCCCTGGGGGCGAGCTTTAAAGGAGGTCAAGCCTTGGAAGTCTTGTATCCTCTGTTCCCAGCGGTCAAGGAACACCTGTGTTTCCCGAAAGTGGACGCCATGGTCTGCGCCGACTCGAAGCGAACAATCATCCCTGTTGAGGGAGGAGCGGCCTTGAAGGATGCTCACGATAGGCAGTTAGATTCCATCCGTAAGCAAGCCTTCAGTGCGACAGCAATGATGCTGCAGATCACTTCCTGCTGTGCCCTGGTGGCTCCTCGAGAGAGAGGCAGATAGCTCTGGGGTGCACGCCAGAGAGGCAGTTGAACCCTTCGCAGCCTTCCTGGCAGATGCAAGCTCAGATCTAGTGCATAACTCGGCCAGAGGAGTAGCCTCGATGGTGGTGGCCAGAAGGCAGCTAAGGTTGCAGAACTGGTCAGCGGACACAACCTCTAAGGGGAACCTCACAAAGATTTATTTATTTATTTGAGGTTTTTTTCTAGACTGACATTCGTTGGGAACATCATATCGGTTTTCATAAAACAGTAAATGCAGCGTAAAGCCTTTTAAGGGATTCCTCCTATTCGGAAGTGAGTTGGAGAAACTAGCCAGTAAGTGAAAATCTCCAGTGCCTTGACTACTGGGAGACAGAAAAAAAGAGGTCTCAGCACCCCTCTCCCATGAGGGGGTCAGGCCAGGGGTTCCCAACGCTTCCGGCCCTACAGAAACCCATCGTCCCAGTCAATTCGACCCTCGGGGAAGTCGGAGTCCTTTCGGAACCAGCAACCCAAAAGAGAGGAACAAGTCCAGGCTCAGGTTCGACCCAAGCTCCCAATGAAGTTGGACCGACCCATCCAGGGAAGAGGAGATAGGGGGTCGACTCTCCCTCTTCTTCCAGTGGTGGGTTGAGATCACATCAGACAAATGGGTACTGGACATCACACGATTCTCTCTTATGGTCTGGCCCTCGAGAAGGCTCGCCTGAAGAAGCGCAGTTACTAGGTGGCCATGATCACCATCTTGCTTCGTGTGCGGAAGTTCTCAACGTCCCTGGCATACATACGGATCTGGAGAATATTTAAAGCCTGGTGCGAGGGCCGCGGGGTGCCCCTGCGAATGGCCAAGATCCCCCATGATTCTGGAATTTTTACAGGATGGCCTGAGGAAAGGGTTGCCTCTCAACTCCCTCAAGGTCCAGGCAGCAGCCCTCTCCTGCTTCAGGGCTGAGGTGAATGGAAACAGTCTGTCGGCACATCTGGAATTGGCTCAGAATAGCAGTGTGAGAGGCAGTGCTTGTTATACAGGTGAGGTGAGGACCCTCTGCTGCTTCATGTGTCACACTGGGCTAAATACTAGGAGCTTTCCTTTCCTGCTTTATGTAAAATAGGATTTAATTCTGGAATTTCATAGTTGATCAGGTCTAACTAATGCCATTGCAATATTCTTTCAAAGTATATTCCTCTGACAAGGATTTGGATTAAAAGGGGTTTCCATCATTACTGTTTCCCTCTGTAAGTCAGCTTTTTGCTTGCCAAGATCTCAGAAAACAGGCATGTGTGTGAAAAAAAAAATTAGCAATACAGTGATCGATTATACATCACAAGTCCCTAGTGCTTAGCTGCCCCTGAAGTACTCTAAAGCTTGGGTTAATGTTTCAAACGGCTGACAACGAATACTGAGGAAGCCCAAACCACAAAGGTCTTGTTACCGTAAATGTCTGTCAGGGTCCTGGAGGTGAGGAAGAGAGAACTTGCAGTTTATAGGGGGTGACTCTAGAAGATAGTGTGGGATCACCGTGTAAGAGGAGGCTTGGCTGTTATGCCCCAACAACAAACCAGTGAGGCTCTTGTGGCTTTGTGCAACGTTTCAAGCCAAGTCTTCTTGGTTGCTGTTCTGCAGGTGCTCACTAAACTCTACCACGAGAAAGCAACCTTAGTCTGGAACGGGAATGCAGTGTGCGGGCAGGAGGCTCTGAGGGAGTTTTTTGAGAAGCTTCCATCCAGCGAGTTCCAAGTGACCATGTTTGACTGCCAGCCAGTTCATGGTAAAGCTCTTTCTTTATTATTTCAACTGCCCACTAGGGTTTTTATTTAAAATATTCATTACCTGCCCTTCCGTGGTGAGGTACAATAAAAACATCCATAAATCTACTAATCACTTGAAGCCTTGTTTTAATGCTTTTTATTGGGTATCTTCAACTGAACTTTGGAGGGAGTGGGAATTATAGTAATTTTAAATAAATAGAAATGTACTGTGGCGATCTCTTAATCCTCACCTTTCATTCCAGTTCCTTAAGTGCTGTTTGTGATGGGATGAGGATGGTGCCCTGCCACATGAGATCCAGCAGAGAAATGAGTGGGGTTTTTTTTGTGTCTCGGCAATTAATCTGCTTCGTGTGCCCCTTGCTTCCCTATGTCTGACCGTTTTTCATTTCCACACTAAAGGGCAGATGTTCTAATCATTTTCTTGTGTTCACACTATGGGGGAAAATGCTTTTGTATATTGGGCCTCAACTCTGAGCTGGGCTGGCAAACACGGGCCACATCCAGCCCACCCGTGGCTTTTCTCCAACCCAGAAATGTTGATTGCATGCTGCCTGGGAAATTCCCCTCCCCTCAGTCAGAACTCTGAGGGGACTCCCCTGCGTCCCTCCTCATCCGGGCAATGCCATTAATGTGGCCCTCGGGGATAAATGGTTGTAACACAATGCCAAACAGTTTTCACATTTAACCTCTGTGTAATCAAGGTCTGTAAAATTTAGTGGCTTAATTCCTGGAATAACTTTAGTAGTGGGAAAAATACAGTGTAGTAATCTTATTTATTTTAATTATCTGTAAAGAGCAAGCAACTCAAGGCCAGACCACCGTGCTGGTTGTCACCTGTGGAGCGGTGAAACTTGGTGGAAATAAAGAACATTTCTTCAATCAGAACTTCTTACTGACAGCGCAGGCCACACCAACTCGGCCAGTATGGAGGATCACCAGTGACTGTTTCCGCTTCCAGGACTGGGCTGACTTAGAGGCCTGACTCGAATCTACAACGCTCTGCTCTGGCTGGGCATTCTCCACGTTTTTTTTGACACAGCTGCACATCTTTTGCTGTATGACTTATTTTGACATTGCCATATTTAGTTAATTTTGGAAATAAAGAATGCCACCTGCCTTCAGGACTAAAGTAGTATTGATTAAAGCACTAACCAAATGATGCAGAAGCGTCCTCAGGCTCTTGCTCAAGTGTCTTTGGCCACCTTAGTTAGGAGGGGAGGGGCAGGTTTTTTTTCCCTGCCCTACCTCTTCTGTCATACTTCATAATATACAAAAGAGAAATGCCTGCCATGCGTGTGCAGGAAATATTCCCAAACCCTTAGTCCACAGCTGTAACATATTGTAGAGGTAGCTAATGTGATCTCCTACCTCCTCAGCCAGAGGCTGAGATTAATGCCGGGATGTGTTAAGATGCTCCAGTGCTGCTTGTCATTGGTCCCTGTAAGCTGTGCCCGTGCACAGACCTTGTGAACTCTGTGCACAAGAAATCCCAATAGTATTGTGTTATGTGGGCTCAGAGGACTCAGCTTTATAAAAAAACAAATTGTGTAAAAGAAAATTGGTGTGCACATAGCCTTTTAAAGATTAGTGGTAGCATTGCTTGATGTATTGGGGGGTTTTTTTAAGTTGCTGTCATTGCTGCTTGCTTGTGAGCAGTAATAAAATTGTACGACTTTTTTTGTTTACTGCCTGAGCTTTTAAAATACATTTCCAACACAGTAAAGCAACATTCCCTGTACGTACCCGGCTCAGTCCATACTGCTGGGTTATGCCTCCCTTCCAGCAGATGGAGTCAGAGGAAAAAACTGAAAGGTGCCACCTGCGATCCTTCAGTATTTCTCTGACTCCAGCAGATGAAGGATGGCATAACCTGCGGTGCTGATCTTCCAAATTTCTTGACTCTTATTTAATCAAAAGGGTTTTTACACCCTGGTGTGCGAATGACTAGATCAACTGGGTAGTAAGTAACTTAAAAAAAAATAAATAAGAGGGGTTTTTTTTAGTCAAGGAGTACAGATTCCTCCACATTTAAAAAAAAACCAAAAAAAAAAAAACCCAGGAAGTAAGAAGGGGCCAGTTTAAGTTAAGCAGGCACAGCTGGACCTTGGATCTTGCAGCTGGAATACCTGGAGAGTTAGTTACAGCCCGGTGAGTAGGGGGGATTTACCGGTGGGCCGGTCCCTCCCCCCTACATTCCAGAGATGTTTCAATTCCTCTGAACTAGGGACGTTTCATTCCCCTGCTGCACAAGCTCGGTTTAAAAAAAAAAAACCTACGGAGTAAGCCTGCTTGTTTCCCAGGTCCCCAGAAGGGATTTTCTACTCGACTGTTTTTTGTTTCGCAGCTGTACTGACCATGCCCCGGGGATTGCAGTGCTCAGCTTGTGGGGAGCCGGCAGGGCGGCTCTCCTGCAAAGGCTTGTGCTCATGCTGCATCCCCGGGGGAGAAGGCCCTTCACATTTGCCTCTGGAAGGCAAAAGATTATCTCTCTCCCGCGGCAGTCTGGACTGATCCGGGTACGTGCAGGGAAAGGAAAACTGGTTCTTACCTGCTAATTTTCGTTCCTGTAGTACCACGGATCAGTCCAGACGCCTGCCCAAGTGTTCTGGTAAGTCCGCTCGATTTCTTTACTTATCCTCCTACACAGGGGATTTGGAGACTGCACAAGGTGTTTGAAGACTATGCACAGCTTCATCTAGATAAGAACGAAAGAGAAATCGAATATCTACTCCTTGCATGTACATAGTTGAACAGGTTGGGACCAATTATTGTAAGTTCTTTTGGTCTAGTCATTGGCTGTTAAATTATTTTTTCATTTTGCTTTGATATTGATTATACTGAAGGATCGCGGGTGCCACCCTGGGTTATCAGGGGGTGCCTTTCAGTTTTTTCTCTGACTCCATCTGCTGGAAGGGAGGCATAACCCGGCAGTCTGGACTGATCCATAGTACCACAGGAATGAAAATTAGCAGGTAAGAACCAGTTTTCCTTTATATATCAGTGCCTTCCCATTCACATATTGAACTTGGGATGAAGCTTAAATGGGTGAGCCTGGAATTCTTTTTTTCACCATACCCCTTAAACCTCTAGATTTAAGGATAAGAAAGTCTGCATTTGCTTATGCCAGTCTCATGGTTTCTCTTTGTGATATGTTTCAGGGGGTGGGGCTCAGTTTACTTATTTTGCTTCTACACTTGTTGGTCCATTGGCTAAATCCTTAGTAACTGATGTTTGAGACTTTTGGAAAGAAATCTGATGAAGCTCGAGTGAGAGTAAACTACTTTTTCTAAACAAATTATATATATTATATTTTGTCATTTATTTTTGGATTTTCAGTAAAACATTTCTGAAATAATATCGTCATGGCAAAACCTAGAAGGATATCAAAGAAACACCAGAGGGTATTTTGGGCAGAAATGCCATTTTTCACAGTCCTAGTGCACAGGGCTTCCCAAACCAGTCCTGGGGTCCTCATAGCCAGTCTGGTTTTCAGGCTATTCACAATGAATATGCATGAGAAATTTGCATATGGAGACTGGGGATATGGAAACTTATCTTGTGCATTTTCATTGTGAATAGCCTGAAAACCAGACTGGCTGTGAGGACCCCAGGACTGGTTTGGGAAGCACTGTACTAGAAGGTATACAAGTCATTGCACACCAGTGACCTCTAGTGGCCAGAACCAGGATGCACCTCTACCAAGTTCCTGAAAGGGCCAGGGACAAGGAGATCTAGCAAAGGACTGCTGCTGTGATAAGGGGGCAGCAGACAGTTAAAAATGGTGGAAAAAACACCAGGCCATTGTGAGTGAAAGCACATGCCAGCATTGCCGGTGAGAAGCCTAACGGAGTTGCATAGGAAACTGCTGGCCATAAATAAAGTAAAGACTAAAAGTGTAAATTGACTGGGGTAGGTTTTATAATTTAGCGCAAACGCGTACTTTTGTTCGCGGGATTTCAATAGATACGCACGTAAAATCCGGGTTCGGCGCACGCAAGGCTGCCAATTTTGGGCAGCCTGCGTGCGCCGAGCCGCGCAGCCTGCCTCCGTTCCCTCAGAGGCCGCTCCGAAATCGGAGCGGCCTCGGAGGGAACTTTCTTTCGCCCTCCCCTCACTTTCCCCTACCTAACCCAATCCCCCGGCCCTATCTAAACCCCCCCCCCCACACACCTTTATCACCGGATTTACGCCTGCCGGAGGCAGACGTAAATCTGCGTGCGCCATCACCTGACCCCGGGCCGAAACCACGCCCCGTGGCGCCGCCCCCGAAACATCACGTCACCCGCGCCACGCCCCCGAAATGCTGTGTCATGACCGCCACGCCCCCGGCACGCCTCTCCATGCAAGCCCCGGGACTTACGCGCGTCCCGGGGCTTGCGTGTGCCGCCAAGCCTATGCAAAATAGGCTTGGCGCGCGCAGTGGGGGTTTGGGGTAGGTTTTCGGGGGGTATGCGCGTATCCCTTTGAAAATCTACCCCACTGCTTTTAGTGCAAGTTGATTTTTGCAGGCCGGATTAATGTTTGTCTTTCAACTGTTTGAAACCATATCGGGGCAGTTCTTAAATTTCATGGAACTAAAGCAACAATTTGGGATCCCACAAAACGATCTTTTTGCTTTTTTACAAGTGCACCACTTCATAAAAAGTAAACCACTATCCCTATTGGAATCCAACCCAATAAAAAAGATAAGGGAGGTTATAGAAATTGGGAAAAAAACGACCCACCCTATCCTTTTTTGTTAAAGCCCTGATGGCTTGACAAACACAGTTCTTAGAGAGCATTTATGTGAAATGGAAGGAGTGGCCTCTCTTCTCTATTTCCTTTACTGAATTTACAAACACCTTTGCTACTCTACCTGAGGTGTCAAATAATGTGCTATTAAGAGAATCCTACAAATTTCTCTGGAAAACTTATATCCCTCCTTTACGAGCCTATAGATGAAAATGAGTACCTCAAAATTTGCCAAAAATGTAAAAATGATGATGGTACCTATTTCCATTGCTTCTTGGAGTGTCCCGTAATCTTACAATTCTGGGAACAAATTAAAAATATATGTGCGCAATTAATACAAACGACACTACCCTTAAATCCCAGTCTATGGCTTTTTGGATCTGAGTCTCCATTAGACTCTGATCTCAGTCTGACAGTTCGGCTATTCATTAAGAGAGATGGACTAGTAGGCAAGAGAATCATACTATCAAGTTGGCTAGACGGACAAGGGCCTAGTTATGAACACTGGTTCAAGAAGATGATCCAATTATGCTGCAACAACTCAGAGCACACAACCAAAGAAGTTTGCGGCTAATTTACAAACTTGGTCCGCCTTCCTAGCCTACTTATCCCGTATGATGGTACAAACTCTAGACTTCCAGTAATGAGCACCTGAATTCACTTAAAGTTTGAGTGCGAAGTGACGCTCGCAACTAGTGGATGGTACATCACCCACTGTACTCCTCCTCGGTAGGATGGCACAGGAGTGCAGAACACGAACCTTTACCAGGGTTGGCCCGGCAACCTACTACCCCAAAAATTGACGGCAAACCCCAATGGACTGATTGATGCAAGCTAATCAGATGTCAAATTCAATAGCCGACTCGCTTCTAACATTCACTACTAACATCTCATCTGTAAGCACAGCCATTCCTTTAACACTAACGAATACCACGTGTTGGAACGGGAAGGAAGGGGGGTAAATGATAACTGACAATAGGTACCTGACAAATTTCAAATATCGATTATCAAATGTTAATGGTTAAATGTTGAATATTGCTAGATGCCTGTTTCTATTTAACGCCAATTATTCAGGGTCTGTAATGTACTATTTCAAATCTTTGAGGTTTTTTCGAAGATTTGAAATTAAAATCAATAAAATGCCTGGGGAGCATAACTGCTGAGGGGGTTAGTGGGGGAGAGGGGGCTGGGGAGTAAAACTGCTTGGTACTGGGGAGGATCTAGGTGGAGAGAAAGCTGGGGAATAAGACGGCTGGGGACTGAGTGGGGAAAGGAATTGAGAACCTGTACGGGAGCTGGGGTACAGGGTGCACTTTGTGAGCATTTGTGTGTGTGTGAGACAGAAAGAGAGGGCGTGTGAGTGAAATCACGTGTGTGTGTGTGTGTGAGAGACGATAAAATCTGTGCGGCCCCTTTCCCCCAATCCATGACAGTCTCAGGGTGACTGGGAATCAAAATCCCATGTATGGAGAGCAGGAGATTTTTTTTTAATTCTTATAAATTTCATTATTGGATGTGTCTGCTCTTTTGAAATATGATATTGGTGTTTTGGGAAATGTATGAACATTTTTATGTGGTTTAAATGACTGAATGTTCTATCCACCAGCTGTCTTGAAATATTTATTCTTTTTATTAGTGTAGTTTTACTATTATAATTGATATTTTATATTTCTTGATGTTATTGTTGGTCGGTCCCCTAGTGCGACCTAAACGAGGGATTCTGCTAGTGAGTAGTTTCTGAGAAGGGGGTCTATAGCGGTCTGGCTTGTTCTGTTTTCAATAGGAGGTGAATTGGTTTTCTAGGACCTGTTGGAATATTTGCAGTGCTGCTCTTTCCTGGGTATGGTGGTAACAGAGTCCTGGGAGTTAGTGTTGTTTTGACATGGGGTAAGCTTGGCAGGCTGTGATAACTTTTATTGGACTGTGTTTACGTATTATCCAAAAATACTGTATGTGAGCTATTGAGACTATTTATTTATTTAGGCATTTTATATACTGTCGTTCCATTTATAGATCACAACAGTTTACAAAGTGACATTCATAATTGTGACACAGTTAACAGACAAATATGGCGGGCATTTATCTATCAAATCCAGTTTTGCAGTGCATATTAACATCGATCTAGTACAAAGGCAGAGAGTTCAGATAATGAAAGTACAGCATTATGACTTTCACTTCCTAGTCTGTGAGTTGTTTTGGGGATCCTGCATTCAGTCGTTTGATTTATACCTCAAGGTTCAATTAACATCTTTTGTCCTTGATTTTGTGGTTCTGTACATTCTGATGATTCTAAGTTAAATCATATGCGTTCCCGAACAGCTACGTTTTAAATTCATTTTTTAATCTCTCTTTGGGAGTTCCAGAGCTTTGGACCCGCTATGGAAAACGCTCGATCTCTTATTTGCGTCAGACATGTGCTCCATATTGTGGGAATAGTCAATAGTTCGCAGAGGATTGTAAGTGTCACTCCTAATAAGCCGGTGTTGTTGGAGTGAATGATGTTCAATGTTATCGTTAACACTTTATAGTAGATTCTGGATTGTACTGGTAACCAATGCAGTGATATCAGCGCTGGTGTAATGTGATCATATTTCCTAGATCCTAATCATAGTCTTGCTGCAACATTTTGCAATAGTTGTAATGGTTTTAGGTGACTTGCTGGAAGGTCTAGTAGTAGGGAGTTGCAGTAGTCAAGGTTTGAGAAGATTAGGGTTTGTAGTACAGTACGGAAGTCTGCAAGAGTTAATAATGTAGGACCTGGCTTGTGAATGTCTCTGATCTGGCATCTGAAGAAGGGATCTATGTAGTTTTAAAAGCTTTCATGCAATATTTTTGATATTTATTTTACAGATATTTTTAGGCAGACTGACATGTTCTGTTTTCCTAATAGGAGGTGCATTGGTATAATATTTGTAGTGTTGCCTTTTCATAGATGGGGAAGTTGCTGCTTGAGCACTGTTTTGGTATGGGAGGTTTACTATATTGTAATGCCTTATTCATGCCTTTCTGAGGCTTAAGCCCACACCCAATGGGGTTCCAAACATCCTCTGTGTCTCGGGGGAGAAGGAGCTGAGGGAACGAGACTGCAGGAGACCTGGGGGAGGGGGCTGTGGGAGGAGATCCCCTGCTATAAATGTCACTGCATGCCACTGGGGAGGTCGCACCCATCGTGCAAGGTGACAGCTGGTGGTCAGGCTTAGGACCCACAATAGCAGGCTCCTGGAAGGACACCCCTGCTCGAGGACCATAGCTGTAATGAGTTGGGAGGGGAGATTAAATAGCGGCCACATCCCTGGGCAGTTGCAAATTGAAGGCTCCTGGTGCTGGATCCTAGCCCTGGGGTTGATTGAGCAGGAGGGAGCCCCCAGGCCCCGAAATAAGAAGATGAAGTCCGGATCGTGCTAGCATGATCTTATGAGCCTGCTTTTCTGCAGACCAGGGCAGACTGGAGGGATCTTCCAAGACATCGCCCGGCTCTGTATCTCTTCTCAGGAATCCAACCAAGAGCTTAGCAATGGCTGAAGAATGTAAATAAATACAATGCTGCTAATAGCACTGCAGAATAAACAGAAATGCAAAATGTTCCACTGTGAGAACAGCGCGGTCACTAACAGGGTTTCTCATACGCTAGAAATGAATAAAACATTGGGAATCTGAGACAGGCGGAGAAAAGGCACAAAACTAAAAGAAACGCCACATTAGCAGGACATTTTGCTTTCTAGGGCGTCAGATTCTCAGTTTTCCGATCACAAGAGTCTTTCTTAAAGCAGGACCTTGTTCTCCTGTCAGAGGAACGATGATACCACTTCGTGGCCCCTGGAAGCCTCTCATTTCATTTGTTCCTTTCACTTTTATTTATTTATTTGTTTCTTAGGCTTTTATATAGCCATCACAACAGACATTTCAAAAGCAGAAATACAAATTTCAATAATTCATGAAAATAATAGAAACCAATAAAATCATAAGAGCCAGCATTAAAAACATACACGTATTCCAAAAATAGTAATAAAATAATAAAATACCAGTAGTAAAAACATAAAAGCATAATATTAACCTATTCTTATAAAACAATTAACAAATCAGGTAAATAACTTAATCTATAAGAGTTATAAAAATAATTGTTGCGCTCCTCCAGCAGCAGTGCCACGGGAGGCGCTTATCTTCACGGCCCAGAGGCCACTGAAGCAGGGGCCTTTCCTGAGGCGTGGAGCTGCAGCCGTTCTGCGGCCTGGAGGCCTCAGAAGCCCCGGCCTTGCCTTCACCCTGGAGCCACCGATGTCCTGGGCACTCCATGGCCCGGGAGGGGCCTCATCCTCAACCTCGGATGAGGCCGGGGCCGCCTCCAGCTCCTTCTCCGGCAGCAGGACACCGCCACTCTACGTCGGGGCCTGCCCTCGGCCCTTCTCCGGCTCCTCCTGCTCCTGCTCCAGCTCAGCCTTGCAGCGGCAGCATGGCCACTGTCCAGGGTCCTGCCCAGCTTCCTCTAGGGGTGGGCCCACCGCTCCTCACCAGATTTAAAGGGCCAGCCAGGTGTGATCCTCCTGGACTCCTCCCAGGGAGTTGCCTTCTTCCAGCCCTATAAAAGGGCTTCTCTGCCAGTCAGTCCTTGCTTCAGCAAGGGGCTAGTCCTCCCAAGGATTCCTAGTCTCCAGCTCCTACCTGGCACCTCTATCGTTCCAGTCCTGATGTTCCATTCCAGTCTTGATGTCTGATGTCTCATCCCTGTCCTGATGCTCCAGGTCCTAATTAACCCGTGCCTCCGGAGATTCCTTGTTTTTAATCCAAGTTCCAAGTTTTATCTGCTCCTGAATCCAGTCCTGACTCCGGAGGATTCGAGGGGTTGCTTCACTCCTGTGCTATGAGACCTCCTGAGCCTGTCCTGCTCCCCATGTGGTCCACGACCAGCCTCCGGACTGTGTAGGGGCACCTGAGGGTCTTGCTCACTCCCTCGGTGTCTATGCTCAAGTCTTCAAGGACTTCCCTCGTCTATGTCTACTCCAAGTCTTCAAGGACTTTCCTCGTCTTCGTCTGCTCCAAGTCTTCATGTCTGTTCCAAGTCTTCATGGACCTTCCTTGCCTATTCTTGCCTCCCAGACTTGGACTGTTCTCACTGCAAGGGCACACACTCTCCTCGTCCCACACTGGAGAGCTCCCAGTTGCGCTCCGTTCCAAAGCCAGCGCAAGAATAATAAGCAGAGACATGGTCTCAAAAACAGTCCGTAAAAACAAAATCGCGTTTAGGAGGTTGTGATTAGTGAGATGGAGATAATTAGCTTTAACCAATGCCGCCTTTGTATGCCTGTTCAAATAACCAGGTTTTAAGATTTTTTTCTAAACAACTTGAGATCGGTTTGTAGCCTTAGATCAATTGGTAGAGAGTTCCATAACCTGCAAGTGATATGGCTCTCTCTCTGACCGCAATGATGACTGAAGATGTTGACAGTAATCCTTTATTGGCGGATCTAAGATTTCGCTGTGAAGACGAATGACGGCGTTTAACCATTCTACCTGCTCACTGTAAATAGCTTTGTGTAGGATGCAAAGTGTTTTGTATTGGATGCGTTTTTCAATGGGTAGCCAGTGCAGCGATTTCAATATCAGGGTGATATGATCTTTCTTTCTGCAGCCGGTGAGTATTCTAGCGGCTGAGTTTTGTAGAATCTACAGAGGCCGAATTGTAGGTTGTGGAAGGATGAGCAGAAGAGACTTGCAGTAATATGCGCCGGTAAATATTAAAGACTGTAACACTGTTCTAAAGTCAGAATTTAATAATGGCTTTAAACGTCTTAGCATTAGTAACTTCCCATATCCCTCTTTAAATTTAATTGAAATGTGTTTTTTGAAATTAAGCTCGGGGTCAATCCATGTTAGAGGTAGGAAATCAGAGTTTGGTTGTTTCTGTCCAGTGATGTCCTTTATTTACCGTAGACACAAAATGAGAAACTAAACTTTCTAAATCAGACTCGGTCTCTTACTTGGTTAATGTTGACAGCCTCTTAATATTTCATCATCCACCGTGGAATCTAGCGTGGCTCGTTCCACTTCTGTCTGGCACCAAGGTTTAACGGAACTGGGAGAGAAGCTTTCTGTCTAGCACCTGAAGCTGTGGGCTCGACCAAACCTGACGTATCTCAGGCTGCCCTGGCATGGGCCCCTCTTCCACGTTCACGGAAAGAGAAGTAACACTGCTGGAGGCAGCTGCACAGAGACTTACTATGGCTGCCTACAAAGATCTGCAGCTTCCCAGCAGGTTGCATTGGCTGTGCTCCTGCCATCTGACCAGCATTATATTTAGCAAAACAAGGACCAGCAATTAACCTCTTTCATGTGTGTGTTCCTGTCATTAACATGAAAGGATATGCAACTTCTAGATTGTAAAAGCAAGTCAATGAAAGCTTTCCGCCTATGTCTGCCTGTAGATAACCACATTATGTAAAACAAAGCTTGCAGACTGGGGTTTTTTTTCTGTCTTCAGCACGGTCTGATTTTTTTTTTTTGTGGGAGGTGTAACCCTCCTGCTGTGTTAAAACGTTGTATATACTTAAACAGGCGGCGCGGTAGGACATTAATCCCCTCGTATTGCACAGGACACGGAGACTGTCCTCGGCTCATAGCTCAAACCCTACAGTTGGATCTTAGTGATGAGGAGACGGATAATAACCCAGTTCCTTTGTTCCAAAGAGAAAGCAGATGTGCCAGTGATAAAAAGAGAGCACAGGCAACATTGCTTGTCCTAGTCTGGTCTTACATTCTCTCATGTCTGCTCATTTACAGAGAGGCCTATAATTATTTTCTGTTGAATTGGCTTTATGTAAGAGAGAATAAAGCAGATGGTATCTAGCTTGCTAATATAAAAGCTGCACAGTGCATTGTTTTATTATTATGTAGCAGCACGGTGGCCACAGCACAGCTGTTTGGCGTTGGTGCTCCTTTTGTGGTACAGTGAGCTGTGGCTGACAAGATCTTTACTGTAAATACTGCATACACAGACTCCCATTCACTGTATCCTTCAGTAGCCTACCTATCTCCAGGGTGGTTTTGTGTTACGCGTGCCACCCGCAGCGCACGGCCCTCTCACCTTCTAACACGGACTCCAGCTCCTGGTTCCTCTTCACTGGTGGAGGTGGGCCTCCAGCTCCGACCTCGGGTCGCCTCCAGTGCCTCTGCCTCTGCCATGGTCCCTAGTGTTGCCAGCCAAGATGTCCTTGCTCATCAGGCCTCTCTAGGCGCACGGACATCGCTAGTTCTTTTAAAGAGCCCGCGGCGGGAAGCTGGCCGTGGCCCCGGATGCTGATATCAGACTCTTCAGTGTATATAATCTCAGGCCTCGCTCCATAGTGTTGCCTTTGCAACAGGTTTCCTCATACCCTGAGTACTCGATGCTGATAGAGAATCCTCTCTACTTCGTGTTCCTGATTCCTGTGGTTCCCAGTTCCCGTCTTCCTCGTTCCTGTCTCGTCTATGTGTTGGCCTGACTCGTTGGATTTCCACTCTGCTCTGTTTGACTACTCTTCAGCCTATCTCCTGCCCCGGATCTCTGCTGCGCCCGACTACTCTTCAGCCTATCTCCTGCCCCGGATCTCTGCTGCGCCCGACTACTCTTCAGCCTATCTCCAGCCCCGGATCTCTGCTACACCTGACTACTCTTCAGCCTATCTCCTGCCCCGGATCTCTGCTGCGCCCGACTACTCTTCAGCCTATCTCCAGCCCCGGATCTCTGCTGCGCCCGACTACTCTTCAGCCTATCTCCAGCCCCGGATCTCTGCTACACCTGACTACTCTTCAGCCTATCTCCTGCCCCGGATCTCTGCTGCGCCCGACTACTCTTCAGCCTATCTCCAGCCCCGGATCTCTGCTAATCTCCAGCCCGGACCTCAGCCACGCTTGACTACGCCTGCCTTCTCCATGCCCTGACCATTGCCTTGATTGACTACGCTACAGACCTCTTCGTGTCCAGAGTTCTACATTGCTTGCCACGACCTCCGCTTGCCCCTGGCTCTGATCCTAGCCTGTCAGTGACGCCTCCTCTCACCTATCCCCTGGACGTGGACTTAACAAGGCTCCGGCCTTTCTTTGCTTGAGCGCCTCCATTTACCTTCCGTTCCTTTGGTGCCTGAGTTCCTGTACCGAACCAAGTCCAGGGTAGGACTACACCACCTATCGGCTGCTGTCTCTGGGCTGAACCACTTCTCTTTACTAACTATCCTCGAGGCCCACCTAAGTCCTGCCGGCCCCGATACCCAAAGGCTCAACCCGAGGGGAACAAGGGCTGGTATAGGTGAAGCTCCAGTGGCCTCTGCCTTTAGCCCACTCCACCTGCCGATGGTGGGGACCCGTAGGTCCCTACCTACGGGTTGCGTCAACCCCACCTCGGCCCAAGGGTCCACCTCCGACGCAACATTGCACCTAGAAGGGATAAGTGTTGGTAATTATGTCTTGCCATTTAAACAGCAGTACTAGGAAAGCCCTGCCTCTCCTAATTAATTTTCAAGTTTATAGACCAGTCTCTCTTAAGAACATAAGAACATGCCATACTGGGTCAGACCAAGGGTCCATCAAGCCCAGCATCCTGTTTCCAACAGTGGCCAAAACCAGGCCACAAGAACCTGGCAAGTACCCAAACACTAAGAAGATCCCATGCTACTGATGCCAGTAATAGCAGGTAATGGACTTCTCCTCCAAGAACTTATCCAAACCTTTTTTGAACCCAGCTACACTAACTGCACTAACCACATCCTATGGCAACAAATTCCAGAGTTTAATTTTGCATTGAGTGAAAAAGAACGGTCTCTGATTAGTTTTAAATGTGCCCCATGCTAACTTCCTGGAGTGCCCCCTAGTCCTTCTATAATCTGAAAGAGTAAACAAGTGATTCATATTTACCCATTCTTGTCTTCTCATTATTTTATAGTCTTCTATCATATCCCCCCCTCAGCCGTCTCTTCTCCAAGCTGAACAGCCCTAACCTCTTTAGTCTTTCCTCATAGGGGAGCTGTTCCATCCCCTTTCTCATTTTGGTCGCCCTTCTCTATACCTTCTCCAGTGCAACTATATCTTTTTTTGAGATGCGATGACCAGAATTGTACACAGTATTCAAGGTGTGGGCTCACCATGGAGCGATACAGAAGCATTATGACATTTTCCGTTCTATTTACCCTTCCCTTCCTAACAATTCCTAATATTATGTTTGCTTTTTTAACCACCTCAGCACACCGAGCCAATGATTTCAAGGTATTATCCACTATGATGCATGGGTTATTTTTCCCTATATGCATCACCTTGCACTTATCCACATTAAATTTCATCTGTCATTTGGATGCCCAATCTTCCAGTCTCACAAGGTCTTCCTGCAATTTATCACAATCTGCTTGTGATTTAACTACTCTGAATAATTTTGTATCATCTGCAAATTTGATTACCTCACTTGTCGTATTTCTTTTCAGATCATTTATAAATATATTGAAAAGCACAGATGGTATTTTTAAACAATGTCCATGCCATTTGTAGCTGCACCTTTCATTTTTTTCTATTTTTCCCATTTTATCAAAGTTTCCCTTTTTAAAATTTAGTGTTAGAGCTGCAGATTTACTTATTGTCCCCCTTCCAGTTATTAGTTTAAGTTTGATCATATTATGATCACTGTTGCCAAGTGGCCCCACCACCGTTACCTCTCTCACCAAATCCTGTGTTCCACTAAGAATTAAATCTAAAATAGCTTCCTCTCTTGTTGGTTCCTGAACCAATTGCTCCATGAAGCAGTCATTTATTACATCCAAGAACTTTATCTCTCTAGCATATCCTGATGATACATTTACTCAGTCATTACTGGAGTAATTGAAATCTCCCTTTATTACTGCACTGCCAAATTGGTTAGCTTTCTTGATTTCTCTTAGCATTTCATCATCCATCTCATCATTTAGGCCAGATGGACTCCTATCACTATACTCTTACCCAACACACACAGGATTTCTACCCATATAGATTCTGTTGTGCATTTAGTCTCTTGCAGGATCTTTATCCTGTTGGGCTCTGTGCCATCCCGAATATAAAGCGCCACCACCCCACAAAGTTTATCCTCCCTATCATTGCAATATAATTTGAACCCTGGTATAGCACTGTCCCATTGGTTATCCTCCTTCCATCAGGTCTTAGAGATGCCAGTTATGTCTATCTCGTCATTCACTGCTATATATATCGGGTCCTCCAAGGAGGAAGATACTGCCATTGTCATGTTCCCAAGACCTCTGTTCCCTGAGCCCTTACTGGGTCCTTCCGGCCACCCGCGACCTCAGTCCCTTCGATGCCAGGGTAAACATCGATTCCCACGGTGCCCTCGAGGCCTCCAAAGCCATTGGAGCCCATGATGTCCTTCATGGGCCTCACCCAAGTCACGCTGGCCCCAGTGAGAATGAAGGGCCTTATGAGCCCTGGAGAGATGATTCCATGGAGTCGTCCTCCAAATACTCGGACGACCAATAGCTGGGGCAGGAGGCATGGGAATGGATCCCTCCCTGATTGTTGATAAACCACATAGCCACTTGGTTGTCTGTCCTGATCAGGACTGCCCTATGCGACAACCGGTCTCTGAACGCCCATAAGGCGTACCGGATAGTCCGAAGCTCCAGAAAGTTTATTTGACAGTGGGCTTCGTGAGCGATCCAGAGACCCTGAGTGTGAACGCCATCCACATGGACTCCCCAGCCCAAGGGTAAGGATCACTTGAGGTGGGGAAGTTTGGAAGGGAATCCCCTGCTCCAAATTGGGGAGGTTTTCCCACCAGGACAGAGACATACGCAGAGGTGCCGTGACTGCAACCCGAGCCTCGAGGTCCTGGGAGGCCTGTCACCATTGTGACTGCAAGGTCCATTGAGCTCTCCGCATGCACAGACAGGCGAGAGGGGTGATGTGGACCGAAGCCGCCATGTGGCCCAACAGACTGAGCAGAAGGCAGGTGGTCACCTGCCGGCTGCTGCGAATAAAGGTTGCCAGTGAGGCAAAGGCAAGAGCCCGATCCCGGAGCAGAATCACTTTTACCTGTGCTGTGTCCAGTCTGGCTCCTATGAAGTCCAGCTGAGGAGACAGGCAGAGATGGGACTTGGGGTAGTTGATGACAAACCCCAAGGCTTGTAGCATCTGCACCGTCAGGGCTAAAGCATTCAAGGCCCCTGCGCGGGAATTGCTCTTGACCAACCAGTCGTCTAGGTACGGGAAAACATGCACCATCCAATGCCTGAGAGAGGCCGCCACCATCACCAGGCATTTGGTGAAAATGCGAGGGGCTGAGACCAACCCTAAAGTCAGCACCCTGTGCTGCTAATAAGTCTTCCCCACCACAAAGCGAAGGTATCTTCTGTGGCCGGTGAAAATGGCTACGTGAGCGGAAGCCTCCTTGAGATCAAGGAGCAGAGCCAGTCTCCTCTTTTGAGGAGGGGAATCAGTGTACCCAGAGAGACCATCTTTAATTTTTCTCTTGCGAGAAACTTGTTCAGCGCCCTGAGGTCGAGGGTGGGGCCCAAGTCGCTGTTCCTTTTTGGAATGAGGAAGCACAAACTCAAATAGACTCCTCGGTCCTGCTGGAGGCGAGGGACCGGCTCTACCGCGCGTGCTGACAGAAGCGCAGAGTTCAGATTGAAGTATGACCTGCTGGGCAGACGAACTCCACGATGGACATGGGGGAGAGGTCTCTGGTAGCCAGCTGAAGTTGAGACTGTACCCCTGACGGATGATGGTAAGGGCCCAGTGGTCCGAAGTGGTGTCCGAAGTGGTCTCCTCCCGGTGATGGGCGAAGCCGAGAAACCTGCCTCCCACTGGGGGATCCGGCGTCAATACCCACCGCCATTTCTAGTCTATTGGTAAACAAACCTTTATCCAACTGGCTGGCAGATTGCATCGCCTTCTGCTATGCGCAAGCAGGCCTTCCGCTAGCCGGCAGAGTAAAGGTTCACTCTGTGCGGGCCATGGCGACGTCTGTGGCTCATTTGCGAGCTGTCCCTCGGGCCACAACCTGGAGTTCTCTTCACATGTTTTCGGCTCATTACTGCCGCGACAAGGATGGGCATCAGAAGAGTGCCTTTGGTCAATCTGTCCTGCGCAATCTGTTCCAGACCTGAACCCAACTCTTCCTGTTTGTGCTTCTAGTGGTACCAGACAGTCTCTTGCCGACCAACAGCGCCGCAGTTGTTGTTGGGCCCATTGGCACTTTGTTCGGTCGCTCTTGGTCTCCCCCGCTATGGGAACAGTCTGGACCTTGGTATTCACCCACCTGTGAGGACTCCCATCCTGCTTGTCCTAGGAGTAAGCGCAGTTGCTTACCTGTAACAGGTGTTCTCCTAGGTCAGCAGGATGTTATATGAGGAATCCCGCCAGTCTCCCCACACAGTTGGGATCTCCTTACAGTTTGTTTTATTTTTTCGCTCGTATGTTTCTATGTTATGAGACTGAAGGGGGACCTCGCATGGACGCGTGGATAGTGACAGGCTGGGCATGCTCAATGTGCTGGTCAAAGCTTCTAGAAACTTTGACAAAAGTTTTCCGTGCTGGGCTCCATCAGATGATGTCGCCCACATGTGAGCACTAACATCCTGCTGTCCTAGGAGAACACCTGTTACAGGTAAGCAACTGCACTTTCCTCTGAACCATGCATTGCTGAGCGACTGTCTGCTTTCCCCCTTATTCAAGTTTAAAAGCTGCTCTATCTCCTTTTTAAAGGTTAGCGCCAGCAGCCTGGATCCAGCCTGGTTAAGGTGGAGCCCATCCCTTTGGAAAAAACTACCCCTTCCTCAAAAGGTTGCCCAGTTTCTTACAAACCTGAATCCCTCATCCCTGCACCATTGTCTCATCCACGCATTGAGACTCCGGAGCTCTGCCTGCCTCTGGGGACCTGCACGTGGAACAGGGAGCATTTCAGAGAATGCTACCCTGGAGGTTCTGGATTTAAGTTTTCTACCTAAGAGTCTAAATTTGGCTTCCAGAACCTCCCTCCCACATTTTCCTATGTCGTTGGTGCCCACGTGTACCACGACAGCCGGCTCCTCCCCAGCACTGTCTAAAATCTTATCTAGGTGCTGCATGAGGTTCGCCACCTTCGCACCAGGTAGGCAAGTTACCAGGCGATCCTCACGCCCACCCGCCACCCAGCTATCTACATTCCTAATAATCGAATCACCAACTATGACGGCCGACCTAACCCTTCCCTCCTGGGCAGTAACCCTGAGATACTGAACCTTGGAGCGAGAGGACAACGTTTCATCTAGAGAGCAGGTCCTTGCTACAGGATCACTTCCTGCCGCACCAGGGTGATGTTCTCTGACCAGGAGACCTTTCTGATCCAAGGCAGCACCAGGGCTGCCAGACTGCAGTTGAGACCTGGCTACTATGTCTCTTGAGATCTTGATAAAGTAAAAAACCAGGATTTCCCCACTCCCACCCCTCCCAGAATAATCTTGTAAAAACACATTCTTGGACAGGAAAAACCCTATTAAAAGGCAGTTATGTAAGTATTACATCAGACACTGGAACATTAATACATCTCCTTTTTGGGGGAAAAAAGAACAAGCAGAAATGTTACAATCCCGACAAAGAAAGTACACAGAATACTTCACCTTACTTACACATGCAGAGCACAGAAAATCCTCAGCAAATATAGAATAAGAGACCACAGGTTAGAAATAAAAATATGAGGAAAAACTGAACTCTTCTTTCCAGTCTGCTTTATCCTTTCTTCCTGTTCTCTGTACCCCAGGAAGGGAGAGGACTGGATTAAGGAAATGAGTAACTGCTCTGCTCTGTCTTCTCTCTCCTCACCCACTCCCCTCCTGTTTCCTGAAGAGAGGGGGACAGAAGAGGGAGATGGATTAGGGAGCAGAGTGGTTCTTCTTTGCTCTGCTCTGTCTTCTCTCTCCTCACCCTCTCCCCTCCTGTTTCCTGAAGAGAGGGGGACAGAAGAGAGAGATGGATTAGGGAGCAGAGTGGTTCTTCTTTGCTCTGCTCTGCTCTGTCTTCTCTCTCCTCACCCTCTCATGTTTCCTGAAGACAGGGGGAGAGAAGAGGGAGATGGATTAGGGAGCAGAGTGGTTCTTCTTTGCTGTGCTCTGTCTTCTCTCTCCTCACCCTCTCCCCTCCTGTTTCCTGAAGACAAGGGGAGAGAAGAGGGAGATGGATTAGGGAGCAAAGCGGTTCTTATTTGCTCTGCTCTGTCTTCTCTCTCCTCATCCACTCTCCTCCTGTTTCCTGAAGAGAGGGAGATGGATTAGGGAGCAGAGTGGTTCTTCTTTGCTCTGCTCTTTTTACTGTAGCCTCACCCTCTCCCCTCCTGTTCCCTGTATTTTGCTTAGGAAGGGAGATGGAGTCGGAGGCAGAGGGCTGTTTTCTTCTGCCTGAGTTTTAGGGCACTGTCCAAGGGCTGAGCCCTCAGTGCTCATGCATAGAGAAACTCCTGGCACTATTTCCAAATCGTTGTGCTCTAGCAATAGCCTCGTTTTCCTAATGAAAGAACTGGCCTTGTGCATGATTGATTTGTGAAAAAGACTTGGGGGAGAGCATATCTCTCATACAGGAATTGTATTTTGTAACCCCGACCAGGTTATATAAAACAAGACCAGTTGCTGCGGAGTCTAAACATTTCACTGGTCACTTGAGTTCTTGAACATGGTTGAGCAGATGGTGGAGTGGACCAGGCTGAGAGGTATTTCTTTATTGGACAGGGAAACATCTCCTTTCTGTTGATGAACAGAAAACCTCCTCCCCAAGTACTTGGCTTCTTCTGACTAGTAACAGTTCACTGGCAACCTCCACCTCGGGCTGAAGAGATTGGTTGGGGCTGTTCAGCTTGGAGAAGAGATGACTGAGGGGGGATATCACAGAGGTCTTTAATATCATGAGAGGTTTAGAACGGGTAGATGTGAATCTGTTATTTATTCTTTTGGATAATACAAAGACTAGGGGGGCACTCCATGAAGTTAGCAAGTAGCACATTTAGAACAAATTAGAGAAAATTCTTTTTCACTCAGTGTATAGTTAAGCTCTGGAATTCATTGCTGGAGGATGTGGTTACAGCAGTTAGTGTAACTGGGTTTAAAAGTTTTGGATAAGTTTCTAGAGCAAGTCCATAAACTGCTATTAATCAATAAGGAATAGCCACTGCTTATTGCCGGCATTAGTAGCTTGGGGTTATCTAATGTTTGGGTACTTGCCAGCTTCTTATGGCCTGGATTGGCCTCTGTTGGAAACAGGATGCTGGGCTTGATGGACCCTTGGTCTGACCCAGTATGGCAATTTCTTATGTTCTTATCCAAACCCTAGAAAAACAGTGCAGCCCACAAGTTGGAGGGGTATATCTAATAATGCCAAATTTATTAAACACAAAAACTTAGGGCGTCTTCAACTGTTTCCACAGTAAAAATAGGCAGACAGTAGCAAAACCAAAATCAGCACAATGAATTCCTCAGCACAGACAATTCATTTAAGAGAAAATCTTGCACAGTTCAGCTGAGGAAAGGTCAGTCACTCAGTTCTTTACAGCGGAGATAAATGAGAGGCCGGCTGCTCCTTCTTTTGTTCTCCCGTTGATTTTCTCCTAGGAGTAGAGTTTTGTTATTACCTCCCCTAGTTTTTATACCAGGGGGGCAAGACAACAGCAAACAGCTGAACTTCAAGCAGAGAAAAAAAAAAAGAAAACAGGAAAAATGGGCACCTACGCCCTGAAAGTCTATACCACAGGATGTCACTACTGGCATCATCAAGGTTTAAACCCCACACACACTATCTATGGCTGAAACAACTAGCAGTCCATATGGATAGAAGTTAAGTGAGGCTTAAGTACAGGTTAAGTGATTCAAATGAAAGTCTATACCATGGGATGTCACTACTGGCATCATCAAGGTTTACAGCTAAACCCCATATGCACAATCTATGGCTGAAACAACTAGCAGTCCATATGGATATGACAGATATACCATGGGATTCATGAGATTTGGGCAATGTTCTCTAAAACTAGCTTGTTGTTGCCCAGGTAGAGAGTCCATCAAGCTAGGTTGAGAGAACATTGCCCAAATCTCATCTTGGAGTGAGTTTCCTCACTCCGAAGGCCATCAAATCTTCACAAGAGACCACTGTTCTGTTCGTACGGCTCATGTTGAATGTGAAAGTGGCCCCCAACCCCCTACACTCTTACCTAATCCCCACCTCGAGTTACTAGGTGGGCCTCCCATAGGGATACAAATACCTGTCTAGGGAGGACGCACTATAGCAAGTCTCTCTCTCTCTCTCACTCATATATATGAAACAGGCTGTTCGCGCAGTGCGATGGTTGTTTATCGTGCACCGCGAAGATGTTTTCGCGAATACATTTGCGCAAATCGTGAAAACATCGCGGCACGAAAAAAGCCTCATTTGCATGGGAAACGCCCCTTAATGCGATATTGGAAAATGAGGCCCTGTGTTTGCTTCTTTTTCTCATTTATAGAAAGTTTTGCTTGTCAGTTTGTTTTCTCCAGCTGTTTGTGCATGTTAAATGCTCTCACACTGTCTTAAACAAACACATTACAGAAAGCAGGGTTGAGAAGAACATGTTTTTCTGGGCAGAGCTCTGTCTTCCGACCCTGGAAATCCTCCTCTGCTGAGTGCATTTTATCCAGAGGACTTCACATGCCTTTCCAGCCTTTCCGTGCTGCCGGGAAGTTGGTGCTGCAGCTGTGGGGCCAGGATGTCCGTGGTCCGAAGCTCAGGCACCGATCAGTAGCAGAGGCCGGCGTCTGGCACATTTTAGCAAGTCAAGCAGGACGCTCTGGATGTGTACACATTCCCCTTCTCCCCGGCCGCTGAAGGCTGCACCGGTTGTGTGCATGCTTTCTGCAAGAGCTCCCCCGGTTTTATTTCTAAATGTTGAAAGCTCTTTATTACAATTTAAAAAAAAGGGGAAACTTTCACTCAACTTGCCCCGTTCAGCCATCTTGTTGTTGTTTGATTTGTGGCTTCACTGCGGCTTCCAGCTCTGCTGGAGCCATCATCTCACCTCCTCCCTCTCTCCTTCCACGTTCAGTCTTCACTCCACCCCCACCTCCACCTCCATCTGCCCCCTTCTATTGCCCAGACTCGAGCTTGGAAGCGGAGCCCCCGGACAGGGAAACGAGGAGTCCGGGTTGTGCTTGGCGCGTTTCCTAGTTTGATGGAGCTCTTTCTGCTTTTTATTTTTCTGACAACACTCGTCAGAGAACAGAGCGCAGTGACCTAAGGCGTTTAACGCACAGAACAGTTCCCAGGCGCTAAGGATTGCGCGAGGTGCGTTCCCATCTCCAGCGCTGCACGATAGCCTTGCGTTTACGCCCTGCTTTCTGCTTTTCTGTAACTTATTTACGTTATGCAGGCACCGTAAGCTCAGATGTTTCTGTGGTTTTCGAGTCTTGCATGCCAGGTGAGCCTTTGATCACACAGGCAGAAGGTTTTGTGCACCTGCATCAGCTTGTCGGGAGTATTTTAAGTGGTATCTGGCATTGGCGTGTAAATATTTCAGTGCCCTCGGGGTAAGTCTGGTCTAAGACAACCCCACCTGACTGGAAGATACTGCACCGTGCAGCAGCCAATTCATCCATCAGATACTTCATCCAGCTGCACAATGAAAACAAATCCATTCTGCTTTTGAAATAGCTTTTCTCTGTAACTTAATTATGTGCAATAATTTTTATTGCAGAGGATTTTAACCGATGGAACCTGCTCTTGAGGACTGGAGTAAATTAATTGGGTTCCTATTAATTGAAAAAGGGCCATGAGCCTGTCTGCCCCGTGCCAGAGGCACGGAATGGATGCAAGCCTGTGGGATTAATCTAATACAGGGAGTACATCTCCCAGCAACCTTCCACTGCATGCATACAAGAAGTGCTGTCCTGTGCAGGCCCTGCGCAAGAGCTGTGACCGTCTCGCCTCCCCCACCAGCATCAATGTCACTCCACATCCAAATGTTACCCGCTTTAATGCTGCAGCCCTGCGAGTCCCCTCGGTTCCTGAAGATCGAACACGTCACTGCGCCATTTTACACTTGATTTTTCTAATTGGGCTCTTAAGTCTTACAGGTAGTGTTTCTGTGATGCTTTATAGCTCCGGCCAGCTGTTTTCAGACCAAGTGGAAAATGCAACTGTTCAGATATGATTTTGTGATGGTCGCCACACTGGTTGCGCTGCAGTACCGTAGCTCTGAATGTGGGTAGATCCGGAGATACATTTCATTTCTCACAAGAGTAATAACATCGAACACGGCTGCCATGGGTATGGTTAATGTATGAACCCTGTGCGTGCAGACACACACACACACACACACACACACACACAAACACTGCCACACCCATGCACACACCCCCTCTAGGGATGTGCATCGGGTGCCCGATCGTTTGCGCTTTCGGGTTCGTGTGGCCGTGGGAAAATCTCGTTTTCCCGCAGATTGGCATTTTTTTTTTTTAAGTAAAAAACTGTTTTTGCACTAACAAAAAATAACGGTTTTTTGTTAGTGCAAACTAACCCGAAAAACGATTTTCATGAAAATTCGGGGAGGAAAAAGTGTTCGTTTCTCATTTTAACCGATATATAATGAATTAAGAAATATCGTACGATATTTCAATTCGTTATAAAAAACGATTCACATCCTAGACTCCGCACAAACACATGCACGGGCACTGATGGCAAAAACATGCCTGATAGCAGATTCACAGGCTAAATAAAGCCAAGAGGGTAAATATTGACCTTCTTTTCTATCACTAACTGTTGCAAATTATTAATGATAGCTGGAGTAAACAACTCCCCAGTGGGAGAAAACCCAGCGCTGCCCGGTCCTTCCTTATGCTGTATCCGGGAGGCTCTGGTGTGTGCACAGGAATTAAGACATTGCATTTGTTTTGCTTGGGAGGAAAGGGGAGGGAAAGGGTTTCGTTGCATTTTAAAAGCCTGTTTGATTAGTTTTACGCATGCACACAGCAACTGAAAGAAAACAAAGGCCCAGCCCATGTCCGTGATACCGCCGTGTGCTTTGTGCCTGCAGGCATGAACCGTTGCATACAAGTTATTTTAGCTCGGTGTCGCTCCCACAGCCCACGGCGGAGCATGGTCGCGGGTCCCTTCGCTTGAAATTCTGCACTATCCATAAAACGGACAACTTTTTCATGGCAGCCGCGGGTTCCTGATTAAAAATAGAAGCACTTAAATGTTCCATATCAGCTAAAGCCAGGAAGGGACAGGAAAGATATTTTTTGCTGCTGGAGGGCTGTTTGCCATTTAATGTTTCCTGTTGTTTTTCCCGGGATCTGAGCATCTCCCATTCCTCGGAGCTTGGGCTCACCGCAGTGGCGGGGGGGGAGGGGGTAATACCCTTGCATGGGGGTAGTGCTGACACAGGAGCAGTGCTGAAGGGGTTAAACCTCAGCGGGGGTGCCCTATCCAAGTGCCCAGCCTGCTCTTTTATTTTATTCTGGGGGTAATTATTATTGCTCTGTGCCAGTTACCCCAGCCAACACAGATTTTTCTTTTCTTCCCCTCGGTCATTTAAGCCACTAGGAATCCTCTCTGTTTGTCCCAGCTCCTTTTGAATTATTTTACCGTTCTTGCTCTCACCCCCTCTTCCGGCAGGGCAGTCCCTGCATCCACCACCCTTTCCATGGCCTTGGAGCTTCACTTCAGGAGCCCCTCGTTCTCCTTTCCATCCAGCAAGGGTTTGATGCCGGTGCATTGTTGATATCTTTCAGGGAGTTGAAGGTCTGATTCATAACTCCGCTCTCCTCTCCTCCAGGCCGTACAGATCTGGGTCCTGCAGTCTCAGCTCATGACTTTTCCTGCAGTCCCCCCACACTGTTTTGGTTGCCTTCCTCTGGACTGTTTCCATTCGTGGGTGGGAGCGGGGAGGAGAAAATGGAGAAAGATCTTTAAAAAGGTGATTTGGAATTAATTCTATCTTCCTGTCAAATAACTTAAAATTATGCCCTGGAACTGGAACCCAAAATTACATAAATGTAAAAATAAATTGATTTGCTGGTTAATGAATGGCTAGAAATAGTCCTGGGGGAATTCTGCGGAGAAAATAGCAGCGACCCCAGCATGCCTCGAATGGAGCGCACGGAGACGAAGGCCGGTGTGGGCTGTGGGACACGCTCTGCTTGTGGTGAAGATGAAGGCCCCGGTGAGAGAGAATGTGTGTGTGGGTGTGTATGTGAGAGGAGAGGGAGAGGGGTGTGGGAGAGGGGAGGGTGAGAGCGAGAATGGGAGGTGAGACAGCGGGGGGGAGACAGAACCTGTGAGAAGAGTTGCGTGCGTGAGAGAGAGAGAGAGAGACATAGGTAGCCTGTGTGAGGATGTATGTGTGAGAGAGAAAGGGAGCTTGTGTGGGTGTGTATGCAAGAGAGAGGGCCCTGTATGAGGGGAAGTGTGTGTGAGGGAGCCTGTGTGAGGGTGTGTGTAGGGGTGCGTGAGAGAGAGACATAGGTAGCCTGTGTGAGGATGTATGTGTGAGAGAGAAAAGGAGCTTGTGTGGGTGTGTATGCAAGAGAGAGGGCCCTGTATGAGGGGATGTGTGTGAGGGAGCTTGTATGAGGGTGTGTGTATGTGTACTAGAGAGAGGGAGCCTGTGTGAGGATGTATGTGTGAGAGAGAAAGGGAGCTTGTGTGGGTGTGTATGCGAGAGGGAGGGGATGTGTGTGTGAGAGTGAGGGAGCCTGTATGAGGGTGTGTGTATGTGTATTAGAGAGAGGGAGCCTGTGTGTGAGAGAGGGAGGGACAGAGGGAGCCTGTGTGAGGGGCAGTACTGAGAATGGGGTCAAACTCTGGGACTGGCAATAGAGTGGAAGGGGTTGAGCCTAGAGGTGGAGGGGAGAGATACTGGCAGGTGGAGGAGTTGGGGCCTGAGAGGGCAAAGTGGCCAGGGGAGTAGGGAGAGCGAGTGGAAGGGACACTCTTACAGTGAATTTCTAGGGAAATTCTGCATCTTTAAGTAATAACTTTTTTCTGTATTAATTTAAAATGTAATTACTTAAAGACTGTCATGTAAATTGTTTTATTTTGACCAATATAAAGTTTGCAGAATTCTAAGTTTTTGTGCGCAGAATCCCCCCAGGAGTAAATTAGTGCGCAGTGCGATTCCTCAGGCACCACCACGTGCTCATGGGCCAAAATCCGCATGCACGGAGTTAAAGCATCGTTTGCAATGCTTTTGCCCTCCTACCTTCCGTTCGCTGTAAATATTTATTCTTTTCTGTGGGTCACGCAGGGCTGCTGACATCAGCGACGCGCCTCCAGCAGCCAATCACATCACAGCGTTCAGCAACCAGTGAGCAGGGCCAGATGTAAAGCCGTTCTCCCAGGCTGCCATTTCTGACTCGCTCAATGCGCCTCCTCGTCCGAAAAGCCAGGAAACTGAACTTTGGTTTTACCGGAGAATCATTTTATTAAAACGCTGAGATCCGAAACAAAAAAAAAAGACGACCCTCCCAAGGCAAACAGCTTCCCTGTCTGACATGTTATCAGCATGACACACACGTGTTTCTTTCCCGTCCTGCCGGGGCTCACCTAGGCCAAAGAAAAGTGTTTCTTACGCAGTGTATACTTAAAACAGGAAAACTCAGCGCTGCAGCTGGGATAATGGTAGGAAAAGGATAACCAAAAATAAGAATAAAAAAATACATCAAGGCAAAAGGATCAAAATAGACTGCAGGCAAGGGACTCCTCGAAGCTGAATATGCTTAGGCAATGGCTTTGAGCGTTCAGCTTTGAGGAGCTCCCTTGCCTGCAGTCTATTTTGATCAGGAGGTGGTAGAAGCAGGAATCTGAAAGCACATCACACGAGCTGTTACGGGGTCTGTCCTTTTGCTATTTTCAACTTTCTCACTGAGGCATCATACAGCAGCTGCTTTACAGCAGTTGGTGCAGCTGCAGCAGACATCGCCAAAGTGAGAGGCGGCTGGAATAAGGCGCACTGAAGTCAGCACAGGTTTTAACGTGCATTTTTCTCTGGTAATTTAAAACTCCTGCGAAACACCAGGCTTAATGCCTAAAAGGTGTGTACTAAAAGCCAGCACTAGAATGAGTGTGGGTGCGTAGAAATCCCATCTAAAGGAAGGTGCTCTCTATTCCCCAGCAATGCAGGGCAGACAGCTTAAAGCACATTTCCTTAAAGCTGGAAATTTAACTCCTGGGTCACCGCAGGACTAAACTGAACTCACATTTCTGGGGGCCAGTTTTTCCAATTATTTTGCCGTGTGATAGAAACACAGTGCCACATGGGCACAGCAGTAGCCACCAGAAATGTGAATTCACTTTTACTCCACTTCTGATCCAGGAATTAAATTTCCAATCTTGTGTCAGTGAAGCTATTTCAGTTGCCCTGGCCGTATGCATACAGGCATCCCTGACCCCTCACACACACACGGATGGGGGAGGGAGAAGGCGCACACGTACACAGCCCTCACCTCTTCGCTGAGGCACAGTGCCAGTCTTGCACGAAAGGCCATTGTGCCACAGTGCAGTGCATGTTGTTCACTTGTAGGTGCCTGCCCCATTGCAGCAAAGCTTGATAAGTAAACTGAAGTGTAAGCTGTCTGGGAGGGCTACCAACAGCCCAACAGTGCACACTGGCCTTGCATGGAAGATTGCATCCGAACGTGGGCATATTCTTGACATGCAAGGCATGCCAACGGAAAGGGTAAGCTCTCTCGAGCTGGCACCTGCAACCATACACTTGACACTGTTTGTACCCTAGTGGGGATGCAGAACACTAGTGTGTGTACTCTTTGACTGGAGCTGAATGCCCCAGAGAGCTTACCCTTTGATTGCACCTGACATGCCTTGCTCAAATGACCTTGTACGTGAGATTATGCTCAAATTGATATGCTCAGCACCAATCTCACATGCAAAGCCAACTTCCTGCTCCTGTTACTTTTACACATTAATGTACATCTGTCGGGATAACTCACGTTTTTAGCAGGTTTTTCATTTAGCACATTTTTTGTTTACTTCTGCTTGATTTGAATCCCATTAGCTTACTGCATCCTGCATTGCTGCTGGCGTCCACTGCGTGCATTAACCAAAAACCCACACTAAAATGTAACTTAGGTTTTATTACATCAGCCCCTAGGGTAAGGGCACCTCCAGGACAGCTGGTGCAAAAGACCGGCCCAGCCTTGCAAATCTCTACCACTGCATCACTGCTATCGATCAACGACAGATTTCCCACCTCGCCAGCGGCCAGGGAGTCCCTAGGCTGCTCGGAGGCTTAAAACATTCGCCTTATTTAAAAGCAGATGAGCAGGATTTTACGCGTCCCTAAAGCCAGACTTTCAGAATGTGGTTCATACCGTGGCTTCTTTCCTGGGGCTGCCAGAAAGCAGGCGAATAACACAATGGGGCGAGGAAGCTGTGAGCCGGCAGGCACTACCAGGAGCTCCTGCACCAGGCAGCTCAGGGGGCCTCAGACGTAAAACCCAAAGAGACTGCAAGGCCCTCTGTAGAGTTTGTAGCATAAAAATAATCTGGAGAGAGGCCGAGGGCAGGTGCATGCAGGAAGTGAAGTTTAACAGGCAAGGTTTTGGTTTGGAATTCAAGAGAGACAGAAAATGCCAAGCTGGGCATTGTAAATGCATCATGTACTATATATATGTATATGTATATATAGATATATATATACATATATATACATAAACGGATACCTTTTTATTAGACTAAATACAGTTCTTGACTAGTTTTCAGGAGTCAGCTTACATATTTTCTGGGGTTTTTTTCACTTAAGCTTTATCTCTCTAATAATTATATTCTGCCACAACCCTCTAATGATGTAAACCTACAGTCAATGCAATAATTAAAATCATTAATATGTATATATAAAATTACAGGGTACAAAATACCCATCTGTCCCATTTCCAGGCTGGAATTATCACTGCAGGATAAACCCCGTGTAAAGAAGACAAGCTGACACGATAAGTGCTGCTTCCCCATCACCGTATATTCGTTTTGTAGTTTCTACAATCGAAATGGAGTTGATTTAAACAGAGATTAATACAGGTCTGGTTACCATTTAAACATCGCCTTAGGTAAGGACAATGCTTATCGCAGCATCAAACCTCTTTCGCCTCCTGTTCAGCTTGCCGGCTCCAAAACAAAGTAGGAAAAGTGAAATATGATACAGCGAAGTCCTTTCAAGCGTGCGGTCCAAGGCGCAGAGCAGACGGTCCGGGCTTCTCCCCCGCCGCCGGGGTCAAGGCGCGGCCGGGTGGCGGCCCTCGGCGGGCCGGGCCCGGCCCCACTCCCGCTCGATGTACAGGTGGTAGGGGTCGTGCTTGCTCTCCTGCTTGCGGGAGCGCGTGTAGGCCAGGATGAGCGCCCCGGCCAGGCAGGCGTAGAAGATCATGATGAGCAGGATGTAGAGGTAGGCCGCCTCCCCTTCCCCCTCCTCCTCCTCGGCCCGGGGGCCGGCGCCGCTGCCGTTCCCCGGGGGCAGCGCCTGCAGCACGCGGCTCAGCAGATCGCGCAGCGCCGCCGCCTCGCTGCAGTTCATGGCGGCCGGGCCCGGGTGCCCCGGGAGCTGCCGAAGATCAGGAGCGGGGAACTGCGCGCCTGCTCCCGGCTCGCCGAAGATCAGGAGCGGGGAACTGCGCGCCTGCTCCCGGCTCGCCGAAGATCAGGAGCGGGGAACTGCGCGCCTGCTCCCGGCTCGCCGAAGATCAGGAGCGGGGACTGCGCGCCTGCTCCCGGCTCGCCGAAGATCAGGAGCGGGGAACTGCGCGCCTGCTCCCGGCTCGCCGAAGATCAGGAGCGGGGACTGCGCGCCTGCTCGCCGAAGATCAGGAGCGGGGACTGCGCGCCTGCTCGCGGAAGATCAGGAGCGGGGACTGCGCGCCTGCTCCCGGCTCGCCGAAGATCAAGAGCGGGGACTGCGCGCCTGCTCCCGGCTCGCCGACGCTGGACCCATCTCTTGCATCCCAGCGCCGGCGGGAGGGACCCAGCCTGGTTCCTCCCCCTCTCTCTCGCAGGAGCAGAGCAGCTTCTTATTGGTATCTGTGGGCTGGTCCTTGTTATTTAAATGGGGATTGGGATAATTAAGAAACAAAACAGCCAACCCCCTGCCTTGCTGCTTCTCCGTGGGAAAGTTGCCACTGCCACCCTTCCCTTTCCTACCTCAGGACCGGGGTAATTCCCAGAGCCCCCGCAATTCAAGATTCCGCAGCCAGGGTTAGCAAAGTTTGTCACAATTATGTGGCAAATGTGCCTCACTTTGCATGTAGATTCGCACCTCTAACGATGCGATTTTTCTTTGAAAGACACACACAGGTTGTTTCTAAACGACATTTAAACTATTAACGTTAAGCACAAGGCTCAGCATTTTATAAAGTTAAAAGATATAAGTCGCAAACATTTAACTTTGAAATGCCGCTCTTGAATTGAAATCGTGCAAGCATCCTTTTTGTATTTTCTTGCCAGTCCCTGTCCTCTTTTTGCGTTTATGAGCTCATGTATGCTCTGATATTTTCTGGATTAGACTATTGTAATGCGATGTGGCTGGGTTTGCCAAAAAGTACTTTACGGCATCTGCAGATTCTACAAAATACCGCAGCGCGTATATCGACAAACCCCAGAAAGAGGGACCACATTACTCCAATTCTGAAAGAGCTACACTGGCTTCCGATGGAACAGAGAATAATTTTTAAGGTTTTATGTATTATTCACAAGATTTTATATGGAGACATGACAGACTGGTTAAACACAGCAATAAGATTACACGTGCCGCAACGCAATTTGAGATCGTCGAATAAAGGCCTTCTCTCGATCCCGAACATTAAATCTGCCCATCTGTGTGAAGTCAGAGAGCGAGCACTATCAATTGCGGGTCCTAAATACTGGAATAAAATGCCAACGGACCTGAGATTGCAGCAGGATAAGAGGCAATTTAGGAGAGATCTGAAAACATGGCTATTCCATCAAGCTTTTATAGTCGAGTAAATGGTGGTGCCCCCATGCAATTTTTGGCAGGTTTTTAAAAAATTTTTAACTTTTAATTTTTAACTTTATCTATCCTTTTACTGTTTTTACCTCTTTAAAAAAAATGTTTATAGGTAACAGCTTTTTAGTCGGTGAAAACTTTATAACCTTATAGATAGATGTGTGATTTTAGAATTTTATAAGTTTTATTGCTAATAATTATTGCTTTTAAGGAGCTATAATCTTGAGAAACTGTATTTTCTCTTTCTGTGTTAATTGATGCTAAAAAATGTGAACCATAGAGATGGACTTTTTGTCTACACAACAGTATATAAAACTGTTTAAATAAATAAATAACATCAGCAGTCTGTCATGCGATTAATTACACATGCAAAGTGAGGCACGTGAAGATACGTCTGCATATGTTAGTCACATGGTATCAAACGCAAAAAGGGCTTGAACGATGGCAGATAAAGACCCAAATGATCCATCCAGTCTGCCCAGCAAGGAGCTTGGGTGGCAACTACCTCTCTGTGCAGGTTACCTCCGTGCCTTTTGTTAAAGCTAGTAACTGCCGTTCCGGGCAGGTTATCCCCTATGCCTTCAAGTTTGAAACTTGTCAGCAATAGTGCTGGTCATCATGCCCCCCTCCTGCCAGCTGAGAGACACCAGCAGTTGCAGACTTTTAGGTTCTGGGATACTAATACTCAGACATAAGTGAAAACGCACAGGATCACGTCTAAGGAAAAGTCCATAAGCAAAACACATTGGCACCGTCTGAATTTTCAAGAAGGTTTATCACCCAGTAAAAAGTTTGCACATTTTATTTTATAGGTGAGAACAAGGCTTGGGAATAACTGGAAGGAGCAATAGTTGCTACGTTTAACAGACACATGGGGGTAACCCGCACGGCAGATACCATCATAAGAAGCTTGCTGGGCAGACTGGATGGACGTTCGGTCCTTTTCTGCCATCATTACTAGGTTACATTATAAGTGGTCTTAATGTGGGTAAAACCTGTTTTCAATGGCATGTATTTTCAAAAGTCCACTTACCCGGGTAAAGTGCACTTACACATGTAAAACCCAGTTTTAAGCCTGTAAATATTTTTGAAAATCAAGCCCATAATGTAAAAGAGTGACACAATAACTAGAAATTCCATTATTTCACCCAAATCTCATCCAGGACTTAAAAAGCCCACACCATTATATATTAATGCTGAGAAGTTACAAGGCCTTTATAGATCGCCTTGGGCTACCTTTGTGTCTCCACTGCAATAAAGGAATTTATAAGACGATTGGCATCTATTCCTTTCTTCATCCTGACGGCCTTTATAGATCACCTTTGGGCTACCTTTGTGTCTCCACTGCAATAAAGGAATTTATAAGACGATTGGCATCTATTCCTTTCTTCATCCAAACCCAGTTTTAAGCCTGTAAATATTTTTGAAAATCAAGCCCATAATGTAAAAGAGTGACACAATAACTAGAAATTCCATTATTTCACCCAAATCTCATCCAGGACTTAAAAAGCCCACACCATTATATATTAATGCTGAGAAGTTACAAGGCCATTTTACTGTATTTATTTAATTTATTTAAAGGCTTTTTTATACCGATATTAGTGGGTACATCATATGATGGATGGAAAATACAATGAACAGGGACGGGGACGGGGACAACAAAGGACAACAACTAGAGAAAGCTATGCAGGAGAGCGAGCAAAGAGGAACTGGAGAGGTAAAATAGTAACGGAATAACTTAGAAGGCATAATTTAGTAGAGATGACTGATATGCATGGACTTAGTCTGGGTAGGCCTGCTGGAAGAGCCAGGTCTTAAGCTTTTTCTTGAATTTGAAGGAGCAGGCTTCAAGGCGGAGGTTTGTGGGAAGTGCGTTGCAGCGGGTGGGGCCAGCAATCGATAGGGCACGATCCCTTGTAGAGGTAAGGCGAGCATTCTTGAGGGATGGGATGTGCAGGGTGCCTTTAAGGGTTGCTCTGGTAGGGCGGGTGGAATGGGTGAATCTGAGGGGCTCATTGAGCCAGCTGGAATTGTGTTTGTAGATGGATTTGTGGATGATAGTGAGGGTCTTGTAGAGGATGCGAGAAGTGATAGGGAGCCAGTGGAGGTCTTTAAGGAAGGGGGTTATGTGGTCGGATTTACGGGCATTCATGATGGTTCTAGCAACAGCATTCTGTAGCATTTGGAGCGGTTTGATGGTGGAGAAGGGTAGGCCTAGATATAGGGAGTTACTGTAGTCCAGTTTAGAAGAAAGGGTTGCTTGAATGACTGGATGGAGATCGTGGGTATGGAGTAAAGGTTTGAGTTTTTTTTTTATAACATTGAGCTTATAGAAGCCATCTTTAAGGACCAAAATGATATGTTTTTTTTAGGTCTAAATGCTGATCAATTAGAACACCAAGATTTCGTACAGGGAGCTGTGAAGCGAAGGAGCTGGAGGCTGGGTCACTAGCTAGGGAGAGCTTAGGCGTTTGGTGGTTGGAGATGAGGAGCAGTTCTGTCTTGGAGTTGAGGGCAAGGTGAAGATTAGTGAGTAGTGAGTTAATGGAAGTGAGGCATTTCTCCCAGAATTTTAGCGTGTTTGTAGGCTGAGAGCTGAGCTGAAACCTTCGCTTTGCTGAGGAATGACTCCTCCTGGGTCACTTCTGCCCTGTAGGGAGAGAAGGCAGATGGGAGCGATTGTGGGGTGGCTGCAGCCTGATGACTTTCTCTGCACTTATCCAGGGACAGGATGAAGAGGGGTGCTGCTAAGATAAGAGAGAGAGAGAGAGAAAACGCTACTGAGACCAAGTTACAAAATAAGATGGCTGCAGCTGTTGTGCCATAGAACTGTCAGGGGCTTTAATTTCAGTCATGTGGTTGTGATCAGCCCATGAGATAACTGTCTTGCTATTCAAGAAAGCATGGGATAAACAGAGAGGATCCTAAACTGCAGGAACAGAAGGTTAAAGCCAGAGGTCAAACTGGATATTTGGCATTCTAAGAGGAAGGGAATGGTTGCTGCATTAGTCCATTTGAATATATAGAAATTCGGGTAATCTGAATTCTTTGTAATCTGTAATTATTGCACCTAAGCTTTCAAACCTAGAACGTACATTGGCTGGCCGGCACAGTTTGTCCATTTCTCTAATTGACAGCAACCAGTTGTTCAAAATGTCTCTCCTGCCTAAATGCATATATCTGCTGCAAACACTTCCTTTAGTAGTGCTACTTAGTAAAAGATTTGCAGAGGGCAAAGCCAGCTCCAGAGTTTTAAGGCAAGGTAGAAAAAAAACCAAAACAGACTTTCACTTAAGAAACTATTTTGGCTTTCCCAGACCTCAAAAGCTATAATCAGGCATGTTTGCTGAGACATATTCATAATTGGCTTGAACAACAAATAACCATTTAACCTTTGTTACATGCTACATACTAAAGCTAATATACTTCCAGCTAAAATTAAGCAGACCCCTCTAATACAACCACTGAGATGGGCTTGGAACTCAGTGAGGCGTCTTCTGCAGTTGTCTCCTTGATACTCTGCTAAATTCATTATTTTAAGAGGCAATGCAGATTTCCCTCTTAGAATTAATTCTAATATTTAAAAAAATGGTCCATGAAGGGCTGAAAATTCTAGCTATTTCCATTTCAAATAAGGAGTTCTTTGCATTCTGCAAATTAGGCACTGCATTGATTCCATAGGATGTGTAAGCTCAATTGTTTTGGCTCCAAATGAATTTGATGAGTTGCTCCTCAAGAATGCCTCTGTCTCTCAAATCTACAAGCAGCCATCATCCAATCTAATTATGAGATGGAATCAGGAGGGAGTGAAAGGTTTATCCATAGATAAGATACAGAAAGGGTCTGCCTTGCAAAAAAAAAGTCACAGAGAATGATTAATTGCTCATTTACCAAGTCTGTCCTATGTAGTATCTTTGATCAAGCTACAAGCTCGGCTTCTTTAAATAAATATCCTGCCTTGTTAGTTGGTAAAAGCATGATTATAGCCCAGAAGTGCATAACGATGAAACTATGGAAATGCCAATTACATCATCTGCCAGTAATGGAAGCAGGCTCGGGAAAGCGGACACATTTCCAAAGCATTTGCAAACCTTTCACGATGTCATTGCCTGGATCTATTTCAGGGGCGAAATATCTCAGCGCAAAATTGGAACCACGGATAATGATTGATCATCTATGATAAATCCTTTAATTAAGAGAAGTTCAAGATCAAGTTAGGGTTAGGATGGGAGTGAATTGGGGATGGTAGGGGATGGGATCTGTTTAAGAATTACTCACAAAATGACCTAATGTACATTGTCGATATGTTTTCAAGTATGTTTGGAATTATCCCATTTAAGGAATTTATGTATTCACTTTTTCTTTGTTCATGTAGTTTAATGAAAACTTCAATAAATAGACTTAAGCAGAGTCAATAAGCAAATTGCAGATGAGACCTTTTTATTGAACTAACTCACTCTGTCTGACACCAGGCTTTCAGAGCTCTTCTCCCGTCATCATAATTCTGGAAAGCGGGTGACAAATGTATTGAATTAGTTCAATAAAAAGGTCTCGCCACCAACTAGGACGTTATGGTGAAGGTTTTAGCCTAGGATAGTCGTGGCCAACCGGCCCTCGAGCGCTACAGCCAGGCCAGCTTTTCAGGGTATGCAAAATTAATATGCACGAAATATTTGCAGAAGATGCAGGCAGTGCATGCAGCTTATTGTGGATATTCTGAAAACCAGGCCTGTTTGTGGCTCTCAGGGACTGGCCACCCCTGCCTAGGATGAAGACATTTTCTGGACAGCCTCCACCTACTAAGGGATCTTACTTTTCAGGTGGTAACAGTCAAGGCAAAAATCAGGGAAAATTGTATAATCCAGCCTGTAATCACTTTTAGCAAGCTGGGGGGTTATTTTTGGTCTTGCATAGGACAGATTTTACATACTGCAGTGATGTCTGTATGTTGCAATGATCCAATAAATGTAAGGGTGTGATAAGAACATTTATCATTCAACAGCTTCCACCCTCTGCACAGTTGCTTGGTGCACGCGAGATGGCTTCTTAATAAGAATTACATCAGGCCAGAAATAGAGACTTGGACCTCGATTAAGATGCCCATCGGGTTAGCAGTCACCCACCGATTTCCAAGAAACATTCGTGCTGAAATTTCTGCTGTTTGTAACTCTGCTGATTAGCTGACGTTGTAGGGGTTAACATCTGCAAACACAAAATGGAGATATTTATCATTCTTTGCAATACCTGTTGTTTTGTTTTTTGTTCAAAGATTATGAAAAAACCCAGCCGGGAAAGCAGTGATACAGTGACTGATTGCGGTGAAAAGGATTGACATGGATCACCACGGCAGGTGAAGTGTTGCCCGCCTAGAGCAAGATTTATTTGTATAATTTGCAGGCTATAAATATTTTAACTAACTAAATAAATATTCAGAGTGCAATTGTTACCACTAGAGTTAGAATCTAATCTGACAGGAGAAACAAACAAAGCTGGCTGCTCACAAAATATCACAGTCAATGGTTATTATGAACAAAAAGCAAAGGATGTGAGATACCTTACTTTTTTTTTTAATAAACAGTAAACATATTTCACAAACATCAATCAACTTAAAAAAAAAAGCTGCTACTTAATTACGCCCTCACCTAATCAAAGATCATTCAGCCTAATAATAAACTCCAAAACTTCTCTGCCAGAGGTATACAATAAGAGACGGTGTCTTCAGTTCCTGGGGGATTGAATGCATTTCTTCCAACTACGGTACAATGGGCAAGTTTAAGAAAGTCTTCAAACATTACATTATAGGCTGTGGGGAGGAGCCCCTTCCACATAGGGAGATGTTTCTATAGAGACTGCAGTGAAAGGGACTGCAGAGGTGAGCCCTGGCCCAGCACAGCAGCAAAGCCTCATCAGGTCATCTTCACGCAGCCCGTGGGATGTGCTTCGCTTTAGATTATGTGCACTGCGTTGTTAGATTCCCTAATTTATAGGGATGTGCATTCATTTGAAATGAAATAGGAAATGTCAAGGACATTTTCGTTTCGGTACATTTTCAAAATGAAACGAAAGGAAAAAAAACCCAAAGAAATCCGGTAGATTTTTTGCTCCCCAGTATTTAAAAAAACAAACAGAAATTTCGTTGTTTTCTTTTTTGTTTTGTGTTTTGAAAAAAAGTTCAGAAGAAGAAAAAAAAATAGGCTGTGAGTTTGGGGCCTCCTTGTGACCACCCACCCCAAGAATTCCCCAGGGTCCCTGAGGCCGCCCCAGTAAAAGTTGGTATCCAGGCCTCACCCCCAGAAATAGAGTGGTCTGGGCTCTTCCTAGGCCCTTGAGTTCCTGACCCCCCCAAAATAAAAAGTTGCTCCAACCCCATCCCACAGCCTGGCGCCCACTCACCCTATCTGTGAGCGGGTCCTGGTTAGCGAAAGGGGCAGGAGTGCTGCCCAGTTGCCTCCTGCCTCTCGGTCATCCCTGGTGAGGATTGTCCTCGAGACCAGCGCCATATTGAAGGGCTGGTCTCAAGGACAAGGAGGCGAGAGGCACCTCGCCTGCCCCTCTTACTTGCCTTGGTTCCCATGGGTGGGGTAAATAGTGGCCAGGGTGGCCCCCAGCCCCTGCACCTTTTTCTGGCTGGAGGGAGAAACTCCCCCCTAATAATTTACAATAGCAGTTTCTAAATGAATAAAAGTGAAACAGCACCCGCACTTCATGCAAACCTTCAGAGAGAGACTGCTTGTGGTGTTTCTCGTTTATAAGCAGCACCGAGGGCACAGGTTAAAGGATTTCCCCGCGCGTTGCACCTGTTAGCTGCGTGGGTACAGAATGAAGATGCAGAAAGTCTGCCTCCCCCGTCCATAGGAGCGCGCCGTTCCCCCTCTGCTGAAGGTCCGCCCGCCCCGCCACCTGCCGTGCACTTTTAGCTGCAGTTAGAGGCTGGGGAGGGCTGCAGTTTCCCATCGGGCATTTTTGCCCAGGTAAATGCTTTTGAAAATCGCCCACCATCATTGACCAAAAGACCCATCAGGTTCACTGTTTTGCAACAGATAAAAAGGTCCTACAGGGAGCAAAGAAGTCACAGGAAAGTCAGTAAGGGGCTGAGAACAGCTCTATAGAAGGGGCAAATACTATAGCCACCTTCCCTCCCACCCCACCTCCTATTTAAATCCATCCATAGGTCCCAGCAGCATTAGGCGTCCCATAGTAACACAGTAATGAGGGCAGAAAAAGGCTAAATGTGTCCATCCAGGCAGCCCAGCACCTGCCGCTCCATCCACGTTACCCCACAAAGGGTAGCAGTACTTACAATCAAAACCAAACCACTGTCAAACCCATCACAACATTACTGCCAGGGTGAGCGGCCTTCCTGACACAATTTGAACTCGCTTTGCTTTCGGACTTGGCCATAGCCGCGCTCCTGTGTTTTTCCCCTCATGTCTGCGTATCACTACCCCGGACTGTAAAAGTCAGGGCCCAGTGCTGGCTCTCCTCTGAATTCATTTCCCCACCCACGGTCAAAGCAGAGACCGACGTTGCATCAAAGGTGTCAAGGCTAATTGCTTAAGGTTAGTGACCCCCCCATGCCTTCTGCTGGGGGCAGTAACTGTTGCTCAGAGCAGGTCACCCCCGTGCACCCGTTTCTTTGTTTCCGTCCTCTGGCCTTTAGGGATGTGCAGTGTTTATCCCATGCCCCTTTGAATTCTTTTGCTGTTTTCGTCCTCACATAACAGAACCAGTTTAAAGACTGAGTTTGCATGCATTCCCAGAGGTTAGTAATTCAGATGCATGCATTCCCAGAGGTCAGCGGTATGTCCAGTTAGTAATTCAGATGCATGCATTCCCAGAGTTAGTAATTCAGATGCATGCATTCCCAGAGGTTAGTAATTCAGATGCATGCATTCCCAGAGTTAGTAATTCAGATGCATGCATTCCCAGAGGTTAGTAATTCAGATGCATGCATTCCCAGAGTTAGTAATTCAGATGCATGCATTCCCAGAGGTTAGTAATTCAGATGCATGCATTCCCAGAGTTAGTAATTCAGATACATGCATTCCCAGAGGTTAGTAATTCAGATGCATGCATTCCCAGAGTTAGTAATTCAGATGCATGCATTCCCAGAGGTTAGTAATTCAGATGCATGCATTCCCAGAGTTAGTAATTCAGATGCATGCATTCCCAGAGGTTAGTAATTCAGATGCATGCATTTCTAGAGGTTAGTAATTCAGATGCATGCATTCCCAGAGTTAGTAATTCAGATGCATGCATTCCCAGAGGTTAGTAATTCAGATGCATGCATTCCCAGAGGTCAGCGGTATGTCCAGTTAGTAATTCAGATGCATGCATTCCCAGAGGTTAGTAATTCAGATGCATGCATTCCCAGAGGTCAGCGGTATGTCCAGTTAGTAATTCAGATGCATGCATTCCCAGAGGTTAGTAATTCAGATGCATGCATTCCCAGAGGTCAGCGGTATGTCCAGTTAGTAATTCAGATGCATGCATTCCCAGAGTTAGTAATTCAGATGCATGCATTCCCAGAGGTTAGTAATTCAGATGCATGCATTCCCAGAGTTAGTAATTCAGATGCATGCGTTCCCAGAGGTTAGTAATTCAGATGCATGCGTTCCCAGAGTTAGTAATTCAGATGCATGCGTTCCCAGAGGTTAGTAATTCAGATGCATGCATTCCCAGAGGTTAGTAATTCAGATGCATGCGTTCCCAGAGGTTAGTAATTCAGATGCATGCGTTCCCAGAGGTTAGTAATTCAGATGCATGCGTTCCCAGAGTTAGTAATTCAGATGCATGCATTCCCAGAGGTTAGTAATTCAGATGCATGCATTCCCAGAGTTAGTAATTCAGATGCATGCATTCCCAGAGGTTAGTAATTCAGATGCATGCATTCCCAGAGGTCAGCGGTATGTCCAGTTAGTAATTCAGATGCATGCATTCCCAGAGGTTAGTAATTCAGATGCATGCATTCCCAGAGTTAGTAATTCAGATGCATGCATTCCCAGAGGTTAGTAATTCAGATGCATGCATTCCCAGAGTTAGTAATTCAGATGCATGCATTCCCAGAGTTAGTAATTCAGATGCATGCATTCCCAGAGGTTAGTAATTCAGATGCATGCATTCCCAGAGGTTAGTAATTCAGATGCATGCATTCCCAGAGTTAGTAATTCAGATGCATGCATTCCCAGAGGTTAGTAATTCAGATGCATGCATTCCCAGAGTTAGTAATTCAGATGCATGCATTCCCAGAGTTAGTAATTCAGATGCAGTTAGATTAGAATTCATGGGCCCCAGGACGGGCTTTACTTGCCTTTTTAGGTAAAGGAACCCAACACAAATGATTTCAATTGTGTAAGACTTCTGACTTTCTCTGACCCATTAGAGACAAACAGATTATTGCCCAAATACGGGGATCTCATGCAAACACGTGGCATGGTTTCTGGAAACTGGCTGTGCTGCAAACATCTGGGGTGGGTGATAGAAAGAGCGCTGTCTAGTAACGCTGGTAGTTTTTGGATACAAGTGATGCTACAGTGTTAGAAATGAAGTCATTGCATCCTCTGTTCTACTTTGCTTCCCAGGCTGCGGGAAGTTGTCCAAACCACCATAAAAAAAATGAGTGCGGGGTCACTGTGAGCCACTCCCTGTGAATGCAGACAGCGGAAGTGACTGCCCAGCCTCCCTTCCGGGCTATCTGCCCTCCACAGCTTTGTGCTGCTTTGAAGATCCGATGGGAGTCTCATTAGCCCCCTAAACCCAAAGGAGTTGAAAGGGGGAGTTACTCTTGATCTTTGCCTGTAATTGACTGCTTCTGAAGTTTTAGGCACAAAGCCAATCCAAGTTATTAAAAGGAGGGGAGGGAGAAACATTGATGAGAGGAAGGTTTTGGTTGTTTTTTTTTTGCCCCTGCAGTTTCCTCTGGGCCTGCAGCTCAGTCACAGCCAGGGCTGGGATTCTCCATTCGTAACCAGCCAGGGGCCCTCTGGACCCCTGCATCATGGGCCCTAGATCAGGCCACTTATTTAAACAGAACATTTAAAACCATACCTGCATTTTATAGGGCTTTTAAACTTTTCTGTGGTCAGGTTCTGGTGAATTTCAGTCGGGTAAATTCCAGGGCCTTCACACCAGATTTGAATCTGGTAGATCCATTTTGCCAAAAGTTATTAGGAGGATTCAATCAAATGTGCTGACAAGCACTAAAAAGTCCATGTTTTGTACCATAAATTATGTACTAGGTTTTTTTCTTTTTCTTTTACTAATTATCTTGTTTTTCTAGCCAGTGAATTTAATATTCACAAAGAAAAGTGTTCTCCAGAATAAAAACTCAAACACGCACAAAAAATCCCACACAATAAATTGCTGAAACAAATAACATTTTTTAGAAGTGGCCTTCATATAAAGCCTAATGTTGCAAAGTATGCTGCATTGTATGGCATATGCAGATATAATCAGCAGTCAATGTGCAATCATCTGTCCCTTTTTATTAAGCATATTTTTTAAAAATTGCAAGTTAAAAGCTGTAGCGCCACGTATGTTGGCTTACATCATAGATGTGTGTGTGTGTGTGGCATAACAGGAGGTTTTGTGTGCACTGTAATTTCTTGTTTTGCATTAGGCCTTGTGTTTCCTCCCTAGAGACAGCTCATTTCCTCTGGCTGGCCTGCAGGTAGTATTTGACCTCTGCAACTGTACTTCAAACAGGCTTGGGATGCTGGCTTGATTCAGAAGGAGGCGTGGACAGCATACATATCCCAGCATCCCTGAGGAAACTGGAACACCGAAACATCCTGCAGTCCTATTGCCAGAAAACTATCACTAAGCAGAAGACCATTGGTCAGGGAGCTATTGTAAGTACCTTGTGTCCTGATTGATCCTTCAGCCCTGGAGGCGATGCAACTTTCTAGTCTTGACTGGGAGTACAGAGGGAGCAACCATGAGTGATGGGGCTCTCTTCAGTACATGTGCATAGCCTTTTCCTGACAGCCCCTAGCTCTAAATTAGTGGAAAGTGTTTAACCAGCTTTGGCTTTTTAATCCCATTCCTGTTTGCAGATTAAATCTCATCCCGTTCACTGTGCCTACTTTTTGTTAACAAACTTACTTCTTAGCTCTGCCTGTCATGGACTGATTAGTGATCCCCGTATCGAGTTGTGTTTATGTGGTCGGTGGGTGCATTTCTAGGAGCTGTGTGTCCCCTGGGTTGTGTAGGGTCCCGGTATCCCTAGACGTCACCGGGGGATAATTCACAGGTGGGGGTTTTGCCCAGAGGCGGGTGGTGGGTGGAGGCTACCAGTGTAGGGGCACATGTGCAGGTGGGCCTGGGCAGTGCTTAGCAGAGCCCTGAGAGTGGTGTTAGGGGTAGCACCGAGGAACTGCGTGACCGTATAGAGAGAGATGCAAATTGCCATGGCCTGCTCTTTCAGTGCTGCCAGGTTCCAATGTTGAATTTGTATTTTTATCTTTCTTTTACACTGATTGGCTGCAGCAGCTGGTGCCCCCCCCCCCCCCCATGTCCCTCCCATTTGCACACCCCAGCTCAAGGCTGTAACTAATGTTTTGTGCTCATGTCGGGACTCCTAGACATTGGGCTACTGGAGAGCGTCCGAGTGTAGCATAGAGACTGTGCTAGACCATGCCCGCTGCATGCTCAGGCCGCAGGTAATCGATTCACAGTTTCTGCTCATACACTGGGAAACGGAAAAAAAAAAAACCCCACAAAGTAAAATCTTAAAAACTTCCTGATCAGTCTCATACCTCACTGAATGTGCTTATGGTGTTATCAGCCCCCACCCATATTAATATTTACTGTACATCTAGTTCAACGCATTTTGTAGCATGGCACACACAGGGTTAATGCTATACAAACCGTGAACCTACAAATATAAGATCCTCGATCCCCGCCAACCCCCTGGGTAAAAAAAACTCATTTTTAGACTGAAGAGTCCAACTGAGCTCATTTGCAGCTTCATCTCTTTCCTGGCACCAGCAGATTGCTCCTGCCTTTATTCTCTTAGGGGCAGATTTTATAAAAGTCTCTTTCCTGCTCCTGCCTTTATTCTCTTAGGGGCAGATTTTATAAAAGTCTCTTTCCTGCTCCTGCCTTTATTCTCTTAGGGGCAGATTTTATAAAAGTCTCTTTCCTGCTCCTGCCTTTATTCTCTTAGGGGCAGAGTTTATAAAAGTCTCTTTCCTGCTCCTGCCTTTATTCTCTTAGGGGCAGATTTTATAAAAGTCTCTTTCCTGCTCCTGCCTTTATTCTCTTAGGGGCAGATTTTATAAAAGTCTCTTTCCTGCTCCTGCCTTTATTCTCTTAGGGGCAGATTTTATAAAAGTCTCTTTCCTGCTCCTGCCTTTATTCTCTTAGGGGCAGAGTTTATAAAAGTCTCTTTCCTGCTCCTGCCTTTATTCTCTTAGGGACAGATTTTATAAAAGTCTCTTTCCTGCTCCTGCCTTTATTCTCTTAGGGGCAGAGTTTATAAAAGTCTCTTTCCTGCTCCTGCCTTTATTCTCTTAGGGACAGATTTTATAAAAGTCTCTTTCCTGCTCCTGCCTTTATTCTCTTAGGGGCAGATTTTATAAAAGTCTCTTTCCTGCTCCTGCCTTTATTCTCTTAGGGGCAGATTTTATAAAAGTCTCTTTCCTGCTCCTGCCTTTATTCTCTTAGGGGCAGATTTTATAAAAGTCTCTTTCCTGCTCCTGCCTTTATTCTCTTAGGGGCAGAGTTTATAAAAGTCTCTTTCCTGCTCCTGCCTTTATTCTCTTAGGGGCAGAGTTTATAAAAGTCTCTTTCCTGCTCCTGCCTTTATTCTCTTAGGGGCAGAGTTTATAAAAGTCTCTTTCCTGCTCCTGCCTTTATTCTCTTAGGGGCAGATTTTATAAAAGTCTCTTTCCTGCTCCTGCCTTTATTCTCTTAGGGGCAGAGTTTATAAAAGTCTCTTTCCTGCTCCTGCCTTTATTCTCTTAGGGGCAGAGTTTATAAAAGTCTCTTTCCTGCTCCTGCCTTTATTCTCTTAGGGGCAGATTTTATAAAAGTCTCTTTCCTGCTCCTGCCTTTATTCTCTTAGGGACAGATTTTATAAAAGTCTCTTTCCTGCTCCTGCCTTTATTCTCTTAGGGGCAGAGTTTATAAAAGTCTCTTTCCTGCTCCTGCCTTTATTCTCTTAGGGACAGATTTTATAAAAGTCTCTTTCCTGCTCCTGCCTTTATTCTCTTAGGGGCAGAGTTTATAAAAGTCTCTTTCCTGCTCCTGCCTTTATTCTCTTAGGGACAGATTTTATAAAAGTCTCTTTCCTGCTCCTGCCTTTATTCTCTTAGGGACAGATTTTATAAAAGTCTCTTTCCTGCTCCTGCCTTTATTCTCTTAGGGGCAGATTTTATAAAAGTCTCTTTCCTGCTCCTGCCTTTATTCTCTTAGGGGCAGATTTTATAAAAGTCTCTTTCCTGCTCCTGCCTTTATTCTCTTAGGGGCAGAGTTTATAAAAGTCTCTTTCCTGCTCCTGCCTTTATTCTCTTAGGGGCAGAGTTTATAAAAGTCTCTTTCCTGCTCCTGCCTTTATTCTCTTAGGGGCGAGTTTATAAAAGTCTCTTTCCTGCTCCTGCCTTTATTCTCTTAGGGGCAGATTTTATAAAAGTCTCTTTCCTGCTCCTGCCTTTATTCTCTTAGGGGCAGAGTTTATAAACGTCTCTTTCCTGCTCCTGCCTTTATTCTCTTAGGGGCAGAGTTTATAAAAGTCTCTTTCCTGCTCCTGCCTTTATTCTCTTAGGGGCAGATTTTATAAAAGTACGCCGGATTTTAATAGATATGTGCGTAGCCACGCGTATCCTTTAAAATCCGGATTCGGCGCGCGCATGGCTGCCCAAAATTGGCAGCCTGCGCGCGCCGAGCCGCGCAGCCTGCCTCCGTTCCCTCCGAGGCCGCTCCAAAATCGGAGCGGCCTCGGAGGGAACTTTCCTTCCACCCCCCTCCCTTCCTCTACCTAACCCACCCCCCAGCCCTATCTAAATCCCCCTACCTTTGTTTTAAAAGTTATGCTTGCCCCGCCCCCCAATGACACGCTGCCGTGACACGCCCCCCCCCCCCCAGGAAAGCCCCGGGACTTACACGCGTCCTGGGGCTTGTGCACGCCGCCGCACTCGGCGCGCGCCGGGGGAATTTGGGGCAGGTTTTCGGGGGGTGTACGCACGTATCTTACGTGCCTACCCCTTTCAACATCTGCCCCTTAATGAGAGATCCCATAATCAGCAAATACTGGGCCCCAGAGGCATCTGAGTAAAAGAGTTGCTTGAAGAATACGCACAGGGTTTAGAGAAGAATGAGTTCTGTGCATTAATGCCTCAGCACGCACTAAGAGCCAGAGGAGCCGTGTTTGTACCGAGTGAAGTTAAGGACACGAGCCTCGGTAGGACTATCTTTTGTAGCCACTTTCCTAAATCTTCCTCCTCAAAGTGAGCACCGTAGCTCCTCTCAGCGCCTGCTAGCTGAGGAACCAGTTTTGTATAAAAGAGCAGCGGCGTCTGCTCACCTAATGCCTTCCAGGCACTTTCCCCATCTCTCTGACATTAGGCTTTGGCACAGGTTTCTGTCCCATTATATTTATTTATTTATTAATTTCTATACCGGCTTTCACGACCAAAGGTTGCATCAAGTCGGTTTACATTTAACAAGTCGTGTAATAAACATAGAACTAGGGTAATTGAACTGGTGCAGAAAATAATAGTTACAATGAACTATTATAATGTCTGCACATTTTGGCCCATACAAATGTACCACGCTGCCATGTTTTTCTTAATGGGGCACTGCTCCCTTTCATATACTCAAGGAGTGTGCATTAAAATGCTTCCCCTACCAGGCAGCTGAACACGGAGGTAAGTCACATCATCTAACCTGGAAAATCTGACATTTTCTTGTGTTGAAATAGACAGCAGTTTTAATTGTTTTGTTTTTTTTTTAATGTTCTAACATTTGAAATAGAATGAATGCAAGTTCTGCTTTTCGTCATCATCAAATAAATACTGATTTTTATTAAAGACCACAGACAAACAGCAGTAGGAGCAGTTCTATTGCCAATATGTTCACAGTAGTTGCCAGTCTTATTGAAGACCAATTATGGCAAGAGAGCAGCAAGACTTTCTGCCAATCTTTCCAGGGTGACAATAGTAAGGAATTCTCTCGCTTTCAATGCGATTCCGTCACCCCTGCTACTGCTGCTGAGCTGCACGTGTTTCTTCGTGGAGGACATCGGGAGAAACCTCTTCAGGCACGCCACATTCAAGATCCAGAAAGAATTATTGCCTGTACGTCACTACACACATTAAGGTTGCGTGGCTGTGGTCTCTTTTCTCAGATAAAGCCTTTTAAAAGCATATTTGGCATTCATGGTTAGGTGATGCCCGTTGTCATTTTCTACTATGAAACGTGCTAACCGTCATCAACAAAGTAGTTCATTTTTCTGTCCAAAACATAAGGGGGTCTATTTAAATTCAGCAAGTCATATATTGCAATCATACATTCCCCCCCCCCCCCCTAAAATAAAGACATCACACTGGTTGAATGTTGTCCTGTGTGTGAAAACGTGGAAGATACCCTTACAAATATTGACTCCTTTAAAGGGATAAGCGCCCAGGGCTAAGGTAAAAAAAAACCCCAATTAAAACGGTCCACTAAGCAAGCTCAAAGCAAAGTGTTTTTACGGTATAAGATGCAGAAGGAAGAAAAATAATCCAAGCTCATTCATCACACGGACATTTCAAAGATGATGTATCTGATCTTGAAACCTCATACATCATCATCATCCGTTTTAGACTATTTTGTCGGTCCATAACAGTGAATCAACCAGCAAGTAATCTGGTTAACAGATTCAAGACTTTAAATGCAAGACAACTCAACCTATACCCATGCACTGCCCCGCTTGATAATTCCTACACATGGAAACTCCACCACGTTGGGATTGGGTGCAGATGACAAAGCTTGACTTCATACTTCTCATTTACAGCCCTAACCTCCAATCGTCATTCAATTATAAATTATTCTACAAAGCAAGAAAGATAAGTACTCGCTCCCTAAAAAGGGTCAAATCATTTTCCCCGCAGGCATTTGGGGTATAGGGAGGATGATGTTTGCCTCAATCCATTGGATGTGTTTCCACCCACTGCCTTACCTGCTGTAGCCATTAAATTGAGCTATTGGGCGCGTAGCTTCAATAGTTTATGTTTGGCTGATTTTTTATTACAGTTTATCTGGTTGCTGTTTTGGGTTACATGATTATATTTTATATTTGAAGATTGTTAGCTAAGAGCAAGGTTTTAGGACTAGCAGAATAGAAATTTCTGAAATAAATAAAATACATTTTCCCCTTCAACCCTGGAAAAATTAAAACTGCAAGGGGGGTAGGGGAGTAGGGTGCTGGGCTGGCCCAGTGGCTACCACAAGCACCGCCTGCTGCGATGTAGAGGACCTGCATTTAATTCCTAAGCCACACTTCGCCCAGGCTGCTTGACGCTAGGGAAGCCGTGTTCGTAGTCCTATACCTAGTAGGCATAGTTAGAGGCCATGATCGGACGGAGAGTGTCCCCCCCCCCCCCCCCCAAGAATGGGAGGATAGAAAATAAGGGGGAGGGGTAAGAGTTGTGAATACAGTCTCATGGACCAGAGCCTTGTTCCATCTGAGCTGGAAGCCCAAAGAACTGAAGGAAACAGACAACCCTGCAAAGGATCAAAACCTTGCCCACAAGAGCTGTGCTAAGCCTAAGACAGAAAGGCGGATATAAGGTTCAGGCTATTTAAAAAAATCTCCATTGAAATAAGAGCTTTTTTATTACACCTGAAAAACCCTCTACCCATGGAACCTGTGCCCTTGCCACACCAAAGAACCTAAGGAATACGGTGGCCACTGCTGCCATTCCTGTCCTAGCCAACCTACCCTGGTTTCCCCCCCAGACTTCAGCCAACGGCGGAAAAAGCCATCACATGCACAAAAGTCAGGAAATCTGCAATCGGGTTAGAAAAGAAATCCTTAAAACTCAAAAACTGTAATTTGGTAGTAGTTATGTTGCTATAGACTTCCTATACACATTGTTAGTACTGGGGGAGTTCTGCACCACTGCGGAGCACAGAATTCCCCCCCTGCGCAGAAAACAACAGAGGAGACCCCAGCATGTGTTTGCGGCAAAGATGGAAGGCCCCAGTGAGAGCGAAATGGGGAGGGGAGGGGAGGGTGAGAGATCATGGGAGGTAAAAGAGTGGGGGGGATGCTTGAGTGTGGGTTTCAGAGAGAGGGAAGCCTATGTGAGGAGATTGTGAAGGAGTGTGTATGTGTGTGAGAGATAGGGAGCTGGTGTGTATGAAAAAGGGATTGTGTGTAAGTGAGGGTGCTAGCCTGTGTGAAGGGATTGTGTATATGTGAGACACAGCCTGTGTGAAGGGGTGCGTGAGAGAGAGACATAGGTAGTCTGTGTGAGGATGTATGTGTGAAAGAGAAAAGGGAGCTTGTGTGGGTGTGTATGCAAGAGAGGGGGACCCTGTATGAGGGGATGTGTGAGTGAGGGAGCCTGTATGAGGGGGTGTGTATGTGTATTAGAGGGAGCCTGTGTGTGAGAGAGGGAGGGACAGAGGGAGCCTGTGTGAGAAAGGGAACTTGTGTGGGTCTGTATGCAAGAGAGAGGGCCCTGTATGAGGGGATGTGTGTGTGGGAGAGAGTGAGGGAGCCTGTATGAGGGGGTGTGTATGTGTATTAGAGGGAGCCTGTGTGTGAGAGAGGGAGGGACAGAGGGAGCCTGTGTGAGAAAGGGAACTTGTGTGGGTCTGTATGCAAGAGAGAGCGCCCTGTATGAGGGGATGTGTGTGTGTGTGAGAGAGTGAGGGAGCCTGTATGAGGGGGTGTGTATGTGTATTAGAGGGAGCCTGTGTGTGAGAGAGGGAGGGACAGAGGGAGCCTGTGTGAGAAAGGGAACTTGTGTGGGTCTGTATGCAAGAGAGAGGGCCCTGTATGAGGGGATGTGTGTGTGAGGGAGCCTGTGTGAGGGTGTGTGTGAGAGACATAGGTAGCCTGTGTGAGGATGTATGTGTGAGAGAGGGAGCTTGTGTGGGTGTGTATGCAAGAGATAGGGACCCTGTATGAGGAGATGTGTGTGCGAGAGAGTGAGGGAGCCTGTATGAGGGGATGTGTATGTGTATTAGAGAGAGAGAGCATGTATGTGAGAGGCAGAGGGAGCCTGTATGAGGGTGTGTGTATATGTATTAGAGAGAGGGAGAGACAGAGGGAGGCTGTGTGAGGGGCAGTACTGAGAAACAGGTCAAACTCTGGAACTGGCGATAGAGTGGAAGGGGTTGAGCCTAAAGATGGAGGGGAGAGATACCCATTGGTTACCCATTCAGTATAAATATTTGACATTAATCCATAAATCAGTTTATGAGGTAAATATAGAATGGCTAAATGCTTCTCTTTACATTCACACTCCATCACATAATCTAAGATCTAAGGGCAAGGCCTTACTTACAATTCCATCACTGAAGTCAGCTCACTTAAACGCGGTTAGGGAAAGGGCCAAAACTTTGGAAGGCTCTTCCACTCGACAGTCGATTAGAGGCAAGCATTCAACCATTCAAGAGAAAGCTTAAAACTTGGATGTTTGAAGAGGCCTATACAAAGTCAGGCTAAATCCCTTTTTTGGTCATTCTCCCATGGAATTATAGTATAGTTTAATTGAAATAATTTTAGTTTTTTACTAAAAAGTCAGGACAGTAGTCATGAAATTTTTATTAATTTTTAAATGTGTTTTTTTTATTTTGTAAAGTATAATACATAATTTATTTTATTATTTTAACCTAGAAATTCCAATGGGCTGCTTTTTGTTTATAATTTCAGATTATGTTTTTATTTTGTTTTAATAAATCAATGTATTTATGGGTCAAATTAATAATGGTTTGTCCCCAATTGAATTGTAAACCGACATGAAGTGAATACAATATGTTCAGTATATAAAAATGTTTAAATAAATAAATACTGGCAGGTGGAGGAATTGGGGCCTGAGGGGGCAAAGTGGCCAGGGGAGTAGGGAGAGCGAGTGGAAGGGACTCTCTTACAGTGAACTGCTAGGGAAATTCTGCTCAAAATATTTAAAATTCTGCATCTTTAAGCAATAACTTTTTTTTCTGTATTAATTTAAAATGTAATTACTTAAAGACTGTCATGTAAATTGTGTTATTTTGACCAATATAAAGTTTGCAGAATTTTAAGTTTTTGTGCGCAGAATTCCCCCAGGAGTACCACATTGTTACAGGCCAAGCTAAAGGCTGCTCTCCTTTCCATGAAAGCTGCTAATATACAGTGTGCAAGCGCAGAAGACAGGTATCCACTTTTAGAAATACATCTTTTTGTAATGTAAATTAACATACAAAGTTCAGCATGTACCTTCTCTTAAAATTATCATCGAGTGGAGTAAGAACAGGCTGTGCAGAACACCCTGCCCTCGGGGCTTTGAAACATTGCTGCAGTGTCAGCAGGTCAGGCATAAAAGGATGGTCTCTCCTTAATACTAACAATTTGCAAAACCAAGATGAGAGTTGCACATCGAGGGCTGAATATTCAAAAATATCCCCATGCATAAAATGTGGTTTTATGCATTGTAAATAAGCTTTTCAAATTTGCCTGGGTGTGTGTGTGTATGTGCAGGATTCCTTGCATTCTTCTACTGCCACAGCAAAGATGCGTCCCATGGGACAGAGTCAGGGCAGGGATAGCATTTCTACATCTACCTGCTAATTTACAAAGCAGACTTGTGCATATAAGTCCGCTCTGAAAACTACTACTGCTACTAAACATTTCAATAGCACTGCTAGCCGTACACAGCGCTGTACAAAACCATCCCTGCTCAGAAGAGCTTATAATCTAATCAAGACAGGCAAAGATCGGAGTATAGTTGTACAGGCAAACTTTATCCCTCCCTGGACCGCTGAAAATTCCCCTCTGAATGCACATCTGCTCTTGGCCTGAATACTTTAGGAAGAGTGGGTTGCTATAGAGACGCTCTTGATTTTCCTTACTGCCCCTTCTCTCTGGTCATCTTCCTCTCCGCTCCTTATCCTATGGCCCTATATATCTGTCCCAGTTGTAGTTACTGTTATATTCCAAGCATCCACTACCCCGGTGTTTCCCAACCAGTGTGCCTTCAGACCTGATCAGCCGTGCTACGGAAGTCACCACTGTCCGATGCTCAGATCCAAAAAAAAAAAGCACCTCAGAGCAATGGTTCTTAAATACGTAGAAGACATATATTCACATAGGCCTTCCCTTCCTAGCTACAGCATCTGCTTTGCTTGGCATACATCTCTTCCTGCTTCCAGTCCTCTGCCTTACCCCTAGGTGTTAGGAGTCAGTCAGAACCTGCACAGAGCACTAGATGTGACTTAGATTCTGAGTGCTAGGAACAGCAGCAGCCAAGGCTGTGCCACACTGACTTCTCTTGCACAGAGAGAGCACTGTCCTTAGTGTGGGATCATGCGTGTCTTGGCCCCTCCACACCCCCCGCTTTATTTTAAATTTTCAAAGAAAGGCTGGCAGGTCTTCCAGTGCTTCCCTAGCTATACTTTGGGAAGAATGGCCAGCTGCATGAAGGCTGGTGTTGCACACAACATTTTTGTTAATATAGGTGTGCTTGAAAAGATTGGGAAACACTGTGCTACCCTATTAGAAAAGTAGCATTTCCTGACAAGCCTCGTGAAGGGCTGATGAGCACGGAGCAGGAGAGAGACCTTGGGGTTGATAGTGTCTAACGATCTGAAGTCAGCAAAACAATGTGACAAGGCGATAGTTAAAGCCAGAAGAATGCTGGGCTGCATAGAGACTGAAATATCGAGTAAGAAAAGGGAAGTGATTATCCTCTTGTACAGGTCCTTGGTGAGGCCTCACCTGGAGTACTGTGTTCAGTTCTGGAGACCGTATCTCCGCAGGGACAGAGACAGGATGGAGGCTGTCCAGAGAAGGGAGACCAAAAAGGTGGAGGGTCTTCATCGAATGACTTATGAGGAGAGATTGAAGAATCTAAATATGTACACACTGGAGGAGGAGCAGGGGTGATATGATACAGACTTTCAGATACTTCAAAGGTTTTAATGATCCATGGTCAACAACAAACCTTTTCCATTGGAAAAAATGAGTAGAACTAGTGGTCACGATTTGAAAATGTCAGGAAATATTTCTTCACAGAGAGGGTGGTGGATGCCTGGAATGTCCTTCTGGAGGAAGTGGTGAAGACAACAACCAACAAGGATTGAACTTCACAATCTGGGTAAACAAATAAGCGTGGGGGTAGCTTGTTTATTGCAGCGGTTACTACCCTAAACCAATTAAGCCTGATACATCACTTTGAATGCATATACAGCATTGCTCTCTGCTTCAACAGCAGGGGGAAATGTGGAAAAGAGGATTTACATTCAGACAACATCCAACAAGTCACTGATCTGTGCAGTCTGGGTAAACAAGCATCGGGGTAACTTGCCTGAGGAGGCGGTTACTACCCTTAACCATTAAGCCTTATGCTCACCTTTGATGCAACTCCAACATTACTCTCTGCATCAATGGCAGGGGATGGCAGGAAATTTGAATCAAGCAGTTACCAAAGGCCCCGAACTTGGTGGTTGGTGAAACAGATAAGTGTGGGAAAATAAGTGTCAGAGCTTGCTGGGCAGACTGGATGGGCCGACTGGTCTTTTTCTGCCATCATTTCTATGTTTCTTCCAACTTCATATCATACCATCTTGAGCTTTGGGGATTTTTTTTTATATATATCTTGCTTGTGAGCACCGACATGCCAATTTCAGTACCCTAGTCAGCTGAAAGTTAATAAAAAAAAATGCATTTCTGACTGAAGATGAACTTTAACAATTCTTCTTTATGGGTAATTTTAAAATCTCCCTTACCCTTCAGAGAAGCATCATCATCTCTGGGGATGATATAACTAAAGAATGTGTTTTTGTATTCTGAAAAAAACAGTTAATCTGTTTTGGAACAACAGAATTTGCTGACAAGAGTAGCTCATTTGGAGACAACAGCCCAGGAGTGTCAGACTTGCTTATATAGATACCTTCCCCTAATCATCCAGGCATGCGGCACAAAAGAAGAAACCTTATAAGGCGACAAACTGCACTTATGATGCACCCCAAGAAACACAGTGAAGGCATCTTGCTTATTGCGGCGGTTACTACCCCTAACTAAGCTAGATATTTCACTTAGATGCAGTTCCATCACTGCTCTCTACATTAATGGTGGGGGTGGAAGTAACCTTTTGGTTCTATTTCCCTAAGAGCCAAGAGAAACAGATAAGTATGAGAGAAAAAAAAAAATTGTGAAAGCTTGCTGGGCAGACTGGATGGGCCGTTTGGTCTTCTTCTGCCGTCATTTCTCTGATTACATGAAATGCAAAGGTAAGTTTATTTTGTGTGTGATAAGATGGAAAGGTGGTCACCACCGTCTCCCATAAGCAGACCATGACAGCTGGAATAAAATCACACCGAGGCATAGAAATACTGTTGCAGAATAAATAAATTCAATTATATATTTATTTTAACAGTATTCCTGTACTCATATACAACAGATGTTATAATCTCAGTCTAGTAAAAGAAATTTACAACTCACAGAGCACAAAACAGGGGTGCCAACACTACCCAAACTGCAACGTTTCTTATTTACTATAACCATCAAGGCTGCTCTTGAACTATTTGGGAATGCATATACAGTGGATAAAGACATATTGTAGGTTTGGTTCAGGTATGGTTTGTGTGTGGTTGCCAAGTGTTCAAACTGCAGTTGAATTTTCAACAGTGGGGGAAAAACAGAACAGTGCAAACATACCAAAACCCGGGAGGATCAGCCAGTGTGGAAAGATCAAAATCACTTAAAACCACCCTAGCAGAAGTTAATTGTATTCCCTATTTAAAAAACACACTTTTGATTGAGCTCCAAAAAAAATGGTCTGGAGTCCCTTTGGTGGCCATCATAAGTTCCCGGCCCAAATCAACAGTGATGTCCCTAACCCACTTCTTGTTCCGCAGACGAGTTTACAGATCTGCAAGACTGGCAGTGTTTTCAGCTTTATGGTGTGCAAAAGAGGTTTCCATGGCAGTCAAGCACACAGGGCAGTGCATAATTCTTTGTTGCAATCAGGAAGAACACATTTTTTCTTAAGTGAAAGATAAAATTTGGTCACAAGAAAATGTGAATAAATAGCAGGTTAGCAAAAATCAAATATTCACAAGGAAGGGGGGGTTAGGGTCTGTAATTCTAGCTACAACAATGTTCTGGATGCAGATAAAATGTAAAGAAAAATCATACACTTCATAGAAGGAAAAATATACTGACCTCAAGACAGCTAAATATTGAAGACTGAGACCGAACATCTATAAAAAACCTTCATTTTTGTTTGCAGTATTAATTTTCCTTGTGGAAATTGTATACACATTTAAATATTGGTTGAAGAAAGGAATATATTTGCCTCAATAAATATTTTAAATCAAAGGAACTTCTCCTTTTTATATCCCTGTGGAGGTCAACATTTGTATAAAAATGATAATAGGCAACATACATGAAGTGATTATTAAGAAAAAGTGCAAAGTGTAACAGTTTCAAGGATGCTCACTTTTTACAGTATTTGCTTCAAATGTAAACCACGAGCCCAGCAGCTGTCACTGATCTTTCATATTACACATTGTACAAAGTTAGCACACAAGTCGACAAACTGTTCCCTCAGCACAGCAAGACTTTCCGGCTTCCAGCAAATTTAAAATAGAGAATCAGAGAAAAGGACCATTGATCAGCAATTTCCTCCTTCAAATACACTGCTGACGGCAGAGCTCTCCACCCATAGCTAGCCAAATCGTTTTACAGCAGCAGTCTTACATAGTTGCATGTTTTTGAGCAGCTAATCTTTACAGTCACATACAAAAAAAAATTTGAAAAAGCATAAAAAAAAAATATACATTGAAAAAATGTTTTCCAAATGGGCTCTGAGCACTGCTCAGAGAGAACATCTTGTGTTTGGAACCTGTAGGGCACCTTAAGAGCTATGCAAGGTTATTCTTGATACGTTTTGCTCCACATTTTAATAGCTTCGCTCAGATAAGGATGTCTTACATGGAAAAATATTTTAAATATGAATTGGATTACACATAACCATCAATCACTACACTACACCAACAAAACAAAAAAAAAACCCAACCCAACTATGTTGCTCCTTCCAGATATCCTGCATTAACCACCTCCTTCAGGAGATATGTTGATCTTGCTTGCGTAGGGACTTGCTGGAGGTCCTTGCTTGGCACCATTAATAGTCACAATCCCACTGCGATGCAGAAGACTTCATTCATCAACAGGACTGTAAGCAACAGTGGCATGTCACATGCTAGGGCTGCCAGCGTCACCCTGCTCGTAATTATTTCATTTCTACTACTGCAACATTCCCTTTACAGATCATTATTTTTCCTATCTGGCAACCCAAGGAAAAAAAAAAAAAGGACAACTGAATCCTCCCTACTGGCCTTATGGTTTTAATGCAATAATGCTAGGCTGGAGGCATTTAAAACATCTCTGGGTTAGATGCACTGCATTGCAGGTCTCTCTTCAGTGCAGGTTATAACCATGGATGCTTTTTTGGACCCAGTTTACAAAGGGATTTTTCAATAAATACAAATGTACCTGGACTTCCAATAAAAAGAACAAGACACCCATATAGCGCACAAACCAAATACGGAAAAATAAATACAGATGTAGAATATTTTATAAAAAAAAAAAAGAGAAAAAACCTGGAAATCACCTCATGAAGATTTGGTATCTTTGCTTTCAAAATGATAATGAAATATCAGAAAACAAAACCACCCTACATTTCAACTGCAAATTCATCCACCATCATAACTTACACTCAACTCTAAACACACAGTATGTACAAGCGTAAAGCTCTGGGATGCCTTCCTCCTGTTTAAAACATATTGCAGGGAACCTTCCGGGAAAGACAGAGCGGGCTCTATTTGCCCCCATACATTCTCTCAATGTCGTTCTGATAGTGGTTCTTCAGTTCTTTCCGCTTCAGCTTGAAGGCATCTGTCACCAAACCAGTCTCTGGGGTCCACGGCTCCGGGCTTAGGCGCACCTTGATGGGGATTTCAAATCGCTCCAGTTTCACTGCGAGGGAAAGCGGGAGCAGGAGGAGAGAGAGAGAGAGAATTAGTGACGAACTTATTCACATTCATCTTTATCTTCACCAATGCCATGAACTCATCCATCTGGCAGGCAGGGCGAGAGAGGGGAATGAAGCATGGGCGACGGGTCACATGGTCACTTAGCGAGCGAGGGAGGGGGAATTTAGTTATTTTATTTTCATAACGGCTTACATTGATATACAAACATACAATAAAATGGGAATTAAACAATTCAAACAATAAGCAATCCTAACCAAGGCTTCAGAGATCTGTGCTCTAATCTTTAGGCTACATCCTGCATTTGATACGCCTCTTCTAAAGCCCCCACCATATTTATTTATTTATTTGTGTTTTTCTATACCGGCATTCACGGATGGTCGAATCATGTCGGTTTACATATAACAAGGGGTGAGCAATACATTATAATGTACATAACTATAACCTGAGAGTATATATTACAAATTATAACAAGTGCACAGAAAAAGAAGTTACAATAAAACAGGGATGATTCTAACTGGGAGTAGAAGAAGATGATAGAAGTTTAACATAAGTGGGAGAACGTTGCAGTAACTGGTAATGTCTGGATCAGTTTAATGGGTGATGATCAGTAAGGCTAAATTTGATGGAAGAGACACTAAGAGACATATTCCTACAAAACGAGGAAGTTACAATTGTAGAGTGTTTTTCCTCAATCTTTTGCATGCCAGAGATCGGCCAGCTCCCTTCCTTAAATTATGTGAACCAGTGACACTGCTGATGGGGGGGGGTGTGAATGGATTCTCCCAGATAATTTAAGAATGAGGGGGAGGGGGAGAGTATATACTCAATCTCCTATCTAGTCTTTAATCTCACCAGTCAACCCTGCAGCCGGTCTCTGTCATTTTAAGAAATGACAGCTGAAGAAAATAGTTTTTCAAAAAAAGTTTCTCTTATTAAAAAAGAAAAATAGCTCCCTCTCTCTCCCCATCCAGCCAGCCACCAGCTGGTAAAAAAAAAAAAAAAAAAAGCAGAGTTACTTACCTGTAAGAGGTGTTCAAGGCCAGCAGCATGTTAGTCCTCACATGAGTGACATCATCAGAAGGAGCCTGATGACTAGGCACACAGAGCATGCTCAGCATACTCTATACCACACGTCCACATGGGGTTCCTCCAACACAGAATTATGAAAAAATAAAGATAAAAAATAGGAGAAACCCAACTCCACGGAGGGGCAATCAGGTTTCATGAGGACTAACATTCTGCTGTGCTTGGAGAACACCTGTTACAGGTAAGCAACTCTGCTTTCTAGGTTGGAAGAGTTGGGTTCCACACCTCAAACAGGTTCCTGAGGACAGACTGGCTGAACCTAGTGTCACGTCAGCCTTCCCTATCCAGGCAGTAATGAGATGTGAATGTGTGGAGAGCTTTGCAGATCATCACCATGGAAACTGCTCACAAGTGGCCACTGCTGCTGCTATGGCTCTGACAGAATGAGCTTTGACGTGACCCCCAAGATGCAGTCCTGCCTGAGCATAACAGAAGGAGATGCAATCTGCTAGCCAACTGGATAGGGTCTGTTTGGCAACCTATTCCTATCAAAAGAGATAAAAAGTTGGGTGGACTTTCTTCTATGGGCTTCTGTCCGCTCTAAAATAGGCGGCTAAAGCTTGCTTGCAGTCCAAACTGTGCAGTGCTCGTTCGCCTTGGTACGAATGGGGCCTGGGAAAGAACATTGGCAGTACTGGCTTGTTAATATAGAAATCTGTCACCACCTTAGGGACAAGACCACCTTGTCATGAAAGAACGTAGAGAAAGGTGGATAAGTCACTAAGGCCTGGAGCTCATTGACCCTGCATGCTTGAAGTGACTACCACCAAAACTATGACTTTCTAGGTCAGGTACTTCAGGTCACAGATGTGCAGTGGCCCAAAAGGAGCTTTTATCAGCTAAGCCAATACTACGTTGAGATCTCAAAACACAGCTGGAGGCTTCAGTTGAAGCAAGCCCCACATGAATCATACAACTAGAGGCTGTACAGAGATGGGTGTTCCATTTACACCGTGGTTGTATATGCCAGTTGCACTAAAATGAACTCTGACAGAGTTGGTTTTTAAGCCAGCCTCCGAAAGGTGTAGAAGGTAAGTCAAACAGTTTTTGTGTGTGGCAGGAGAACGGATCTAGGGCCTTCTGCCCACACCACACGGAAACATCCTCCACTTCAGTCCACAGGGATTTTCTAGTGGAAGGCTTTCTAGAAGCCACAAGGACTCGAGACACATCCTCAGGAAGATCAAGTGGCTGCAGAATTAACTTCTCAACATTCAGGCTGTGAGTGACAGAACCTGGAGGTCGGGATGCTGCAGCCTGCCCTGATCTTGCAAGATGAGATCTGGGGAAGTCCCCAGACTGATTGGTTTCCAGATGGACAATTCCCGCAGGAGTGGAACAAGTCCTGTCTTGGCTAATGAGAGCCTATGAGGATCATAGTCTCTTTGTCTTCACGACGTTTCAAAAGAGTCTTCGCCACTAAGGGAAATCAGAGGATAGGCATAGGGAAGACCCCTGCTCCAATAAAGGGGAAGGGCGTCCAGTGCTGGTTTGCCATCTGAACTGGACAGGGAACAGAACAGAGGCACTTTCTAATAGCAGGGGATACAAACAGAACTAGGTCTGGGCTCCTCCAGGAGGCAGAAAATCCAATCCGCTACCCTCTGGTCCAGGGACCATTCATGGGGTCTGAAGGCTCAGCTCAGCCTGTCCGCCATCACGTTCTTCGTTCTGGCCAGGTACATGGCCCCGAGCACCATCCCGTGGGCTAGGGCCCATGACCAGATCTGGACCACCTTCTGACACAGGAGGTACAATCCCTTGCCTCCCTGCTTGCTGACATATCACATGGCAACTTGGTTGTCTGTCTGGATCAGGACAATTTTGTTGGACAGGTGAGCTCTGAAAGCCATAGATTGTACCTGATTGTCTGAAGCTCCGGGAAATTGATTTGACAAGAACGATCCTGAGCAGATCACAGCCCGCAGGATGCCATCTACATGAGTTCCCTATCCATGGTTAACACAATCTGAGTAGGGAGACTCCAAAAGGTCCCCCCCAATTCCAGACTGGAGAGAACCCGCCACCAGGACAAAGAGTCCTGGAGAAATAGGGTGACTCAGATGTAATCATGGAGGTTCTGAGTGGCCTAGTGCCACTGTGACCTCAGGGTCCACTGGGCTTTGCGTAATTGTGCCAAGGGAGTGACATGGACTGTCACGGCCATGTGACCCAACAAGTGCTAGGCAGATACCTGCTGGCTCTGTTGCACTGGTGCGCAGTGGTCACCAAAGCGCTAGCCCTCTGGCGCGGCAGAAGAGCCTTGGCTTCAGCCATGTCTAATGGGGCTCCAATGAAGTCCAATTGAGGTGACAGACTGAGATGGGGCTTTGGGTAGTTGAGAACGAACCCTAGTGACGCCAACACCCGGATGGTCAAGTGCATGGACCAGATGGCCCTGGTCAATTGCCCAGATACAGGAAAACATGCACTCCCGGTCTGCGGAGGTGTGCCTCCACCACGGCCAGGCATTCTGTGAAGACTCATGAGCCTGAACAGCAACACCCAGTACTAGAAGTGCTGTTTTCCCACCCCAAGTCGGAGATACTTCCTGTGACCAAGGACGATCTCGATATGGGTGTACGTGTCCTTCAGGTCGAGGGAACATAGCTAATCACCTTTTTGAAAGGGGGGGTGGGGGAAGAGATCAAGGTAACCAAGTAAACCATCTTGAACTTTTCTTAAAAAGTTGTTCAAGGCCCTCAGGTCTAGGATGGGATGGAGTCCTCCAGTTCTCTTTGGAATCAGGAAGTACCTGGAGTAGAATCCCTGCCTTCTTTGCCCTGGTGGAATGGCCTCGACTGCCCTGGCCATTAAGAAGAGAGCTCCATTTGTAGCACCTCCTGATGCACTACCGGCCCCCAAGATGGGCCCGGAGGGCAATTTGGTGGGACACTCAATAGGTTTTAATTGGTACCCCTGGCGGATGATGGATAAACCCACTGCTAAAATTGAAATTGTGGATCAAGCCCATGATCCAGGAGTAATAATTGATAGCCATTTACTGATGAAAAACATTAATAAATAAAATATGGGTACTATATATTGAATATCTTAAAACGCCTAAAACCACTAATCACTTATGAAGATTTCATAACTGTCCTACAAACTTATTTGCACTGAACTTTATTATTGTAATGCACTTTTTCTAGGTTTACCTATAAGCACAATTAGACCCCTGCAAATATTACAGAATACAACTAGACTTATCAGGTAAAAGTAGATATGAGCATAACATACCTATATTAAAATTACTTCACTGGCTACCAGTAAAATATAGAGTGCAATTTAAAGTTATATCAATTCACAATAAGAATATGGAATGGTTAAATGCAACATTACATCTCTATGTGCCAGTGAGAAATTTAAGATCTGCCAATAAAGGTCTATATATTCAGCACATTTAACCGAAGTCAGAGAAAGGGCACTATCAGTTGCCAGTCCAAAAGTTTGGAATAGCCTCCCGGAAGATCTACGTATGACAAAAGACAATAAGCTCTTCAGAAAGGATTTAAAAACATGATTATTTACCATGGCATACCCAGAGCTAGAGAAAGAATGAAAAGCAGAGTTAATGAGAGAATAGATTTTATAACTTATTTTTATTTAAGAATTTTAGGGTTTACACATTGTATTATACCATTGCACTTTTATTGTAAACCGCCATGATTGGATTCTTCAGAATGACGGTATATAAATAAGAAATATATATGGTCTGAGGTTACAATGGGCCACTGGTTTGCAAAGAACCACAGCCTGCCTCTGACCAGAAGGTCCATTATCCTGGGTATGGGCAACTGGCTTATGCTCCCTACAGCTCAGTCAAAACCGCATTCTTGAAGTTGACTGAGGAGCCGGCTGGGGCTTGGGAGCTCTGCTGCGTGGAATGGCCACAGGAGCTCTGATGGTGGTACATGATAGAGGAGGCAGAGGCTAGTACTTCCACTGACGAAAGAAATTTCCTGGGCCCCTGCCTCGATTGCCTCCTGGATGAGGAGGACGGGTTCAGAGTGAGGGTGGAGAGCTGTTGGAGGGTTTCATGGTGGTCCCGGAGCTGGGCCACAGCATCCTTCACTTTATCTCCAAAGAGATTCTCTCCAGTGCACACACGTCAGTGAGTCATACACCTTTGGCCTGAGATCCAAGGCCTGCAGCCATGTCTTGCTGCTGTTGAAGCAGCTGCTCGGCCACCTCTTACATCTGCTTCCAGATGTCCCACGAGATTGGGCCATATAGAGCTGGTAGGCAGCGATGTGGGCAATAAGCATGGCACTTTGGAATACCTTCCTCCCAAGAGAGTGTCCAATGCTCTGTAGGCCTTCCCTGGGTGTGCCAAGGAATTTGTCCAAGAGCGCTTGGCCCTCTTGAGGGTGGACTCAGCCACCACCGATTGGTGGGGCAGCTGATGCTTATCAAATCCGGCAGCCTTCTGGACAAGATAAACCCCCGTCCACTGTCCTATTCATGAGAGGCACATCCTCAGCAAGAACTTCGTAAGGACCATCATGATCTCCTTAGGAGGCTCCATGAACTGAAGAACCTCAAGCATTTTATGCCTGGTGTCTTCAGTTAAAAGCTGGAATAGGATGGCCTCTGCCATCACCCTGACAAAGTCTGCTAAGGTCAAGTCCTCAGGTGGGGAACCTCCTTTGCTCCTCTGTAAGAGAAGGGTCCGATGGGAGACCATTCAAATCCTTGGAGGAGGATTCCATCTCATCATCCCCCCAGGGGTCATAGGGACCCTCATCTGGTTCTCGGCCGATGTCCCAGAGGTGCAGGCACCGATGGAACTGGACCGGGGACTACAAGGCCTCAGTGTCTCCGCTGGCCTTGTCAGAGGAACCAGTGATGTCCACCCTATTGGTAGGTGGAGGCTTCGGTGCCCCGCTGGGCATTGGTGCCATCCCGGGAACAGTCGGCAGCTGGGTCGGTAAGGCACTGATGAGCACATCGAGCTTCCCAAAAGTGGAACGAGCATGGGCAACATCTGCTCCAGTGCCACGGGAGCGAAGCCCTGCAGTGCCCGCTCCACTACTAACTGGACTCTATGCTCCAGCTCCTCCTCAAATGTTGCCGATACCAAACACAAACTGGGAGGAAGGAGGGCTGGCCAGATCTTCCTAGGACCCACGAGGAGGATCGGCGACTGGCACCAGGATCAGTGGAGACAATCACAGACTCTGGGCATCAATGGAGGTTTGGAACTCCTCACCAAGGGGTTGCTTCAGGGGCATTGTGGCAAAAGCTCCGTGAGATGGTGACCAGTACCAAGGCTTCTTGGTCTTCCCACGATGCTCGACCTGGTCTTTTCCCAGTGCAGAGGTCAAGGACTATGAACCAGATGTCCTCGGCCCGGAGGAGACTGACAACACTTGGTCTCCAGCGCCCCTTCCACTGGCAACCGACGGAACAGACGGTCCTGCTGATGGCATGTTTCTTAGTGTCCAGTTAGATGAATCCAGAACAAGTGGGTTTATGCTCCCTACTGCTTTCTGTGATTCCTCCTAATAGTATTGTAGCAATTCTAAGTAGGAGGAACTAAAAAAAGCAAATTTAAAAAAAAAAAAAATAAATTGTGTGTATCTATTGGACATCCAAAAGATAGACAGTCCAGGCCGTGTATCTTGTCTCTATGCCAGTAGCGGGAGAAAATGGACGCTCGTAGACTGAGTGTCCTTTCTCTGAACCCGCCTGACAGTCACCTCTCCTGTGCACCGATGCAGACGAGGAGCTAGGGATCCTCTTTTTTGCGCAGCCCCTAGTTTAAATATTGGATTGTGTGCCCAGGAGAGGTGGCTGGGCGTGCGTTAGGAAAATGGGTGCTCAACACTGAGCACCTGTTTTCTGCGCTCAAATACTGCATCGGCCCCCTAGAAAAGGGCAACAAAACTGATAAAGAGGATGTAACGGCTTCTCCTATGATGAGAGTCTGCACAGGCTAGGACTCATTAGCTTGGAAGAGAGACATGACAGAAGTTTATATGGCACACATAAATAAAGGATGCCTATTTAACCTTCCAAGTACTACTGAAGTAAGGGGACATCAGGAAATTACCATCCAGCAGATTTAAAACAAATCAATCAACGCAAGGTCAAGCTGTGGAATCTCTTGCCAGAGGACGTGGTCAAGGCGACTAACAGCGGGGAAAAGTCCATAAACATCATTAACCAGGTAGATGAGGAGAAACCATCACTATTCCCTGGGAACAAGTAGCAAGAAATAGATCTACTTTTGGGATCTACCGGGTGTTTATAACACAGGATGCTGGGCTCGATGAACCTTGGTCTGACCCAGCATGGCATTCATGTTCTTAAGTTAAAATTTATGGCAGCATTTTTTATTATATATTTTCAATTAAAAAATGTTTACATATCTGTTCAGGTTTTTTTTGTTCTTTTTTCCATGCTACTCTTTTTAAAAAGGTTCATCCTTTTCTCTTTATTCCCTCTCTGTATAATCTGTCCTCTCCTGTGCCTCTCCCCCTGCGCATTCATGCATTCTCCTCGCTCTGCTCTCCTGCACCATCCAATCTTCTGCTTTTGCCCCCTCCTCCCTCGCCATTGTGTGCCTGCATGGTTTGGCTCTGCATTTCCTGCGATGCCGGTGCTGGAATTCAGAGTTAAGAGAAAGCACGGAGCCGAAATCTTCCATTTCCCCGGTTGGAGCTGGAGATGCGGTGGAAGCAGCTACTGTGCAACAGTGACACCTAGTGGCCAGATTTATGGCCCTGAGATTGCAGAGGTCCAGAAGGCGCTCCCCCAGCCCAGGACTGTGGCTGCATCAGCTGGGCTAACAGATGCAAAGAAAGGAAAGTGGTAGTTGCAATGGCGAACCAGCAATGCAGCAAGAGGAGACTGCCGGGTCCCCTCCCCCTCCTCTCCAAACCCCCCGCAATCCCCCAAGATCTGGAGCTGTGCGGGCCGTGGCGGTACCAGCAGCAGAGCAGGAGGACGCAACGGGCCAGCAGCATGGCAGAAGGCTCATTTCCTGGGATACAGCTCAGATTGTGCGGCCACGGCGTCGCCGGAAGCCCTGAATACAGGGCACAGCGCGCGTCGTCAGGACTTACTCGTATTTGCTACTTCTTTAATCTCTTTTAATACTTCATGCTCCATAGAGGAATGGTTACAGATGTCTTCCCAAGACCCCGATACGCCCCTCTGCTGGGCCAGAGAGGTGAGCTTCTTCTGATTTGGAACCACAAAGCTGATCACATAGGACTGGTGACTGTAACAAGACAAGAGACACAATCAGCCTAAAACAGAGACACCTAAAAGTATTTGGCAATATTTAACTAGCAATTTTATTTAACATTCATCAGTATTTTTCTTTTTGCACAATTGTCCAGGATGGTGTGCAGCACTCACTCATCATCCTTCAGGTCTGTTACTGAATGAAAAAGATTGCCATTAAATACTACTTTTCTGTTCCTTAACTGGTCTGTTAGAAAGGAATTCAGTTTGTGATCTAAACGCTGCTGAGGATGTTTACTAAACTCTCGTTCTGGCCGGAAATTGATATGCAGAGTCCTGACACCTTGTCCCACTATCTCAGGTGCAGCAAAGCATTATGCCCTTTGGTTCTGGCATGGAGACTTCTGCTACTGAAAATGCCATGGACAGCAGAGTAAAAATCCTATTAATGCTGCAAATGCCTGACTTTAGAAATCCCACTGAATGCATGACGCAGACTGAGCATAAAGAATGGTCTTCAGATCAATGGATGGGCTAAACGCTTCCAAAAACCAGATTCATGCCACTTATAAGACCTACATCCCTATTGTGCTAAACAAACTCCTCCCTAGCTGCTGTCATTCCAGTCCATTCCCCTCCAGAGCGGAGTTTGTGCTGAGAGCCAGCACCTTCGCCTTAACCCTGGATTGAAAATGCACCTTTTTGGTACATCCACCTTCACCTCTTCATCCCCACTAGCCCATTACACTAAACCCATTGCAAGTCTTCATCTGCAATGAGCAGATAAATATAGAGAACATTTCACTCAATGTTCAGGCACTGCACGGTTTCAGTAGCTGGATTCGTCTCGCAGAAAGCTGGGCTCTTTGCAGGTAGTGAGCCCTTTCATTAGGCCAATCTAATAAATCACAACCTGCAATGAATTTTAGGGATGTTCACCAGACAAAAGGAAACCTGTACCTATTCGCATATGCGCAGATGTTGTCAATGAGTGGGCAGTTCTTCAGGGCGGCCTCCACTTTGCCCAGAGATACGTACTCTCCCGCTTGCAGCTTCACCAAGTCTTTTTTCCGATCTGGAAAACAAATTTAAAGTATGTATCTTCAGAAAACATTAGCTGCTTTTATTACTAAGTGGTGACACTGTTTAAAGCATAAGATAAGGGCTTTGAAATCACATACGTCCCTTCTGTTTCTACATAAAAAAAAATGTAAAGTTTTAGTCAACTGCAAAACATTATTGCTGTAACTACCCCTCCCCAATCAAAGAGGAAAAAAAAAAGTTACTTATGAATGGTTAGTTTAAATAGACAAGTAAAGTAGTTAAGCGCAGCCAAATCTTTGGGATGTGTTACATATCTGAGCACTATTTACATGTCAATAAGGCAACAAGGGAAATATTAAAAGCTATATAAAATCTCCCTCTGAGGACACATTGAGCCCAGGCCTGGGAAGAGAGGGGACAGTGGGTGCAGTGCTGCCTGCTACAATAAAAGAATTTCTGCATTTTCAATGAATACTGAACTGGGAAGTTCTGCAAGTTTAATGCCTACACAAGAAACCATTCAGAGGCCTCATAACAATGTTGACCAATTTATAAAAAGCCAAATATCTACTGCAGTGCTTCTCAGCCTTTTTTCTATCAGGGCCCATATGAACAGGTGTAGGTGATACCTCGCTCTGATCTGAGTGAAGAGGAGAAGGAAGCAAGCGCAGCTTCCTGTCATACCCAGTAAAGAAGTCAGCCATCTCCTGCCCAAACTAATGAGGAAACACAGCAGCCTTGTGCTGGGTCTGCAACACCTCCCGGGACCTCACAACACACCTGCTGAGAACCAGTGCTTGTGAGAACTGATCTAACATCCTCACTGATATATCCGTAATCACTGCCTAATATGGCATATTTTACACACACACACGTCATGTAGCGATTTCAACAAATAACCCACCTATGATCTGCAAACAACCGTCAGGGTGAAGCTCTCCAATATCTCCTGTACAAAACCATCTCTGTCCGTTTTCATCCACAGAGAAATCCTCTCGCGTCTTGTTTTCATCTTTAAAGTATCCCATGGAAACATTAGGCCCACCGATTATAATCTCTCCTCTGGGATGTGGCTGGTCTAGAGTAGTGTAACCCCCTAGAAGATACACAAGCATATCCTGTTTAATTATAATCTCTCCTCTGGGATGTGGCTGGTCTAGAGTAGTGTAACCCCCTGGAAGATACACAGCATATCCTGTTTAATTATAATCTCTCCTCTGGGATGTGGCTGGTCTAGAGTAGTGTAACCCCCTAGAAGATACACAAGCATATCCTGTTTAATTACAATCTCTCCTCTGGGATGTGGCTGGTCTAGAGTAGTGTAACCCCCTAGAAGATACACAAGCATATCCTGTTTAATTATAATCTCTCCTCTGGGATGCGGCTGGTCTAGCGTAGTGTAACCCCCTAGAAGATACACAAGCATATCCTGTTTAATTATAATCTCTCCTCTGGGATGTGGCTGGTCTAGAGTAGTGTAACCCCCTAGAAGATACACAAGCATATCCTGTTTAATTATAATCTCTCCTCTGGGATGCGGCTGGTCTAGAGTAGTGTAACCCCCTAGAAGATACACAAGCATATCCTGTTTAATTATAATCTCTCCTCTGGGATGTGGCTGGTCTAGAGTAGTGTAACCCCCTAGAAGATACACAAGCATATCCTGTTTAATTATAATCTCTCCTCTGGGATGTGGCTGGTCTAGAGTAGTGTAACCCCCTAGAAGATACACAAGCATATCCTGTTTAATTATAATCTCTCCTCTGGGATGCGGCTGGTCTAGAGTAGTGTAACCCCCTAGAAGATACACAAGCATATCCTGTTTAATTATAATCTCTCCTCTGGGATGTGGCTGGTCTAGAGTAGTGTAACCCCCTAGAAGATACACAAGCATATCCTGTTTAATTATAATCTCTCCTCTGGGATGTGGCTGGTCTAGAGTAGTGTAACCCCCTAGAAGATACACAAGCATATCCTGTTTAATTATAATCTCTCCTCTGGGATGCGGCTGGTCTAGAGTAGTGTAACCCCCTAGAAGATACACAAGCATATCCTGTTTAATTATAATCTCTCCTCTGGGATGCGGCTGGTCTAGAGTAGTGTAACCCCCTAGAAGATACACACGCATATCCTGTTTAATTATAATCTCTCCTCTGGGTTGTGGCTGGTCTAGAGTAGTGTAACCGCCTAGAAGATACACACGCATATCCTGTTTAATTATAATCTCTCCTCTGGGTTGTGGCTGGTCTAGAGTAGTGTAACCCCCTAGAAGATACACAAGCATATCCTGTTTAATTATAATCTCTCCTCTGGGATGTGGCTGGTCTAGAGTAGTGTAACCCCCTAGAAGATACACAAGCATATCCTGTTTAATTATAATCTCTCCTCTGGGATGTGGCTGGTCTAGCGTAGTGTAACCCCCTAGAAGATACACACGCATATCCTGTTTAATTATAATCTCTCCTCTGGGATGTGGCTGGTCTAGAGTAGTGTAACCCCCTAGAAGATACACAAGCATATCCTGTTTAATTATAATCTCTCCTCTGGGATGTGGCTGGTCTAGCGTAGTGTAACCCCCTAGAAGATACACAAGCATATCCTGTTTAATTATAATCTCTCCTCTGGGATGTGGCTGGTCTAGAGTAGTGTAACCCCCTAGAAGATACACACGCATATCCTGTTTAATTATAATCTCTCCTCTGGGATGTGGCTGGTCTAGAGTAGTGTAACCCCCTAGAAGATACACAAGCATATCCTGTTTAATTATAATCTCTCCTCTGGGATGTGGCTGGTCTAGAGTAGTGTAACCCCCTAGAAGATACACACGCATATCCTGTTTAATTATAATCTCTCCTCTGGGTTGTGGCTGGTCTAGAGTAGTGTAACCCCCTAGAAGATACACAAGCATATCCTGTTTAATTATAATCTCTCCTCTGGGATGTGGCTGGTCTAGAGTAGTGTAACCCCCTAGAAGATACACAAGCATATCCTGTTTAATTATAATCTCTCCTCTGGGATGCGGCTGGTCTAGAGTAGTGTAACCCCCTAGAAGATACACAAGCATATCCTGTTTAATTATAATCTCTCCTCTGGGATGTGGCTGGTCTAGCGTAGTGTAACCCCCTAGAAGATACACAAGCATATCCTGTTTAATTATAATCTCTCCTCTGGGATGTGGCTGGTCTAGAGTAGTGTAACCCCCTAGAAGATACACACGCATATCCTGTTTAATTATAATCTCTCCTCTGGGATGTGGCTGGTCTAGAGTAGTGTAACCCCCTAGAAGATACACAAGCATATCCTGTTTAATTATAATCTCTCCTCTGGGATGTGGCTGGTCTAGAGTAGTGTAACCCCCTAGAAGATACACAAGCATATCCTGTTTAATTATAATCTCTCCTCTGGGATGTGGCTGGTCTAGAGTAGTGTAACCCCCTAGAAGATACACAGCATAGCCTGTTTAATTTTCAAAAACAGCTTAGTTCAATTATATTTATTATCAATATACAGAACCCCAGGGTCTACTTATCAAACATACCGTTTGATAAGTAGACCCACACCAAAATACTGATGAGCCGTGCTCAGACATTTATTCCATTTATATTCTGCTTTTCAGCACTTCAGAGTGGATTACATGCAGGTGCTGTGGCTGTTTCCCTGTCCCCAGAGGGCTCACCATCTGTTTGTGCTTGAGCAACGGAGGGTGGTGTGACTTGCACAAGGTCACAAGGAGCGGCAGTGGGATCTGCTCCCTGGCTTGCAGGCCCCTCCTCCACGTTTACATTTGTAGTTATATTCCGTCTTTCATGAGCTGTCAGCCACTTCCATGCAGATTATATTCAGGTGCCGTAGGCGTTTCCCTGCCTCGGAGGGCTCACTGTCCAACAGCCCTGATACAGAGCCCATCACGAGAGGACAGGCACTCCCAACGCGCACCCAGCCATCCTACACTTAAACGAGGGGTCGTGCTAAAAGGAGGCGCTAGGGACGATCACGCTCCCCTTGGCCCAGGAGAGGGGGCTCTGTCAGTGGATTCAGGAAACAGATGCCCAATTTTAGGAGCTTCGGTTTTCCAGCGATTGGGCGGGCATTAATTTATGAGCGTGAAATGTGTGGATTGGCCACACGTTTTACTTTCTGAATCCCGGGCGATTAAGCGCTTTATCAACGTGCGTTTGCACGGGATGAGCGCTATTAGTCTTCAGGGTCACTGCACCCTGCATTGCCTCAGGTGCATACGTACGGGCTGATTCTGTAAAGCGCGCTCGGCCGTGCACAGCGTTTACCACGTGATTACCCCTTATACTGTAAGAATAAGCATGGCCAAACCAGTGTTAAACACTGCGCACGGCCGAGCGCGCTTTACAGAATCAGCCCGTACGTATGCACCTGAGGCAATGCAGGGTGCAGTGACCTGCCCAAATTCATAAGAATGTGAACCCTGGCTCACTGCCCACTGCTCCAACCCACTAAGCTGCCACTCCACATCAGCAGATCATCATTCAAAAACTAGTATTTTCTATCAGCAAGAGACACTTAACAGCTGATCAGAAAACGTAACAGGTTACACAGTAACCACAAAAACTGTTTATAGGATTACAAACTAGCTTTCTAGTCAGAACAAAAAACTAATCATTGCACAAGAAGATGCCAAGCCAGTCAATGGCACCACAGACACCGAATGCATTTTATAACCAACAACTAGAGCCTAACTCAAGAGGGAAACTCCCAGTTCTACAGGAATAAAGGGAGCCTGCTTCCTTCTCTCTCTCACACTAAACGCCATTCGGTCAAGCTACCTCTGCTGTGTGTGTCATCAACACAGAACGGCAAACTCACAGAGCACTTCACGACAAGCCTGGTGCTAAAATACTCACCTTCCTGCCAGTCTCTCAGCTTTACTTCACAGCAAATAAGAGGTGCCCCAACTCTGCCAGTGCTGTAGTCAGAAACTAAAGGAAAAAAACAAACAGAAAGCAATAAGATTGTGGGGAAAAAAGGCATTTCAAATTTATAGTATTAATACATACAGCTATATCATCTACTTTTTTGTTTTTTTTTGGACTGGGAAAGCCAGATTAACAAAACCCCACAGGGTCTGGGACTTGTTTGCAGTCACAGACTTTGTCGCAGAAAAGGGCCTTGAAGCAATGTACCAGGACATCTCCTGGAGCATAGTCCAGTGCACTCACCCTGCCTCTTCCCTCCAAGATGATGTTCCCTTGGTCTTTTCACAAGAGAATGGCAATAAGCAAATCTTTAGGGAAAACATTGCTACCAGCGACAAAAAGAGGTCCAACAGATCTTAATAGGCATCTTGCAAACATTGCTTACCTGTAACAGGTGTTCTCCTAGGACAGCAGGATGTTAGTCCTCACATGTGAGTGACATCAGACTGAGCCCAGCATGCAAAAAACCTTTGTCAAAGCACACTGAGCATGCCCAGCATGATACCTTCCACGCGAGGTCCCCCTTCAGTCTCGTAAAAGCAAAATACGAGCAAAAAATAAAACAAAACGAAAGTGAACCCAACATCGTGGGGAGGCGGGCGGGATTCCTGAGGACTAACATCCTGCTGTCCTAGGAGAACACCTGTTACAGGTAAGCAACTGCGCTTTCTCCTAGGATAAGCAGGATGGGAGTCCTCACATGTGGGTGATTACAGAGCTCCAGACTACCCCCTGTGATCAGAGGGACCCACAGTAGCCAAACAAGGTGCCAACGGGCACAAGACAACTGCAGCGCTGTGGGAGACACAGGTAGTCTGGCCCCACAGAGAGCACGATAACAGTTGGGTTGGAGACTGGAATAAAATGGTGGAGGACAGACTGGCCAAAAGCACTGTCCTGATGACTATCCCTGTCAAGGCACTAGTGAGCCACGAATGTGTGCAGAGAACTCCAGGTTGCGGCCCTGCAGATTTCGGCGACAGGGACCGCACGTAGATGGGCCACTGACGCCGCCATAGCCCGCACAGAGTGAACATTCACCCTGCCAGCCACATAGAGGCCTGCCTGCTCATAGCAGAAGGTAATGCAATCTGCTATCCAGTTGGATAGGGTCTGCTTCTCTCCTGCTGCTCCCAGCCTATTGATGTCAAAAGACAAAGAGCTGAATAAAACTGTCTATGACTCGCTGTACGATCCAGCCCAGGGTGTGGAGAGCACGTTCCCCCGGGTGAGCATGAGGCCATGGGAAGAATCGGGGAAGGATGATTGACTGGTTGATGTGGAAAGCAGTCATCACCTTCAGCAGAAATTTTGGATGCGTACGCAGCACCACAAGATCATGAAAATTTCGTGATGAGAGCGTGCGTAACCAGGGCCTGGATCTCACTGACCCTGCGAGCAGAAGTGATTGCCACCAGGAACATAACTTTCCAGGTGAGGAACTTCAGATCACAGGATTTGAGAGGCTCGAACGGATGCCGCATGAGCCGCGTCAGGACAACGTTGAGATCCCACGGGGGTCGCCGGCAGGTGAAGCGGGGGTTTCATATGAACCATGCCCCGCATGAAACGCCCAACCAGCAGCTGGACTGAAATGGGGGCCCCAGCAACCCCCTGGTGGTAGGTGCTGAGGTGTACTCTGACCGAGCTGGTTTGGAGGCTAGACTGACAGGTGCCACAGATAATCCAGCAGGTAGGGGAACGGGCAGGAGAAAGGGTCCAGTCCGTGGCTCCTGCTCTAGGTGGAGAAACGCTTCCACTTCGAGCTGTAAAATCTGAGTGGAAGGTTTCTGGGATTCAATCAAGACCCAGGAAACACCATCCGAGAGCTGCAAGGGCTGGAGGATCATGTGCCAAACATCCATGCCATGAGGGCCAGGGCCCGGAGGTTCGGTGGCGCAAGGTGCCCTGCTTCTGCGATAGGAGGTCGGGAGCTGTCCCCAACAGAACTGGTGCGCTCATGGACAGGTCCTGGAGCAGAGGGAACCACACCTGTCTTGGCCACAGGAGGGTGCCACCAGGATCATGGTCCCCCCATCCTCTTGCAGCTTCATCAGAGTCCTCAAGAGAAGCGGAATAGGGGCCTACGCGTACATGAGACCTTGTCCCCAGTGAAGGAAGAACGCACTGCAGGCCAGACGGTCCTTCCCAGGAATCAGAAGATGCTCACCTTGTGATTGTGGGAAGAGGCGAACAGGTCCATGTCCAGCGTGCCCCAGCGACAGAATAGGTAGACTGCCACTCATGTGGCTGGAAGGACTGGCTGAGGAGGTCAGCCAGCATGCTTAGATACATCCCCTTGGAGAGGGCCCAATCCCAGACCTGTATCACTTCCTGGCAGAGAGAGAGAAGGAGCCCGACTGCCCTGCTTGTTGATGTACCACAACGCCACCTGGTTGTCTGTTTTGATGAGGAAGACCTTGGAGGACAGCCTGTCCTGGAAGGCCCACAAGGCTTACCGGATCACCCGCAGCTCCAGAAAATTTATCTGGCAGCGAGACTTGGCTGCAGTCCAAAGGCCCTGGGTATGAAGGCCGTCCGTGTGGGTCCCCCCACCCCTGAGGTGAGGCATCAGTGGTGAGGGTCACCTGGGGTGGTGCGAGCTGGAATGGGAGTCCTAGTTCCAGATTGGACAGGGCCTCCCACCAGGTTAGGGAGAGACAGGGTCCGTGACCATCACTGGTGCTTCCAGATCCTGGGATGCCTGCCGCCACTGGAACCGCAAGGCCCACTGTGGGTCTCTCTTGTGGAGGCGGGCCAAGGGGGTCACGTGGACAGAGGCCGCCATATGGCCCAGCAGGCGGCGCAGCAGTCGGGCCGGTACCTTCTTTTTGTTGCGAACGAGGGTAGCCAGTGAGGAGAGCGCGACTGCTTGACCCCTGGGCAGAAAAGCTTTCGCTTGTGCCATATCCAACCTGGCACCGATAAAAGTCCAGCCATGGAGACAGATTGAGATGTGACTTGGGGAAGATAATAATGAATCCCAAGGTCTGTAGGGTCTGAACTGTCAAGTAATAGAGCATTCATGGCCCTTGAATGTGATTCACTCTGGATCAGTCAATCGTCCAGGTATGGAAAGACGTGGACCGAGCGACGCCTGAGGTAGGCAGCCACCACCGCCAAGCATTTCGTGAAGATGCGTGGGGCTGAAGCCAGCCCAAAGGGCAGCACTTTGTACTGAAAATGTGCCGTCCCCACCAGAAAGTGGAGGTACTTCCTGTGGTTGGGGACAATTGCAATATGGGCATAAGCCTCCTTTAAGTTGAGGGAGCACAGCAAGTCTCCTCTTCGGAGGAGTGGGATCAGCGTGCCCAGAGACCATCTTGAATTTTTCTCTTATGAGAAAACTGTTTAATGCCCTGAGGTCGAGAATGGAGCGCAAGCTGCCACTCCTCTTTGGAATGAGGAAGTACCTCCAGTAGAAACCGTGGCCCCACTGCTCGCAGGAAACTGGTTCTACCGCATCCGCTGCTAGAAGGGCGGAAAGATCCGATTGAAGGACGACCTGATGGGCAGCCGTATCCCATGATGGATATGGGGAAGCGGCCTCTAGGTGCCTGCTGAAGTTCAGGCGGTAGCCCTGGCAGTCAATGGAGAGGACCCAACAGTCTGAAGTGATCGCCTCCCAGCGGTGAAGAAGTCTGCTGCCAACTGGGTGATCGGCCGTCATGGGAACCGGCATTTGGCTCATGCCCCCTCGCTGCCAGTCAAAGCCAGCAGCTGGGGGCTGATTGGGCCCTTGGAACTCACTGCTGCCAGCCATAGCCTCTAGGGCTGGATTGAGGCGGGCGAGTACGGGCAGCCGGAAGGAAGTATTTCCTTGACCGGTGGAAGGGCTTGTGAGAGCCCAGTCTGGAGGACTTCCTGGTGGTGGAAAGGTCTTCTGTGGGACTGGCGGAGAGTAGCTGAAGAGTATCATGCTGATCTTTCAGCTGCGCCATGACCTCTTTCACCTTATCCCCAAACAGGTTCTCTCCTGTACAGGGGAGGTCCGTGAGCCTATCCTGAACCTCTGGTCGGAGGCAAGCTAGCCGTCTGGCGCCGACGCCTCTGGTGGCTAGGCGGGCTGCAGTTTCAAAAACGTCATAGGTAGACCTGATCTCCTGTCTATCCACCTCAAATCCCAGCAAGGTAATGGTTGCAAGGGACTCCTGCTGTTGAAGGGAAGGCCTTCCGCAAACTCCTGGACTTGCTTCCATAGGTTGAGGTCATATTGGGTCATGTACAGCTGGTAGGCTGCAATACAAGCCACCAGCATAGCCCGCTGGAACATTTTCCTCCCTATGCAATCGAGCTCCCTGTGTTCACACCCCAGAAAGGCAGAAGCGTGTGTCCGGCAGCATCTGGCTTTTTTAAGCTCAGACTCCACCACCGCAGACTGATGGGGTAAGTGCCGTCGTTCAAAGCCCATGGCCTGTTGAACCAGATAAGTCGCATCAGCTTTCCTGTTCACTGGGGCAACACTGGGCGTTACCAACTACAGAGGAGGAGCTCTTTAAAGATGTCGTGGACCGGCTCCGCCATGATCTTATTGGAGCGTCTGAACTGGAGGACCTCCAGCATCTTATGAGAGGTATCCTCCTCCAACAGGAGCTGGAAGGGAATGCCTCTGCCATGGCCCTCACAAAGCTGGCAAAAGACAGGTCCTCGGGTGGAGATAGACGACACTGCTCCGGAGGGGAAGGCACCGAGATGGGGTCGTTGGAGAACTCAGAGGACGTGTCCAAGGAGTCATCACCCCACGGGTCATAGGGACCCCTCCTCCTTGCTAGGGTCTGGACGCAGAGGGTGGGGACCGGGAGGGACGGTAGACCTGGGCCCCAAGGGCACCGAAGGCCATGGGGGCACCAGTGGAACCCCAGGCATTGATACTTTCAAGGGTTTGGAGCTCCACAACCGCGGGGCTACTGCACTGTGGAAAAGAAGAGACTGAAAGGGGACCTTGTGTGGATGCACAGATAGCGGCAGGCTGGGCATGCTCAGTTTTCCATACCGGGCTCCATCTGATGATTTCACCCACGTGTGAGGACTAACATCCTGCTGTCCTAGTAGAACCTTATATTCTGACATCAAGGGGCTTCAGTGTGGTGAAATCCAGTAGGCAAAATATAAATAGGATTATAAAAGGCTTATCTGACATCAGTAGGTGGTAATCCAAGGGTAACCGGATAAGTCCGAATATCAGCACTTATCCAGCTAAGTTAACCGAATAAAATAGCGCTGCCACGATTCGACCATAAGTTAAAAGGCTAATTACTTAGCTGGGTAAATACCACTGAACGTATTCCAGGGTCACCACTTAACCGGATAAGTCTCTACTTGTCTAAGCAGCTTTGAATATCAGCCTCAATAAGTAAACTGAACTGAAATCCCTGTATACGTTCTCCAAATGGCTGGAAAAACTAACACCATAAAAGCTATAGAAGCAAAAAGGCAGCAATCAAACAGCAACAAAAAATATACTGGCAGAATTCTCTCGCTGCTTAGGAGCAAAGAAGCTGGAGTTACTAGAAAAGCAGATGGGCACATGCATGCTGTTTTTACAAATGCAGGTGAATTTCTACATATCCAACGCAACATGTCACATTGTTTGCGGCTTTCAGGGAAACTCTCTGCAAACTGCAATAAGACACACAGCTAGTAGTGGGCAGCTGAAAAACGTGTTTGTGGCCTTTCCTTTCATGTCATTTTGTTTTAGCACACGCTAAATCCCATTTAGTGCACGTTAACATGATTTAACATATGAAATTGCCATGCTGGGTCAGACCAAGGGTCCAGCAAGCCCAGCATCCTGTTTCCAACAGTGGCCAATCCAGGCCATAAGTACCTAGCAAGTAGCTAAACATTACACAGATCCCAAGCTACTATTGCCAGTAATAGCAGTGCCTATTCCCTAAGTAAACTTGATTTATAGCAGTTGATGGACTTCTCCTCCAAGAACTTATCCAATCCTTTTTTAAACCCAGCCACACTAACTTCCTTAATGTGCACTAAATCACTTTAGCGCCTGCTAAAACAATAGCACGCTCCTACTTACAGCTGCGACTTTCTCCTCTAGAAACACAACAGCACAGTGAAGGTATAACAAATGTACAACTAAAGCACTTAGCTATGCATTTAACCGTTAGAATTTCTCGTGGGTGATCCAATACCTGGGCAAAGGATCTTAACTCTTACAAACCTTAACCACAGCCCCCAAAAACATGTAGTGTTACACGTAAAGGGTCCATTTCAAGTCCTACCTGAACTTAATCATTGCTGATAAAATGCACAATAAAAACCCTTGTCTGTTAAACTCAAAGCTGTAAGTAACCAAGAAAGAAAGAAAACAAAAACACTGACCTTCAGTGATTGTGCCTGCACCACAGGTTTCTGTTAATCCATAGCCCTGGCCAACCGGACAGCAGAAGCAAATGTTCATAAACCTTTGAGTCTGAGGGGAGAGGGGAGCTCCTCCTGACAGCATCATCCGCACATTCCCTCCTAACAAGGCCTTCACCTTTTTAAATAATAACCTGAATGTATTTAAAAAGATAAGAGAAAAAGCAGGAATAAATGCAGGAAATACTTGCACATGAAATGGGAGAAACTGTAGTTTACAGTCCCTGAGTAAAGTGTTACACCTTTAAAGCTGAGCAATACTCAGAAAGGCGATGCAGGTAGACAAGTTACCTGACTGTATGGGGGGTGCAAATTACTTTTGTTCCTAGTACAAGATAGAGCATGTGATTAGAGTCTGGGTGCCCTACATTAAACACACAAAAGCCTGCTGGAGTATTGTGTATAGCAGTGGTGGGAAAACTACGGCCCGCGGGCCAAGTCCGGTCCCCATCACCTGGACACTCTCCACTGTGTGGCCCATCGAGCTGCCCGCCCGACGTCAAAGGCCAAGTTATCGCCCTTGATGACGGGTGAGCAGGAAAGTGGGAGCATCGGCACTTTTTAGTGCAAGGAAAGACCCTCAGGCCGATGCAATATCATGCGCTGAACTTAGCGCACAGGTTAACGAGCGCCCGGATGCAAGTTTTGGATGAACTTCCATAACCCCACATGCAATAAGGAGATTAGCATCCAAAACACGCATCCAGACTTGCACGTAACTAACAGCGCTCATCACATGTAAACTCCATGTAGATAAGGCTATTTAGCTATTACCCTGCAATGCAAAAAATCCCTTTGCGCCCGAAGAACTACTTTTTAACCCATCAAATTTTACACCTGCCCGCACGTCAAGGGCTCAACTTAGAGACAAAAAAACCCCAAACTCCTTTTCTGTGGTTCCTCCTGCTTAGTACTGTTTATTTATTTATTTCGAAGTTTTTTATATACCGCGGCACGTTAATAACATCACCTCGGTTCACAATCAACAGTAAATTAGCAACAAGCTTTACAATCAAAAGAGAATAAACTCATGAGTACATAATAAATCAATTAAGAACAAATTTAAAGACATAGTTAAGCACTGTTGCAATATTAAGTAGGAAGAACCACAATTTACATGCTCAGGACCATGTATATCATGCGTGCATTTTATACCAGTAAATTAGCTGCTGCGGAATAAAACAGCCGCTCATAAATTTAGCATCCATTTTGGTAACCTGCACACACAGGGCACTTAATTTGTCACCGCTTCTCTGACTGCCGATTGTCACTTCTGATAAATGACAATGAATGGACCAATCTCCTTTCAGAAGACTGTCCTGAAAGGGGACTGGTCCTTTCAGTGACATTTATCAGCAATAGGACATTAATGCCTCCTATACAGGTTCGCAATCTCAACCAAAAGACAAAAACGGGAGCATCCTCTGGCTCCTGACTCAGCCAAAAAAAAGGCTGAAAAAGTATTACAATGAGTGAGAATTAAAAGATTTATAAAAGCAAGAACAGAATGCTTGGTGCCATGCAGCACAGTAGATGGTGCTCATAGATTACTCTCAGAATAAGGGATTCATTTAGCACCCGCAGAAAACTATTGCAGGTGAGAGCCTTCATGGAAAAGATCCTGTCACCAGCAGGATCCAGAAGCTGCCAAAAAATAAAGTCAACAGGGAAATGCTAATCCTAACTCTTTCACAGCAGAAAACGAGGGAGAACCCAAGCAAGTCTTAATGAAATGGTGAGCAAAGCCCAAAACGTTGGTGAATGGACAGCCATATCAACATGCATGAGGAGTGAAGAGAGGCTAACAACGTTCAGCCTTGCTCACAGATTCTTTCCTAGCAGGTGAAAGGAAAAGCAGCGGCACAGCAACTATTATAGACTCCTGCTAGCAGTGACTCAACATGAATGTTCTGAAATACAGGAGGGTGCAAGCTTCATTTTGTGGGAGAGCCTGCCTGGATTGAGGCCTAGTTTACAGCCTGTTTTTATGGTGCTCTTCCTGTAGCTGGTGACCCCTAGTCTCCAACGATTGTGCCGCCACAGGAAAAACCAGTAATTAGATTGTAAAGTACACAGTGACAATCTGCCACAAAAATCAACATTCCTGAAAGCTTTCATTAACTCAATCTTTTGAAGAAAACTGCAGGATGCCCACCTGTCTTCAATCTCAGCTCCCTTACTCTGCTCCAGCCCCTCCCCACACAAAGAGCCTGCAGGTAAACTTCTTCTGTTATCCCCCCCCTCCCCCCCTGTCCTGAAGTGAAGTGGGGAAGGAGATGAAGGAGTGGACAGAGAAGGCAAGCAGAATGTTTGATCTCAAAGATGATTTTGATATAATTTCTGGATAGACTGATGTATGTCTCTATAGAAGAATTTCATCTTTATACAAAATGTTCTTGCTCCTGCATATGCGGCCAACCATTTATTTGAGACCTGGATGTGTTTTGGAAGTCTGCGATTGCTGGTGTCCCGCAGCTGGCAGAAGGGGCATTAATTTTAATTATAGAAGCTTTGATGACTGCCACTACTGCTGGTAAGTCTCAACTTGTGCTAATTCAATGCCTTTTTGTATCTGTAACCATGTGTTCAATATATGTGCACTTATCTTTCTACATAACCAACAGTGGTGGGACCAACGACTGATACTGAAGGCATTTCTAGCATGCAAAAGTTCATATACTTGGAAATACAAGGACTTTCAACAAAACATAAAAAAAGGATGGTTGCACTATTTCAGTTCAAAACAAAAGTCATATTTCACAGTTAAAAGTTTTTAACTTATACTGTGTCAATTTGATAAACTGATTTCTGTACTTGGCACATTTTTTCTTTGTATATAACAAATAGTTTAAAAACAAAATTATGAATGGTTTTCACTAAATCTTTATGCAAAATTATGCAAAACTTGCCACAAAACTGCCACAGATTTTTGAAAGATCCTAGTGCAGGAAACCAGGGGCTCTTCCTATAGCTGCTTACAAACAGTAAAATTAAACTAATTAGCAATACAGTAGGGGGAAAACAAAAAAGGTTTAAGTTTAGCAAGTGAACCGGAGAGTAGCATGGCTGAGGAATGGAGAATTAAGGTAAGCGTCTGCACCAGAGGAGCTGTTCCAGAGGAAGGTGCAAGTAGGAAAAGAGTAGCCCATTTTATGTAAGATTGCAGAACAGGAGGATGGGGAACATAGCAGAGGAGAAAAGGCAGTGAAGGGGCAGACCTTGCACATGCCATAGATGAATGAAAAAGAATTGGTAATCTGGCATGAAATGTTACTGGAGGTCTGTGTAGGAAATAAAGGGGAGGGAAGAGAGACCAGGGAGCAGTGAAGGACAAACAAGATCATCCTACAAGTGCAACGCCAGGGAAGGAGGGAAGCAACTAAATCACAGTGATGCAGAGAAGAAAAGTGAGAGGAGAACATATCGTGTGCATATTAAAGGAGCAAAGAAAGAAAAAGTGAAGGAGGTGCCCAGTTTTGATATGCGGGTGTGAAGGAAGGAGGAAGGACTCTTAGCTGAGTGATGGGCTCAGCAGTAAAGCACAGGATAGAAAGCTGGCTGGGAATATTGGAAGGTGCAGGGAAATAAGGGGCAGACATTAATCTTGCACCAGAGGCTCACAAGCCACAAAGGTACTTACAGGTTGCACAAGGGAGCATCGTATCCCCTTTTAATCTGTTCCAGTTTGTAGTCATAACCAATCTTAAACAGGGTTCTCTGGATGTAGTTCATTTCCTGCACTTTACTCATGACATTCTTATAAATACGATCCATGATTTCCTATCAAAAAAAAATATATAGACAGGATTAAAAAAACCCAACAAACTGGAGGTGTCTCACCGTTTGATATATTTACTATGGATCAGCTGTTGCTTACAATGAAACCAATGATAAAACCGCAAATGCCATTTCATTATAATTAGACAAAAGATCTCATTTAATTTAAGGTATCTGCCAATACGACCAGCAGGAGGTGTGTGTTTCCCCCTCGCTTACATTTTGCTGTGCAACAGCCAAAACAGTGGCACAGGGAGTTAGCACTCTCCTTCCCTTCCAGATCCCTTCTTTGGAAGAACAAATATGGCAAGCTGGGAAAAACACAAATCTGTATACAACCCCCTACAATTAAAGAAAGCATGTTCATTTAAAAAGAGGAGACGTGATCATCACTAACACTGGAGAAATTACTTACCTGATAATTGTATTTTCCTTAGTGTAGACAGCTGGACTCAGGACCAATGGGTAATGTGCTCCCCTGCCAGCAGATGGAGACAGAGTCAGGTTTCAAACCTGACGTCACCCTAGATACAGCCCTGCAGTGACCTCAGCCCTTCAGTATTTCTCCTTCTCCAGCAGATGGTGGACATACTTCTCCCTATAGGGATTGCTGTACTTTTTGGAAGGAGAAAGCCTACATTTAAATTGGGAAAACAAAATTGAGCCCTGACTCCATCTCCATGTGATGGCAAGGGAGCATATAACCAATGTTCCTGAGTCCATCTGGCTACACGCCAGGAAACAATACATTTCTCTCTCATTCAAAAGATTATATCAGTCTGCTACCTTGAAACCTTTGCTCTTGTGCTAAAACTATTTTCAGAAGACCTGCGCTCAGACCACTTGTCCATCATTGCAAATTTGAAATTTTAAACTGAAAGTTTAAGCCTCTCAATTTGGCTGGGGCTAGGTAGCAAAAACGTTAGTGCCCCACCATATACAGGGTCTCAGTTAAAAGTCCAAGGAGGAACCGTCCTCTGCTCATGACTCGGACCTTACTCTCCATCTTTGCCAAAATGGTTGAAAGGTCCATTAGGGTCTCGTGAATACGGTGTACCCTGACCTCATAGGGAAGTGGGGTGGCCTGCTGCTTCAAAAGGAGGATTCAGCATCAAGGGGGGAGAAGGGGAGCTTCACTCTCACCCAGCAAGGTCAAGTGAACTGCAATGTTAAAAAACCTCTGTTCTCAGTGCAGACTGAGGACATGTTTTATCAAGGATACATGGCAAGCTACCAAGTAAGGGCTCCCATCTCCTTTTCTAATATATTATGTTTGAAAATGGCCACGAGACTGCCGCGTACCCATCTATTTACTGTGACTGGCACCACTGCTCTCAGGGCGGTTTGTTTGTGTGTCGAAATATTACACACAGGTATAAGTAAACTTCTTTCTTCAAGTGCTCTAAAACCTTTATGAAAGCAGCCAGGCTTGAGATCCTATACAAACAAATACATTTCCAAAACAAGAGGAAAAGACGGCTTTCACACTGAACCTGGGACGTTTTAGTGGGATTAAATCAAAGAATTACTAAGAACATAAAGCTACATCAATACTAAAATTTTTAACATGAACAGAAGTGGGCAAACTATGGCCTACAGGCCAGATCCAGCCTCTGTTGTGTTTCTAAACAAGCTTTATTACTGGCCTGCCAATGCGTCAAGCACATCCCCTGCCCTCAAGGAACACCATCAGCAAAGGCTCAGAAACATTCACGACTGGATAGTTTGGGACTTTTCAGATGACATCAGAGAGCAGGGGACGGCCTCTGAGAATTAGTGGGGTCTAAAAGAAAACATTTGTACATGTTCTCGCTAATGTGGCCCCACCTGATCAGCTGTTTGACAGTAGCTGTGAGTGGGAGATTTGCTGCTTTCAAAGGGATGGGGTTATTGTGATCCAATGTGGGTTACATCTTGTACGCTGGGCCAAGGAGACACCCCCCTCTGCTCGATGCCTGAGGGGGACCCCCCAACTTCCCTTTGCTCTTACATTGTACCTCTGGGGGGTCTCTCCCTCCATCCCCCAGGAACAGCACCCTATCCCAATGTGGTCCACAGGTCAAAAGGCTTTCCCATATCTGATGTATGGTGTTTGACCTTGGTTCTTCTACTGCAATGCAAAATGAAGAAAAAGTAGGTATTCTTGTACTTACGGGTACGGCAGCCATCAGTGTTGGCTTCAGTACAGTGCAATCCCCTTTGCTTCCCTTCTTTATTTTACTGGACTGCAGAAAAGCAAAAGGAAGAGAAAACACGTCAGAAAGATAAGTTTGTTGTGTGCATGCACGTGTGGAGAACAAAACCCCAAAACAGGCCCAAACCATTTGCATGTACACATTAGATGAAACGAAACGTGTTCTTACAAAGTCTCTGTGCACCGCGCTCTTACAGTTACTGCACCCGGACTGGCTCTGGGGAATGCAACACTAAAACAAAACACCCTGCTGAACCCATCCCAGAGTTACTGCAGGAGTAAACTATTCCCAAGTAGATTCAAGCAGGGGCTTGGAGCGCTACCAGAGGCTAATTTATAATTATTGTATTTTGGTTTTAGAATTTACGAAATTGATTTTGTTCAATTTTATCTGTTTTATAATGTATTTACTTCTGATTTTGTTATTGAGTGTAAACCATTATGATGAACACAGAATGACAGTATATAAAACCTATAGATAAGACATACAAGAAATGCATTACAACCTTGTCAGGCAGAATTTAACGTAGCTGACAGAGTTGGCCAAGCTGAAGTGCTTCTTTGATAGCACTTTTTTTTCCCCTAATTATTCTAATTTGCCAAGCAGCTTCCTGCTGCCCAAAGCTGGCTATTCAGCTCAGCAGCCCTCAGCCCCTCACAGACCCAGAGAATTTATTTGTAGGGCTATCAGGGGTTTTTTTTCCATTCATCATCATCTCTCTCCCCCAAGACGGCTGCTCCAGTGATGTCCCCAGACCAAGAGCATGGAATAACAATTTCTTTTAAAGCCCGAGATAAGGGAGTTCTGGACCAGCCAGTGGTGTCGCTGTGGAGGAACAAGCAAGGGTCTGGTTTGGTGGGGGAGCTATGTAAGCTGCCCCGGCAGTGTCACCAGCCCAAGAATCAGAAACCAGGACCAGAGTTAAACCCGGGTCTCTCACGTAGCGATGAAAACACGTTCTTCTTGCAAGCACCTAGTTCAGGGTTTTATTTTACAAGTGAAATTTGCTGAATTTTCTTTGATATCTTCTCAGAATTACTGACGTGAGATTTTTCAAAGTGACACCCGTCTCTGCAGCAAAGTCTATGAACGGTGAAGCCTTTGAAATGTCGAATACCAACCGGAGTCCTTGTAACTAGTGAGAAGTTTTAAAATAGGAGTTTTCCAGACCTTTTCTGTTGGTCTTTTATAATCACAACTTAAAATTCCAGTTTTCTCCAGACAGGAATTTTACAAAAATAAAAAAATTCTCTTAAAATTGTTCAGGTGTGAAAAAGTTTCAAAAATAAGTTGAAGGCAGTGCACGATGCTTTGCCAGGGTAAGTTAATAAGTGGTCCAAATTAGTGTCTATAACACAGCCTCTCAATTCTAGTCTCCTTATCAGCAGCAGCAAGGTGGACGGTGATTCACTGGTGCACGAAGCATAGACTGCACTTCAGCGTGCCCAGACTAAGGCAATCCCAGTTTGGTCACAAATTTCAATTATTGCTCAAACATGCCCAAATATAAAGGTCATTTCTGCTTGCAAAGTCCTGATTTACAATTGCTTTTGAAGAGAAGAAAAATACACTTGTAGAGCAGTAATCTTCCAAAACAGCACTCCCATTGGAAGCAGCAGTGGTAAGAAAAATCACTTATTAAAGTATACAGTTTACTCAACTTCCTCTCATGGACCAGGAGCCAAAGCAAGCAAAACGTTATGCCGTGCCAAAAAAAAATCTGCCAAAATACATAAAAATATCAGGCTATCCCTGAAGTTTCCCCTCTGAAACATTACAGAAAGTCTAATTTTAGAGCCCTGTCATCATCCCTTACTCTCCCCTGCTCTTCCCAGCACACTACCCACTTCTCTACTGGTGTGACACTCAACGCCTGGGCCACCAGATTTCTCAGACTGACCTCTTGCCGCATTTAGTGGACTCCAGAGGTGGAGACTCTGTGATGAACAGAGCGGATTTTCTGTGGATCCTCATCTCATTTTCCTCGTTTACTTTCAGAGTTCTGCCTTATCAATGTCTTACGTTGCATGCATGCAAATCTGCCTGCAATGAACCCTTTCCTCTGCAGCAGCACCAGCACCGCCTCATTCCAAGTACAACAATCCCATCGCATGCCTACCATCACCAGCTGCTGTACCAAATCCCAAACTGGCAGGATTACATCTGCCTGCAATGAACCCTTTCCTCTGCAGCAGCAGCACTGCCTCATTCCAAGTACAACAATCCCACCGCATGCCTACCATCACCAGCTGCTGTACCATATCCCAAACTGGCAGGGTTACATCTGCCTGCAATGAACCCTTTCCTCTGCAGCAGCAGCACTGCCTCATTCCAAGTACAACAATCCCACCGCATGCCTGCCATCACCAGCTGCTGTACCGCATCCCAAACTGGCAGGATTACATCTGCCTGCAATGAACCCTTTCCTCTGCAGCAGCAGCACCAGCACTGCCTCATTCCAAGTACAACAATCACACCGCATGCCTGCCATCACCAGCTGCTGTACCATATCCCAAACTGGCAGGGTTACATCTGCCTGCAATGAACCCTTTCCTCTGCAGCAGCGTCACTGCCTCATTCCAAGTACAACAATCCCACCGCATGCCTGCCATCACCAGCTGCTGTACCATATCCCAAACTGGCAGGGTTACATCTGCCTGCAATGAACCCTTTCCTCTGCAGCAGCAGCACCAGCACTGCCTCATTCCAAGTACAACAATCCCACCGCATGCCTGCCATCACCAGCTGCTGTACCATATCCCAAACTGGCAGGGTTACATCTGCCTGCAATGAACCCTTTCCTCTGCAGCAGCAGCACTGCCTCATTCCAAGTACAACAATCACACCGCATGCCTGCCATCACCAGCTGCTGTACCATATCCCAAACTGGCAGGGTTACATCTGCCTGCAATGAACCCTTTCCTCTGCAGCAGCAGCACCAGCACTGCCTCATTCCAAGTACAACAATCACACCGCATGCCTACCATCACCAGCTGCTGTACCATATCCCAAACTGGCAGGGTTACATCTGCCTGCAATGAACCCTTTCCTCTGCAGCAGCAGCACCAGCACTGCCTCATTCCAAGTACAACAATCCCACCGCATGCCTGCCATCACCAGCTGCTGTACCATATCCCAAACTGGCAGGGTTACATCTGCCTGCAATGAACCCTTTCCTCTGCAGCAGCAGCACTGCCTCATTCCAAGTACAACAATCACACCGCATGCCTGCCATCACCAGCTGCTGTACCGCATCCCAAACTGGCAGGGTTACATCTGCCTGCAATGAACCCTTTCCTCTGCAGCAGCAGCACCAGCACTGCCTCATTCCAAGTACAACAATCACACCGCATGCCTGCCATCACCAGCTGCTGTACCATATCCCAAACTGGCAGGGTTACATCTGCCTGCAATGAACCCTTTCCTCTGCAGCAGCAGCACCAGCACTGCCTCATTCCAAGTACAACAATCCCACCGCATGCCTACCATCACCAGCTGCTGTACCATATCCCAAACTGGCAGGGTTACATCTGCCTGCAATGAACCCTTTCCTCTGCAGCAGCAGCACCAGCACTGCCTCATTCCAAGTACAACAATCCCACCGCATGCCTGCCATCACCAGCTGCTGTACCATATCCCAAACTGGCAGGGTTACATCTGCCTGCAATGAACCCTTTCCTCTGCAGCAGCAGCACCAGCACTGCCTCATTCCAAGTACAACAATCCCACCGCATGCCTGCCATCACCAGCTGCTGTACCATATCCCAAACTGGCAGGATTACATCTGCCTGCAATGAACCCTTTCCTCTGCAGCAGCAGCACTGCCTCATTCCAAGTACAACAATCCCACCGCATGCCTGCCATCACCAGCTGCTGTACCATATCCCAAACTGGCAGGGTTACATCTGCCTGCAATGAACCCTTTCCTCTGCAGCAGCAGCAGCAGCACCAGCACTGCCTCATTCCAAGTACAACAATCCCACCGCATGCCTGCCATCACCAGCTGCTGTACCATATCCCAAACTGGCAGGATTACATCTGCCTGCAATGAACCCTTTCCTCTGCAGCAGCAGCACTGCCTCATTCCAAGTACAACAATCCCACCGCATGCCTGCCATCACCAGCTGCTGTACCATATCCCAAACTGGCAGGGTTACATCTGCCTGCAATGAACCCTTTCCTCTGCAGCAGCAGCACTGCCTCATTCCAAGTACAACAATCCCACCGCATGCCTGCCATCACCAGCTGCTGTACCATATCCCAGAAAGTGCTGCCTACTTACAAAATATGGGCCTGATTTTCAAAAACATTTACATGCTTAAAAACAGGTTTTACATGTATAAATGCACTTTACCTGCGTAAGTGGGTTTTTGAAATTTGCTACAACATGTACGACTGAATTATCAATAGGTTTTACCCATATTATATGCATTTAAGACAGGTAAATGGCTTTTGAAAATGGCTATGATAGTATGTTACATTTACATGCGTTAACTCCTTTGAAAATTCACCTGCGAGTGTGCAGTTGTAACTCCCGCACTGTTAAGTTTACTTTCCCTTTGAAAAGCAGCCAGTGAGCTGTATGAGCCTTCGGCATACTCTGGAGGTTGCAGGATGAGGGTGGATTCTGTGCCATTTTCTACCTCTGGGAATGCTTCCCTGTGCCAGCTGCTAGGGAAACCTAGGCATAGTTTTTAGCTGGGCAGAAGGCAGACCAATTTACTCAGGCAAACAGATTTGTAAAGGGTCCTTAGGCGAGGTCATTTTAAAAAGGGATTTCTATGGAAAAAGAGTGTTTTACCTGTGCAAAGTCGTACATGGAAATCAGCTGCGGTTACTCACACGCTGTTGCTGGGAGAGAGAAGGCACTCCGGTGCTGGAGTATGGGTGGGGTTGGGACTTACAAAACACACACCCTATCTAGCAGGTGTAACTGGGTATGTGTGGTTACGCCAGGATAATTTCCAAAGTGGACTTGTACTCATAATTCTCTTTGAAAATGGGTGTTAACTTCCGTGGGTGATGTTACAAATTATCCCCTATAAACTGATAAACACTAATACGACACGTTTAAGAAGCGGTCAAGAAGTGAAGACATTCCTTACCTGGTCAGACAGCGTAAGCGGGGACGAGTAGCCAATCCTACAACCATAGGTGATGCAGGAAACCTCTGCCGTCATCTCGAGGACGTGAGCCAAAGGTAAATAACCGATGTAGGTGTCCTTTGGGCTGAGGGGGAAAGGGTTATCCAATTAATTGGGCTGGGAGTGGTCTCTAAAAATAGATTTTGCTATATCATCGTGAACATGTCGCCACTGGAAGCGTGCAGGATGTGTAAAAGCTGGGACACCACCACCACCACCAAATAAACCAACGCAAAACAAAACAAATTGTACTTTTAGAAGCTGTGCACTACTATGAAAACATAGCAAGAGCTACAAGCTCCAGACAGGAGGCCGGAGGGAGGGAGGGGGAAGGGCAGCTGATAAACTTCCTGCTGAAAAGCACCGATTTAGGAATTTCTTTTTTCTTTAAGTGGGGAAATGTTTTTATCCCCAAACAAGAGACATTCTTCATTCTAAAACACGGGTAACTGATCACTGAAGTGCACCATTCACCTGCTGAAACCAGACTTCCTCTCTGCCTGGTCATGAAGGAAGCGATTGTTCAGGAATGGTTGTGAGTGAGAGAGAGAGAGAGGCTGTCGTCGTGCCAGAAGCTCTGTTCACAACACGAGCAGGCAGACGCGGAAGAACAAAAATCCCTTGTTTAAACAAACAGCCACTCTGGATTCATTTACCAGATGTCCCTAGCCTAACTCTGCGCAATCGCATAGCACTCGGTACGAATGTCACTGAATGACAGTAAAAAGCAGCCACGGTGACACGGAGTCAGGATCTAAGCCCAGTGCTTTCCCGCCTGTAGGACGTCTTGTGCATGAATGGATTTGAAGAGGACACACAAACTTTAGAAAAACTAACACGTGAAGATAAAGAGTATAGTAGGTGCTATGCAAGTTACAAAAGGAGCTGCAATTAGAAATGTTTGAAGCCTGCACAGCTTTCAGTAACCGGATAAGCTAAAATGCTTACATTTCTAACCAAGTAATGCAGGCTCTTTTTTACTTACCCCAGGCCCGGTATTCTCTCACACTGGCCTGTCATTCCAGATATCAGGTTACTATGGACCATCATCACGCCTTTTGGTCGGCCAGTGGAGCCGCTGGTATACATCACTACTGCTAGGTCTGTGGGCAGGGGCCTGCTCGGAGGAACTTTCACTAAAGATGGAAAAGCAACACAGTCTCATGATCTTCTCATACAGCTGCATATATATATATATATATATATATATATATATATATACACACACACACAAATCTATTAGTTTCTCATTTTCCCTTTAATAGAAACTCGACACCTATCCAATACACAATTATGAATATGCCAAATTATTGACTGCAGTTATGAGAGCAATCTTAACATTGCCCACAACTCTGCAAAGTCCATGACACGTTTTACTTGCAAGCTTTGTATCAATCCTCAAAGTATAAGGTACACACACACACACACTTATTTGGAAAAATTGCCCAAGAAAAAGGCTCCCACACATACAGGGAGTTTTTTCATCTCATCGTTTGTACTTTTTAAAACTCAATAGTACGAGGGTCGTTTCACCCCTGCTGTAACCCTGTGCCCCACTATCAGGCAGATACAGTACAGTGCACTCCGCTGGAGCGCACTGTTAACCTGTGATTGCACGCGCGTTTGACGCGCTAGCGTTACCCCTTATTCAGTAAAGGGCCGAAACACCCCCCCCCCGAACATAATAGCGCCCGCAACATGCAAACGCAGGTTGATGGCCCTATTAGTTATTCCCGCACGATTCAGAAAGTAAAATGTGCAGCCAAGCCGCACATTTTACTTCATTTTTATTTATTTATTACCCAAAGGTAGGCGCTAATTTCTCTGGGCATCAGGAAAGTGCACAGAAAAGCAGTAAAAACTGCTTTTCTGTGCACCCTCTGACTTAATATCATGGCGATATTAAGTCAGAGGTCAAAAAAGTTTCAAAAAGTAAAAAAAATAAAATAAAAAAAATTTTGAAGTCGGCCCGCGGCTCGAAAACCGGACGCTCAATTTTGCCGGCGTCCGGTTTGCGAACCCGCGGCTGTCAGTGGGCTCGAGAACAGACGCTGGCAAAATTGAGCATCGGCTGTCAAACCCGCTTTCAGCCACCACTCCGGTCCAAAAAGAGGCTCTAGGGACGCTCTAGTGTCCCTGGCGCCTCTTTTTACCGCCGGGCCTAATTTGAATACTGAATCGCACGCACAAGTTTCCTTCTCCTCGGGGGAGGGAGTAAGAATTTGTTCTGTCTGATGTCGAAACGGGACCCCAGGTACTCTAGGGATTGAGAGGGCTGCAGACTGCTCTTGCCTGTGTTACGACCCAACCGAGTTCCTGCAGTAGGCTCTTGACTCTGCTGGTCACCTGCCGGCTCTCTTCCAAAGACTTTGCCCTGATCAGCCAGTCGTCCAGGTAACGGTGTACCAAGATCCCTTCCTTCCTCAGTGTTGCCGCCACGAACACCATAATTTTGGAGAATGTTCTGGGGGCAGTTGCTAGGCCGAAAGGTAGCACTCGGAACTGCTAATGGTGACCCAGTATCGCAAAGTGTAGAAAATGCTGGTGATCTTGTGTGAAGGTAGGCTTCGGAAAGGTCCAGGGAGGTTAGAGACTCTCCTGGTTGTAATGCCATTATGACGGAACGAAGGGTCTCCATGCAGAAATGTAGTATCCGCAGATGACTGTTGACATTCTTGGGATCCAAGATGGGTCGGAATGATCCTTCCTTCTTGGGAACGATAAAATAGATGGAATAGTGCCCTTATTTTGTTGGGGTGTGGGAATCGGCGTTATTGCCTTCAGATTGAGTAGTCTTGTCAGGGTAGTTTCTACTGCCACTCTCTTGGTGTGGGAGTGGCAGGGTGACATCAAATTTGTCTCGAGGGATGCTGCAGAACTCGAGAGAGTAGCCTTCTCAAATGATGTTTAGTACCCATTTGTCGGACGTGATCGTGACTCATCTTTGGTAGAAGAGGGTAGGTCGACCCCCTATTTCCTCTTCTTGTGGATGGGTTGGGCCCATTCTCATTGTGAAGCACAGCTAGATCTGCCCCAGGGCCTGCTCCTCTCTTGGTCTGTCAATTCCGAAAGGGCTGGGACCTTACGGGGGGACACGGTGCCTGGAATTATGAGTTCCTGTAGTGTCTAAAGCGTTGTGAACTTCTGCCCTTGATTCTTCTGGGTGAGGGACACAGATCTTTTATTCCTATCTTCCGGTAGCCGAGGCACTGGGGATTCGCCTCATTTGTTGGCCAACTTCTCCAATTCGCTTCCGAACAAGAGAGATCCTTTAAAGGGCATTCTTGTGAGATTCGCTTTAGATGTCGTGTCAGCAGACTAATTCCGTAGCCATAGTTGTCTTCTGGCTGCCACTACCAAGGCATGAACCAGGTCTGAGCCTGCATCCATCAGGAAGGCTGCTGCAGGTTCCATCATCTCACCGGTATACGTTCTGGAGTTATTTGCCTCTCTCGAGAGGAGCAAGCAGGAACGTGTCACCAGTGCGCAGCAGGAAGCATTCTGCAGTGTCATTGCTGTTGCTTTGAAGGCCTGCTTCCAATCGTCTATCCTGAGTATCCTTCAATGCAGCCCCTCCCTCAATGGGAATCGTCGTTCGCTTGAGACGGCACAGACCATGGCGTCCACTTTCAGGAAATGCAGGCATTCCTTGGTCGCTGGTTCTAGGGAGTATAGGGCTTCCAAGGCCTGACCCCCTTTGAAGCTGGCCTCTGGGGCATCCCACTCCAGGTCAATCAGTTCCTGGATGGCTTCCATCATTGGGAAGTAGCATGAGGCTTTACAAAGGGATACCAGGATGGGGTTCTTCTTTGGTTCCGCCATCGGGTCAGTGCCTGGAATACCCAGTCTTCAGAATCTGGGAAACAAGGGCTGGTAGTTCATCCTTGTGGAAGAAGCGAAGCATGGTTCAGTATGGTTCCAGGCCTAGAGGAATTTCTCCTTCCAGGGAGTCACCATCATCATCTGAGGTGTCTGGGTCCCTGTCAGGGAAATTCTTGGTTAGGCGAGGCATGTCTCGAGGCATCCAAGCAGGGCCGGGAGGATCTTGTGCTTCCAGCAGGGGTTGAGCCAGGGGCGCAGCCAGGGCTGATTACGCCTAAACTAAGGCTTGCAGCCCTTGGAAAAATTCTAACCAGGAGAAGGTCCCTGGGTCCATGTTAATCCCAGGGGGAGTCTGAGTAGGAGCCCCTGAGGTGCTCTCTTGTGGAGAAGCCATCTCAGAGATGCATAGATCTGGGGAACTATAGTCTGTAGTAGTTCCGGACCGATCCCCAGACAGTGAGGGGCCAGGCTTTGGTTCCCCCTGGGCTTCCTCGCAATGCTGGCACAAGCAGGACTCCAGTTCAGGTTGCGTGGCTCTTATGTGGCAGGCTGTGCAAAGAGAGTGCCTTCTGGCCTTCTTGGTGCCGGTGCCATTGCCTCTAGCTTCAATGCGCGCGTGTAGCTGTAAACGCGGCTGTGCGTGTAGTTGTGTGCGTGGTGTGCACACATCTGTATTGGACATGCGCAAGTTAGGCGCACTGGCTGCCCAGCCTGCCCCACACATACCTCCGGTCGAGAAGGGAAGATGTCACCGACGCTCCCGCACGTAAGATGCCCCTCATACCCCCCGAGCGTCTCCATGTGGATCCCTGCACCGGATCGGGGCCTAGCCCAACCAGGGCAGCTCAACCCGATCGGTGCTCTCTTTTACCTCGCCGGGAAGTAATTCAAAACAGTACGGCAATCCGAGCCTCTGAGACTGGAGACCTGATTTAAGAGTTTTCTGCTTACCTGGTCTTGGCACTTACCGATCGAGTGCCGGGACGGTCTCCAGCTGTGGGGGGAGAGGGCTTTACCTTCACCGCTGCGCTCGGTTTTGCACCCGCTGCCTTTCAGCCACTCTGGGGGCTAACCGGGAACCGGCTACCAGCCCAAGGCACACCTCTAAGGGATATCGGAAATCACCTCAGGAATTCTCAACTGGGGGAGGGACCCTTAGGTTTCACCGCAGGAGAGTGGGGCTAGATTTTTAAGGTAAATTTTCTTTTCCTTTCTTCTTCTTTGCTGTATTTGTTAACACTATTCTAGTGTGGGGGAGATAGTGGCCACATCTGCTAGGAGACGGAGAGATATTGAAGAGCTGATGTCACTGCAGGGGTATATTTAGAGTGACGTCAGCTTTGAAATCTGACTCAGACTCCCATCTTCTAGCAGAAGAGCACATAACCCACTGGGGTCCTGAGTCCATCTGTCTACATGCAAGGAAAGCAGCGTTTCACCTGTGGAAATGGCTTTGAAAAATTACTCTATAGGATTACTAAAATTACCAAAATCTGTGTCATAACAAAAAACAGGTATAAGTATACAGTAGCCATAGCTGACAACCAGATTTTGAATATAAAAGCAGAGGTGTTCAAAGAGCTTTGTACATGGAATCACATTTCTAATTGGTTCAGAAAGTGCATGGCTTTTTTTTAATTCAGCAGTTTCCTCTTATTCATTTGAGCCTCCAATTGAAGCAGGGCTGGCATCTGGAGCCTTGAGCCTTTATTTGCAACTACCTGGGTATTTTTCCCCTTTGTGACCTCCCAATTCAGTCCTCGGCCAGGGAAAACACACACCAGGGCTCCCTGTGGTACCCTGCAATACTGGGCCCTACATCCATGATCACTGTGACCCTTTTCCCCTCCCCAGGGACTGGGGACCATGCCGAGCCAGGGCGTGGGTCCCCCTTCATGGGGGAGGGGAGGGGGGTAGCAGTACAGTGAGCCAGCCCAGCAGAGGGGGTGACATTTGCATCCTGCACTACCTTGCTTGAATTTTATTCCACAAAACCGCAAATGTTTTAACTTCACTCCTAAGTTTCGCCTAACAATGGCCATGTCAAAGTACCAATTGTTTATTTTGGTGAATTAAGTGGAAACAAAAGCAAGAAAACAAAAAAAAAAAAGAAAAGTTTTATACAAGTATGAGTTTCTCCTTACGCTCTGGCTTGGCTCCCAGCTCCTCCACCGCCTGCATGCTGTGTATATGGAGTCCTTCCGGGTACGCAGATTTACTGATGCTCTGCTTACCCACATAAATAATGTGTCTGAGGCATGCAACTTCCGCCAATTTATTCTGCGGGAACAGAAATTTAAAAAAAAAAAAAATGGCAGCATGAGGAAATGGTAATCACCAACACCAACACGAGCTTTCCACAATAACGTTCTCTCTAGTTAGGGGGAAACTGTCGCACATCCTCTCTAGGACAGACATCACTTCATGCATACCTTGAGTTTGGTTTCTAGAAGTTCAGTGCTGGTAATGAGATGCGTAGCTCCCGATTCATTTAGTCCATAAGTTACTGCTTCCTCCCCAAGGGTAGCATATAAAGTTACAACTGTTTAAAAAAAAAAAAAAAAGAGAAGGATTGGCACACATCAAACATGTAATCCTGTCTCCATGTATACTATATCCTCCCTGATTAATCTGGATAGCCTTGTGATGAACCAAGTGCAAACTGAACTGGGAAAGCGAGAAGCACCACTTAAGTAACTGGAAACAGAAGTCATATCCAATATCTAAGCAAGCCAGGAGATGCTTTCCCTGGAAAGATTTACCCTTGCCCAGAATATTAATTCTATACTGCTACTAAAAATATCAAAATGGATTAAAAAAAAAAAGAAAAAACAGAATAAAAAATCATGACAATTCTTTTATAAACCACATAAAGGAGCTGAAAGTAAAATTGTGCTTTGCTTTCCTAACCAACTTTCTATTGCAACATACAGTTAGCACCTATTAGGTCAAAAAACCCACTTTAAATACATTTTAGGATTTTTTTTACATTTTCATTGTCCTCTTTATAAGCAAAGTAAAACCATCAACAATGTATGACTCTTCTGTGGTCTCCAAGTGACAAAAATCCCTTTGACACTTTGTGATCGTTTGGTTACCTATTCACAACCGGCTCGATCGTTTTATGGTCCCCTTTGGCCTGGTGTGACCAAATGGAAACCAGTGGTCAAATAAGCTTGTGTTGCCATTCCTGATCACCTGACTGATCAATATGGCTCCTCCCCCATTTCTGCATCTGCATGGATGTGCATGCACCTTTGTTCCTTTGCTTTCAAGTGAAAGGAAATTTGCTTACTGTAAGCTCACGTAGACAGCAGGGTGAGTTAGCCATGCTGTCCGGGACATCCCCTGGCAGCCCGAGGCGGAAAACTCTCTCCACAGGTACAGAGCTTTGCTCTGCGCGGCCTTTCCTGCACGATCATCCGATTTGCTCAGTTGATAAGAAAGCATATACAAGCAGCGAACAGAGAAAAACACAAGCAAAGATAGAAGGAATAAAGGGCTGTCCAGGGAGGAGGGCGGGATCGCATGGCTACTTCATCCTGCTACCTATGGAAAACACAGTTTCGGTAAGCAAACTTGCTTCCCCCCCCCCTCCTAATTGATAAGCAAGATGAATTAGCTGTGAGTCCCCAGCTAATGGTCTCTTCAGCACACCTTTATCTATATGTAAGTGGAGGTGAGCTTTTGTTTCTGGCATGGGTTAAGAGGTCTCGTGTGCGAAAAAACAGTCCCTCTGGTGGACAGATCTACGTGCAAGTAGCATAGTGCAATATCACCTCAATGATAACGCAATAGTGGGATGTGAAGGTAAGAAGAGACAACCAAGTAGCTGCTTTACATATGTCCAGAACTGATATGTCTCGAAGGTGAGCTATAGAGGCCACTCATGTGCTTTTACTCTATCTGGAAGTTGATCCCAATGAGCTGAGTAGCAAATGGATACATTGGGATAACTAGTTCGCTAATCTTCTTTTGGCGACTGGTAAGTCAGGCACATTTCGGTTGAAAGAGAGAGTTGAGAAGGACGTTTAGGGGATTGAGTCCTTTATATGTAATAAGCCAGGGCTCTTTTGCAGTCTAAAGTGTGAAGGATCTTCTCTCTGTCTTTGCATGTGGTTTTGGAAAAAAGTTGGTAAGGTGATGTTTGATTTAAGTTAAAGGCTGAGATCACCTTGGGGAGAAAGGATAGATGGATGGATCCAAAAGATGAATTTTTCATGGCAGAACTGTAAATAAGGAGGAAAGTAAACTAATGCCTGAAGCTCACTCACTAGTCTTAATGAAGCAATGGCCACCAGAAATAGTACCTTGCATGTCAAATATTTCATGGAGGTGGACTATATAGACTCGCATCTGCCATTCGAGCCAAACACCAGGTTGATATCCCAAGGAATCACCGGTTTGGAAACCAGGGGGACAGAGTTTAATAGCACCCTTCATGAAACTAGATACCAACAGGTGTGTCGAGATTGACTTTCCATGCATGGAGTGATGATATGCTGCTATAGCACGGAGATGCGCTCTAATGGATGACACTGCTAGACCAAAGGAGTATAGCATATATAGATATTGAAGCAATTCTCGAGAATTTGAGTGGGTCTACTCATACTGCTGCACACCAATTTGCGTACCATATTTAGATTTTTTTTAATATTCCGCATTTTGGCACTTCACAGTGCACATCAGGTAGTATAGGTATTTCCCTATCCCCACAGGCAATGGAGGGTAAAGTGACTAGCCCAAGGTCACAAGGAGCGACCGCGGGATTTGAAATGCTACTCGTCCACTCCTGTGCCATTTGCCTGCATAATTCTCTCTTGTAGATGGTTTCCTAGTAGATACTAGGGTATCCTCAATGTCAGAAGGAAGAAAGTGACTTAACACCTCCCTTTCAACCTCCAAGCCATCAGGTGCAGAGAAAAGTGTAGCAGATGAAGGTGTGCGCCTACTTCCTGCGAAAGTAGGTCTTCCCTGTTTCCAAAGGGAATTGGTGGTTGAATTGATAGTTGTATGAGATAGACATACTACTGTTGTCTGGGCCACGCTAGTGCAATGAGGTTGAGATCCAATTAGTCTGTGATGCACCTTCTGGATCACTCGCCCTATTAGGGATTTCGGCGCGTTTGCATACAACAGGTCCTCCGCCCAGGGAACTAGAAACGCATCTTAGGCAATCCTGTGTGAGCTCTGGTAGAGAGAGCAAAAGCCTCAGCAGTTGTGTTGGTTTCTGTTGTGAAGAAGTCCATGCAAGGTGTTCCCCACTTCCTGAATAGTATGTTGGCCACCTACTGGTTCAAGCCAACTCATGGGGGTGAAAAATTCTGCTGAGTGTCTGCCTCCATGTTTTTGATACCCGGAAGATATGTTGCTTGCAATTGAATGGAGTGGTTTATTGCCTATTCCAGGATCAGCACTGCTTCCTTGTAAAGTATCCTGAAACCAGACCATCCTTCTTTATTTATATAAAACATGGCTACTTCATCATTTGTGGAAAATCATTACCTTCTTTCTTGCAAGGACATAAAAGAAGGTGTAGGCGGCATTTTTTATAGCCTTAGCACTAACAGGTTGATCTGGAGGGTTATCTCCCATGGAGACAAGATCCCCTGCGTCTTTAGTGCAACACGTGCACTCCCCATCCCTTTGTGGATGCATCTGTTGTCACAGCAAGCTGATGCGCTGGGATTTGAAACTGTGCTCCCATTTCTAGTACCGGGGGGGGGGGGGGGGGGGGGAGGAGGAGGAATAACCACCAGTTTATGACAGATCAACACACTCGCAGTGACACTGAGTGGTCGTGCTGAGACAATTGTATCTTGAGCTCCTATTGTAGGCGCCGCATATGAAGACGTGTGTGTGGTATGACGTATATAGCCGCTGCCATATGACCCAGAATAGTGAGTATTTGATGAGCTGAGGAATGGGACTGGTTCTTTAAGATATGAACCAGCTAGTGAAAAGTTTGGATTCTTTCTGCTGGAAGGAAAGCCCTGCAGAGCTTGATGTTTATTACTCCAGTGAATTGAAGACCTTGGCTCAGGACTTGGTTGGATTTGTTGTAGTTGATTATGAATCTTAGATTCTCTAAGCAGGTTATGGTTTGCTTTAGGTGTGATTGGAGCATTTTGGAGGTTGAGGAAACTAAAAGTCAATAGTCCAGATAGCTGTGGCCCTTCCTGCGCAGGATATGCATTTTGGGAACACTCAGGTGCTGATAAGCCAAAACGGAAGCACCTTGAATTGATAATGTTTTTTGTTCACCTGAAAACAAAGGTAACACCACGAAGACAGATGCAGAGGGAAATGGGCATATGCATCCTTGAGATCTAAAGAGCACATCCCGTCGTTGCGATGTAGGAATGCTACAATGGTTTTGAGAGATGTCATATTGAATTTCTCCTTCTGAATGAATTTGTTCAGGGCCCATAGGTCCAAGATGGCCACACCACCCAACTTAGGGTTGGAAGGGGGATGTTTCTTTCTTTGCAGAGGTGAACCTACATCTTCACTCCTTCCAGAATGGGTTGACCATCTTGTTTTGAAAGATGGTAATGCCATCAAAAGGACTGAGGGGTCTGGTCCCCTATTCCTGTCTGACTAAACTTTATCCTCTTTCGCCTCTTGACCAGGGGTTCCTGGAGTTGAGGCTGTTTCAGTTTTTGCTTAGAGACATCTGAAAGACCTGCGAACACACTACTTCTGGAAGAGGAAGCTTCAGACCTGTCCGAGACCCTAATAATGTCAATGTATTCGGATCCACGGAATTCCTCTGCACTGAAAACTATCTGCGGGTCCGCCTGCCATTGAACCTGTAAGGCTCCTTCCTGCTGTTCCTTTAGTTTATGCTGTGTTTTGTTTATCAAATGCATCGATGAATGGTGTTCCTGTGTCAAAATGTTTATCCTTCACCTTTCCACGTATGCATCAATATGTTTTGCATCATACAGCTTGCACCAATCATCCTGCGTCATATACTTTTGAGCGTCATGCATCGAGCATTGTCATGCATCGTTCTGTTTCATGTGCCAAGCTATGTTGTGCTTCGTTTTTTTCGGAGCCACTGGCTCCTGTGCAATGGCACCTTCAGAACTTTTGGAAGTTTTCCCCTGAACCCTTACTTTCTGACCCCTGAACCCTTACTTTCTGACCCTGGCCTGTTGAGGTCTGTTCCAGCAACGCCTCTTGTTTCGCTGGGGTTGGCATCTTTGGTTTTGGCGCCGGTGAAGACTGAGTGGAGTGGTGTGTCAAAGCATTCAAGCCCGATGACCCGTTGTCCCTCAGTCTAGCAACTTTCTCGGCCCATTGACGTTGGGCCTTGGCAACATCCTGCCACAGATGCAACAGGATGTCTGGTCTTAGTCTGGCCCCAGGCACAGGTAGCAATAGTTATGCCTGTCAGTGACGCTAGATTTGAACCACTTGACAGTTTTTCAACCGACATATAAGCCTTAATTAACACACAGTCCTTTCTTATTAAAATATGTTACCGTTCTTTGTTGGTACATGTATAATTTGTAATCTATAGCAATTATAGTTTTTCCTTATCATGCCTTTCTGTAAACCGTTGTGATGGTGAATTAAACTTAACGACGGTATAGAAGAGTTTTTAAATAAACAAACATAACTTTGCCACACTGGCAATATTTAAAGCCTGGGGTTTTGGGTGCCATGAGCAGCACTTAAAAGTGCTTTTCTGGAGTACAACGAGGTGCAAGAAGAGAAAATAGAGAAGAAAGCATGCGAGAGAGAAATCCGTGAGCTGCAAGGGAAGAAACAGAACTGAGCAGGTCGGGTAATTGCACGGGAACGGCTGTGCAGGCACACAGAAGAAAGCTCTGTATCTGTGGAACGCGAGTTTTCCGTCTCAGGTCTCCAGGGATGTCCCAGACTGCATGGCTAATTTAGCCTGCTTAACAATGGGGAAATCAAGCTTTTTCTTAAAAAGTTTTTCTATTCCTGCCGGTTCGTGTCCTTGATAGAGTGACAGCCTTCACAGTATGTGATGCAGACTCATGTTTAAGACAGACTATGATTCCTGGGCTATAGAGTGACTTATGGATCAAGTAAATTCTCACCTAAATCTTACAGGCAAGGTCCAAGCAATACAAGAGTTCAGCATAGCTATTTTCAAACCTACTTGATAAAAGCAGTGCCTGTTCTACAAAACTAATGACCCTTCTCACTTCAGGTTTCTTCTCAACTCTGCTGTGCTAAAAATCACAAAGCTGTTCCCAATCATTGCCAAAGATAGCAGTTATAATATAACAGTATCCCATGAGCATGTCAGACATTGTAAGGCAAGAAGATCCCTCTGTTGGATCATCTTATGAAGACCGAAATATATCACTAAAAGGAAGAATTTTCTTTAATCCAGTGTGTGTTTGCCTTTAGGTAAATTATTATTCAAGGAGGGGATCCTGGGCAATTTATCTCTGCAGAATCCAGAATGCCATCATGCTTTTCTTCTTCCCTCAATGACAAGATCTAAAAGCCAAGATGGATGGCCATTGATCTCTTTTATTTACGTACTCATCTATCTCAGCCCAGTGTGTTTGTCTCGTACTGTTTTTGACATCCTTTCATGGATGCAGCTCCCAATCCTAAATCAGGGTCATACACCATTCAGTCTATAGGCTTTTCGGCTTGCCCAATTACCATATCCATTAGCACCTCTACTCCGACCTTGGAAAGACAGACATAATTTGTGTAATCACAGCTTGAATTTAGCAGAGCAGCAAAACTGAAATAGTAATGGAAAATCCTCAGAGATGCTGCAGCACTAACACTGCCTCTGAAAAACAACCTGCAGTGAGTTCCTAAACAAGTAAGCGCAAAATAAAAAAAGCCACCTCCGAAAGGCAGACTGGAAACAAGTATTATGGGCTTTGTAGAACAGGCTCTGGTTTCACACACAGCAGAGAGAATAGCTATTCAACTTCTGTCAGTCCTAAAGGGATGAAAAGGCTCCCACTGCGCTGAAGTTACCAGAAAAGGAACAGGGAGGAGGGGGTGGGATGGAAGGGGATAGAGAGCGAGAGCAAAAAAAAAAGTTTCCTCCAATACCAACTGCGCATTTAAGTGACAGATTAAATTTATTGTGGAGGAGAAAGTCACAGCATGCCTGCATTATCTGAGCTTACAGGCACAATGTCAGCCCCGCCACTCAGGCAGGGACCCCGACCACACTATTTCCTGTACTGTTCAGCTTATAGGAGGATCAATACATATTCTGAAATGCACAAAGATTATGAAATATGCCTCCTTTGTAGTACAGCGACAGGGCACATTTCTCTAACTTGTGTTTCCTATACATGATCACTATTTGGATTCTTGGTCAACAAGCAAATAAATTGGATATATTTATTTTTAACAGTTTTCTAGTTCCCCTGCAGAGGAATAAAACCTGCGAATGTACTCCAAGTAATAAAAGACTCACGTGGAAAGTTGTACTTGAAACAAGCTTGAGCTGCTATCATCCACTCTGCCCGGGTCTCGCAGAAAATGGCAACAGTACACTTTGGCCTCATTCCCAGTGCAGCCAGGCCGCTCCCCAGGTTATTCACCTTCACGTCGACTTCTTCATAGCTCAGCCACTTGTAGTCTCCCAGGATGAGCTGTTAAAGCATTAAGGCAGAACTGCAAAACCAGATTTTGTAGCAAGAAGTACTAGGACTTGCTTCCTTCCTATTTCGCTGTTCAAACATAAAGGGACATTGGGCGCTCTGCACGCCATGACTAGGCCTGCTACACAAACCCACCAAGAGGGTTAAAATGAAAGGATCCTGGGTGCGTTTATCTAGCAAGAAACAGAAGCTGCACACGGCTGCGTTTAACTAGTCCGATGAAGACATTGTATAACCCCTGCAAGTATTTTCACAGGACGCCTACAACAGACACGCATTGCATTAAAAGCACGAGGCATGTAGGCCGAAGCGTTTTTAAACCTACTAGCTCGCCATTCTGCTCAGAACTCCCGATTGCGTCTTTTTGTCACATTTCCTAAAAATTCTATATGATATTTTATTGCAGATCAATTATAGATACTGGAACAATTGCTCCAGATTCATAAATATTAAGACAGCTCTTTAACAAGTGGAACTTAAATATTACCTTTTTAAATACTTTGCCGTTAGGCTGCTTTTCATTCTCCTCGCTCAGCAGCTCCCTGGTCCCAAGGCAGTCCTTCTTCCCAAACTTTGATACCGCATGCTGAAACAGCTTGTCCAGCGTGTCTGCTCCAGGGAAGTCTATTGTGGCCAACGAATTAAAGTGGCTAAGGGCCCGGTACGAGCTCCCTGGACGGTCCGAGACGGGCTTCGCTTTAATGCGCTTTGCCATATCCTTTTTCTTCTTGGCGTTGGTGAGAAAATACCATGGTATGAATGTAAAGCAACTGTACACAAATATTAACAAGTAGACAGGAAGCAAAAACACGGTGTGCACCTCTCCCTTTAGCATCATGGCGGATGAGCTTAAAGTCTGCCGGGTCTCCTCTGGCCTGTTTGTTCAGTATTGTCTGGGTTCCCAAGGCCTTAAGTTCACTTAGGATGGCAACACAGAGCCGCAACGGCAGTGAGGCAGCAAGCAGTAAAGTGAACTTGAGAGTTATAAGCAAGCTCAACGTTCACAACTTACAGCTAAAAAAACCAAAAGGCTTGGTGCTCTCGGAAGCCCATAACCGTATACATCTGCAGGGGGGTGAGGATGCAAACAGCCAGAAAGCAGAAAAGAAGAGAGGCAACAAGTTAGTGATATTGTTAGTAAGAAAACTTGGTTCCTTTGCAGCCACAGTTTTGAAAGTGCAGCAAGACAGGAGGCTGAAATAACTGGAGAAAAAAAAAAAATTCCAAAGAGTAATGCATTTTCTCTGTAGTTTTTCCCTAAATACTTTCATTGCACGCTGACTTATTTATAGTAAATATCTGTGGTTTTCTTTTTTTTTTTTAATATTAAGCAATTTCAATGTAATCATACCTAAGGTTATGTAAATATAATGAAAGATGCATTACTTTCTCCAATATTTATTCTAATTCTTGGAAAAAAATGAAGAAAAAACAAATGCAATGTGTACTAATATTTTGAAGACTACGCACTAAGGGGTAGATTTTCAAACGAGCGCGAACAGCCTACTTTTGTTTGCGCTCCAGGCGCAAACAAAAGTACGCTGGATTTTAGTAGATACGCGCATAGTCGCGCGTATCGGCTAAAATCCTGGATCGGCGCGCGCAAGGCTATCGATTTCGTATAGCCTGCGCGCGCCGAGCCGCGCAGCCTACCCCCGTTCCCTCCTAGGCCGCTCCGAAATCGGAGCGGCCTAGAAGGGAACTTTCCTTTGCCCTCCCCTCACCTTCCCCTCCCTTCCCCTACCTAACCCACCCGCCCGCCCGGCCCTGTCTAAACCCCGATCCTACCTTTGTCGGGGGATTTACGCCTCCCAGAGAGAGGCGTAAATCCCCGCGCGCGAGCGGGACCCCTGCGCGCCGGGCCGCGACCTGGGGGCGGGTACGGAGGGCGAGGCCACGCCCCCGGACCGCCCCGGGGCGTAGCCACGCCCCCGTACCCGCCCCCAAAACGCTGCCGGCACGCCCCCGAAACGCCGCGCAATCCGGCCCCGCCCCCCGACACGCCTCCCGACACGCCCACTCCGAAAACCCCGGGACTTACGCGAGTCCCGGGGTTGTGCGCGCGCCGGTGAGCCTATGTAAAATAGGCTCACCGGCGCGCAGGGCCCTGCTCGCGTAAATCCGCCCGGTTTTGGGCGGATTTAGGCGAGCAGGGCTCTGAAAATCTACCCCTAAGACGTCTATTTACTAAGGTGCAGCGTGCAATAAACACAAATTATTAACCACTAGGCCCCAGCGCCATTAATGGGAGCCCATATATTGTATCCTTGCACTGCACTTAAGTCAACAGACCCCCTAACTTTTCTAGCTTTTATTTTGTTTACGCAAAAGAAAGCGGAAGTCTTACTGCTCAAACATCTTTCAACAGCCTTATCTAAATAACTACACTTATTGGAAGAGAGTCATATAAACATGGATTTTGGGAGTGCATCTGTGAAAGAACAGGACTAGCCAAGTTCTTCAACTTGTACCTGCTCTCTCTAAAAAGCTATTAAGAGGCTTTGATTTTAATATGCAAATGAAATAAAGTGATAAACTTATTTTTCTGCCAAAATACAGTAGACGTGTTCTGCATGACAGGGGTAGAAAAAATTTAAAAAAAAAAAGCTTTCAAAAAAAAGTGGTAGGACTTATTTCCTGAACTCAAGTTAAATGCAGACAAATGTTCATTTTACAATCAGCACAGTGTAACTATCAGGCAGCAGCAGAATGTTTGGGCATTAAAAAGCTTCCTGACGGCCTTCAGCACAAGTACTTATGGCCAGCGGCATGCTTTCTGCTACTACTGGAAACCAGAGTTTTAAAAAGGTTCCCCCACTGCTATTGTACACAAATAAGAGCTTCCTTGCCAGCTCTTGCATCCACTATCAGTTAAGCCACTGATAACACACACACAAATAATAAAAATAACTACCACCACCACCAGAAAACAGATTGCTAAGCATGTTTCCCGTAGACACAAAAATGGGAGAAAACTTTGTAAATCTGTATGTAGAAATTCTTAATACATGCTGCAGCTGAGCAATTTTGACCACTCCTTACTATTTCTATAAATAAAAACTCCAAGAAATAATTTAATCTGAAAAAAAAAAAAATGCTGATATTTACTGCATGCGATTTCTCAATAAAAATAGCACGGTTGCCATATTCATCCACTCGGATATGTAGAAACAGAATGTCAAACAAGCTGCAAGCAATGCACTTTTATTGGACTAATAAAGACCTGCCACTACCATTCATTAGGTCATTTTGACCAGAACTTAAAAGGACAAAAAAACGAGGACCTAGCTCTTGAAAGTTAGCCATACACATATTAGTCTAATAAAAAAAAAAAGCATTACCTACCCTACTGAAATTTGGAAACACTTACATTTTAATCCAGTTATTACAGCACTCCCATTATTATGTGTTAATACAAATAAATGCATTAACATTTAAAACTACAAAACAATAAAGCAAATACAACTTCACCATCAAATGATACAAGCAAATGTGAAGAGGACATGTAAAGTTTATAAGTACAATGTGTATTTAAAGCAAAAAGATTTGGTTCGCCATTTAATGAAATTTAAGGCTATATCTCCGCTTGAGCTGGAAATGGTATGTGTTTGAGTGTGTTCCTGCTTAATTTTTAAATATTTTTATGTTTTGTTTTCTAGTGCTGCAGAAATATAAACCCCCCCCGAGGCAGGCAGATGCATGTTGACATGCCAGTGTCAGATTATGCAGCTGTATTTGCATATTACCTTACATACAATCACCTCTAATAAGAATCTTTTGATGGACTGATGTGCATTAAATGCATGAATCTTTGTGGCACAAAGTATTTTTCATATGAATGTGTGTCCACATAGATATTTAAGATTATCAAAAGAAAGCTTTTATGTTAGAAGTGAGCCAAGGAGTTGATGAAGAGATTGCAGACTGATTGCATGGCACTAGTTTGACGGATACCACTTCACCAGTATTTTTGGAACCATTATACACGTGTCTTCTTCATGTTTGCTTGTTGTAACATTATATTTGAGAAAGAATCATCTCATATGAGATTTACCCAGACAGCCCCATAGCAATTAAAAAAAAAATACAAGATTAAGGATCCCTTTAGTATTTTCCCTCTAAAGCCACAAAAATGAACAGTAATGAAAAGGCAAAAATAGATTAATCCTGACTAGTTATCACCGTAAGGCACCTAGAAAAGACAGCGCAGCCCCGGCTCCAGTAATGAGCATAGTACGTATAACTAAACAGTAAAATAAAGAGGACATTTCATCCTTTCTGTTCTCGTAAAAGATGTTGTACCTACCAGGTACAGCAATATTTCACACCTCCCTAATCAAGACTTTTTTTTTTTACATTCTGCTTTTCGTGACATTGCTAAGCAGATTGCCCCAGAGGGCTTAGAATTAAGAGGGTCACAGAGAGCAGCTGCGGGATTTGAACCCTGGCTCCCCTGGTCTGCGGCCTGTTGCGCACTTCTCCCGAACTCCCTGGGGCATTCGTTTTCAGCAGGAAGCCACCAACTATGAGCCATTAGGTCATGCTGTGCAAGGCCACATTGTGACATCAAAGACAACAGGAAGCAATCAGATGCAGTGTGTAACACTTTCCCCACAGGAGGAGGAGAAGGGTGGGTGGCTACTGGTCAGCCTGTGGGGCACAGGAATATTTCGGGAAGCCTCTTCCTTGCCCACACAGTACAGACATTTGGAGAAAGCTAAAAGGGAGGGCTATGAAAAGGAGCAATACGCCACGCAGGTAGCCAATCTCCCTTTAATTAGAAGTATTAGACCCACTGTAAATATCATTACCCTTTATAATATTTAGTCAAATGTCTTCACGCTTAAACAAATATATCTAAGGTTACTCTGTAATCAGAATAAAAGTTTGTTGATGAAGGCCGGCCTGAATGGCTGCGCACGGTTTTGATTCCTGGGCTACGACTCGGCCATTTGGGGCCGAGGATGCTGTGGAAGCAGCGTTCATGGCCTTTGGCAAGAGGACGTCGCAGTCAACGCATAAAGTGGTTAAATTTAGAGTCAATTATCTCAGGGTTCAGGAAGAAGCCGCAGCTAAGGACTCACTGCAGTGACTGGGCGGGAATATAAAATAAGAAGTATCCCTGGGTAGCTGCAAATGAATAGAAGCCTTAGGGCAGCTATCTACACACTTTTTTTTTTTTTATTCCCAAAGCATGCAAATCTCTTAAGATCCATCTTTGCTCACAAACAAAATCAGTAAACATAAAAAGTCAATAAAGCAGCTACATTAAAAATTAAACATATAAATACTTACAGAAGTGAGAAACTGGAAGTGAGAGATTTCTTGAGATTCAATTTTTAAATCTGTTAGGAAAAAAAAAAGACTTTAAGAATTTGCCTACTTTAGTAATAAAATTATACAGTGCAAAACATGGAAGGCACTGCAACCTGTAGCTTGGCATGAGTTTGGATTTTGTCTTCCGGTGTATGAAAAAACAATTCTCCCACCTCTAGCAAGAATTCTACAAATGCAAATATTTATGTAAGAAGTTAACATATTAACAGCACTGGAATAAATGAACACACATGTAAGAGTGCCCCAGATCATAAGCTGGCTGGGTATATATGACCAGAGGTGACCCCTAGCCGAGGACCACTGCTGCAATAGTTGGCCTAAATGGAGGGGGGAATATGAAGGTCTAAAAAAAAAACCAAACAACTCACTTTAGAATCTGACCTGAACTGGATTACTCTTCCCTCTGACTCCACTGCTGTACTGGGATATGCACACGTTAAACAAAACAAAACAACTTGCAGAAGAGCTACAGCAAAACATGGGAGAAAGCCAGGAAGACCATGAAAAACTGGCCGAATTGTGTCTGCTCTGTCTTGGAAGATGAAAAAACTAACAAGCAAAAGCATCCCACCCCCGATGGAGCGAAGAAAAGCCTCCGTAAATGAAACCCAAAGGAGGAAGGGAGATGACCCTCAGTTCTGAGTTTATATGGGGCCTTTTTTTTTTTTTTTTACCTTTGTGATAGAAAATGTAAGTTTGTTCAAGTAATTGTGGTCTATATCTACAGATTATGCAATAAAGAAAAATAAAATGTAAAAACAACAAACTTGACTTGTACTACAATGTTGGCATAGTGGTACCAATCCCAAAGAATGTTTCTGGATCCCTCCCAGAGCGCCGAAAGAACTCAAACATGAACCTGCAAACTTATTACTAGCAATCCGTAAACTATCACTTAAAAAGGCCACAACACCTGAAGATTGGAGGGTGGTCAATATAAAAACAGATCTCTGCCATAATGGAGGATGTAACAGATCAAACTGACCAACTAAAGAGTAACAAATCATCAGGGCTGGATGGTATTCATTCCAGGGTCCTAATTCTAAAGAGTAACAAATCATCAGGGCTGGATGGTATTCATTCCAGGGTCCTAATTCTAAAGAGTAACAAATCATCAGGGCTGGATGGTATTCATGCTAGGGTCCTAATTCTAAAGAGTAACAAATCATCAGGGCTGGATGGTATTCATTCCAGGGTCCTAATTCTAAAGAGTAACAAATCATCAGGGCTGGATGGTATTCATTCCAGGGTCCTAATTCTAAAGAGTAACAAATCATCAGGGCTGGATGGTATTCATTCCAGGGTCCTAATTCTAAAGAGTAACAAATCATCAGGGCTGGATGGTATTCATTCCAGGGTCCTAATTCTAAAGAGTAACAAATCATCAGGGCTGGATGGTATTCATTCTAGGGTCCTAATTCTAAAGAGTAACAAATCATCAGGGCTGGATGGTATTCATTCTAGGGTCCTAATTCTAAAGAGTAACAAATCATCAGGGCTGGATGGTATTCATTCTAGGGTCCTAATTCTAAAGAGTAACAAATCATCAGGGCTGGATGGTATTCATTCCAGGGTCCTAATTCTAAAGAATAACAAATCATCAGGGCTGGATGGTTTTCATTCTAGGGTCCTAATTCTAAAGAGTAACAAATCATCAGGGCTGGATGGTATTCATTCCAGGGTCCTAAAAGAATTCTTGTTACTAACAACTGTAAACTATTATTTAAAACAGCCACAACAGTTGAGGACTGGAGAGTGGCCAATGCAATGCTTATTTTTAAAAAGGGCTTCAGAGGTGATTCAGGGAACTATAGACCAGTGAACCAGACATCAGTGACGGGCAAAATGATAGAAACTATTCTTAAAAACAAGATTATTGATCATATAGACAGACAGCTTAATGAGGGAAGAGTCAACATGGTTTTAGCCGTGCTTTGCAAATCAGATTTTTATTTTTAAGATATTAATAAATATGTAGATAAAGGTGAGTCAGTTGCTATAGTGGATCTGGATTTTCAGAAGGCATTTGACAAGTTCCCAGCAAACTGAAAAGTCATGGATTAGGAGACAGTGCTCCATTGTGGTTTGGTGTCTCTTATTTATACATTCCACCCCAGTCCCCGATTGTAGGGTCCTGGCCTTTGCACAGTGCAGCTTGCTAACCTCGCCGGTGCTGCGCTGCCTCCGCGCGTGAGCCCGTGCCGCTCTCCGTGGGTGGCAAACCTCACTCATGCCGCAATGCTTCCTCTTCCGGCAGAGGATTCGGAAGGGGGACGCATTCGGCAGTGGTGGATTCTGTGGGAAGGGAGAGCTCCCCCAGGCCTGGTGTGTAGTGCAATTCTCGGCCCAGCTAAAACAAGTCCTGTTTAGGATTTCTCCATAGGCCAGGCCTTGCACGTCCAAGCACTGTGCACTGGTTAACGTGCCAACACAAATGCCAAGGATTCATTTCCTTTAAGTCTCAGAGATCACTAAGAAGCCGCCGGAAGCAGGGACTGCAAAAAAGGATTCATTTTCTGCCAGTCCATGAAAGGGACTTATATAAAACTTTAATGCCTATTAGAATTAATTCTATGTGGCATTGGTAATAAAAGCAGCTGCAGGTTATGAAGTTATTTCCTTATGGCTGAAGTGACTAAATGTAGCAGCCTGTATAATTGTCTTTAAGCTGAAACAAGTAGCTACACATTTCTCAGGAAGGGCACGGAAATCCCTTATTTAGTTTCATCAAGTCAGAACCTCACCTACATGGAAGGTGCATCCTTAGGAGCTTTCTTTTTTGTTTTCCCCAGGTATTTATCACTATTATAACAGGGAGAAAAATCTGTGGACAAAATGGCTTCTTTTCTAGGTAAATCTTGAGTTGTATTTTGTTAAACAGAAGGGAGGGCACTAAAAACAAACAAAAAAAAAAAAAAGATTTTGAGAGAGAGGAAGATCCTACTGCAGGAACTCCCAGTGTTTCATGAAGAGGGCCCCCTACCTGACAGCATCTCCCCAACTTCTCTCAAACCCTTCCCTTCTTCTAGCCTCAGTCCTTCCCACCCCCCAGGATCCCTTACTCCCGGGAATGCCACTGCATGTCACTGATTTTATCACCAGCTACAGGCAGTTTCCTCCCCTTGCCAAAACCCCACCTTTTTTTGGGGGGGATAGGCTTGTTGGGGGTATGTAGTTCCCGAAAGCCTGCTCCCTTCTTTAGAGGGTCAGGCGGATCTGTAGAAAGCAGAAGGCAGGCGAGCTGGAGGTCACACCCCTTGATCTCAAAAGCAGAGGAGCACAGAAGGAACATTTTGCTGGTAACCTCACTCCCGGAGGTCTCTGATAGAAAGGAGAAGAAGGATATTTGCTGTGGGCTGCAGTGGAGAGGGTGGAACCGTGGCCGTTCTGGAAGGACGGGCTTCCCCTGCTATCCAGAAGGGTTGTGTCACTTTTGTTTGTCCAAACGAGCAGGAAAGCAGGGGTGAAGAGAATTGTATTTTGGGTTCTTGGAGTCAAAGACGGCAGGTTGGACTCTGGTAATGGAGACATCTGAACAAATTTGGATTTTGATTACAAATTGAGAGTGTTTTTGACCCATGTTTTGGGACTTTTGCAATTTTCTATCTTTTTACTAAATGCTGGGACCCCTTTCCAGCCACCCAACCCTCCAAGAACGGGAGCGATTCCTATGGATAACAGTGCAAGAGAGCCTAGAAGGCAAACACCACCTAGTATGGATAAGGAATCAAATAAAAATATAAATTAATCCTAAAGAATAATCAAGGGACTAACAGGTGATCTCTATGCATAAAAATATATACACACATATATATGCTATTTAAACAGATACTATTAGAAAATGAAGCTAAATCCCAAGCACTGGAATACCTTGCATTGCACAAAGCTTGCATTTTTTAATGTGGCAACTGAAAAAGTGTCCATGCTTTTATTTAACTCCAATTCTCCCATTTTTTTTTCTTTATAAATTCGAGACTATAACTGGCAAATCCCTGCTGAGGAAAAAGGGAGAGAGAGATAACCATTGCAACATTTTGTGCCATTTCTAAACTGCACAATGCCATCATCAATTCTTCAAATTATTATTAAAGCATCAGCTATGACAAAAGTGGAAAAAACTGGTAATGGGACAGGGCCTGCTCACTGCATTTTGTTTCTTCAACTTATACAAAGAACGCCATAGATGACTCAAATTGCAAAACAGTTCCTGTACCCTTCCAAAATGCATTTTCAACACAGGAGGTCAGACGTAGTATTTTTACGCAACAGATGACTCAAGAATTTCCACTAGAAAAAAGCTCAGGATCATATTAGCAAGGCAAGTAGCTCAGTCATTTGCCCGTGTGGCCAAGTAAGAGTCCTTTTAGCTGAGCTACCTTCATACAGAACATGGAGATCCTAATCTAAAAACCAGTAAGATCCCTTTCAGAGCCTCATTTTCCCAATCAAATAACACTGCCAAAATGTTTGAGAGACACTGCAACAAGGACAAGAGAGAAAGAAAAGTGATAGAAAAGCTGTCTGTGGACTGACTGAGCCAAAAAACACATCTGTGGAAGGACACAGACATTCATTCACCAAATCAACATATTAGGAGCACAGCTCAGACCAGAAAAATCAGATTAAGAGGCCAAGGTACTAAACTGCAAAATTTGTTTGTGCAACACGGGTTCCTGCACAAAACCATTTCGCAAAACGCCCACATATGCACAAAAATGCCAATGTGTGGGTTTTGTGAGCATTTTGCAATAAGCGGGGCCTTGCTGTGGTGAACCTATATGAGGAAGCTTATCAAATTTGCCCGTTAATGCAAAATCATGCAAAGTAGGAGCTGCTTTTCATGATTTTTTTGCATCGCAGCAGCTCATTACTAGGTAATTTTATAACATGGGAAAAGGCTTTCTGGGGTCGTTCTTGCAAAAAAAAAAACCAACCCACTCCTTCATGTGACAAAAGAATGCACAGGGTTAACCGGTCAGCCGACACCATTTTGGAAAACGACAGAGATGGGGGCAACTGGGCATCGCTTCTGCCTCCAAAAGATCCCCCCACCCCAGCTATGGGGTAAGCTTGGGTGGGCGAGGGATGAGGCTTACAAGGCCCTGCAACTTTTAACTTTTGGCCCACGAGGGGCAGGGGGCACTAGCACCACTGAGGAGCTGTTACTATGAGATGTATAGGTCACAAGGCCAGCAGCAAGAGAAGGCTCCGCTTGTCGTCAGGTCCGGAAGGCACAAAGTACCTGATTCAGGAAGCGTTTTTCCCATAGACACAAAACGGAAGAACTAAGGGTGGCAATGAGCTCATGTGCGCCTGTAGCAAACGTTCACAGCATGGCTACCAGCCCGGGGAAGATACCATGCTTTAGTACATTGGCCTGTAAAAGGTTTATCTATTCTTCACAGGGATGGACGCAGGATACCCATCAATGATATCATCAAGCCAGCAGTAGGAGAGAGAGATCAGGTGCGACACATGCAAGATTAGATTTTATCACACTCAGACTGGTAACTTGGGCTTGACTGCGAGATCCAGTCATTCGCATTACAATAACTGAATTGGAAATGCTGACAAACCACTTGAGTAAAGTAAGGGTGGATACAATTGTTTTTTATCTCCAAGAATAAAATCATCATCAGTATACCATTTCACTATATATTAATTGCAGAATAATTGTAGAACGTTTGCATGTGTGAAGACACACACCCACAAACACACACACACCCTAGTACTTATTGCAAAAGTTGTGCATGCTGCAGGTGTCACCCGAGTCTCACGAGATATTGTCTCAGTGCACGTGCTTAGACCAAACTTTACCAACATCACTAAGGTTCTCTCCCATTCTCAGGACGAGCGCACTGTTTAACCTGCAACCGGCCGCGCGTTTTCCTTATAGAGCAAGGGATTTAGTGCGTGGAAAACACATAGCCAACCCCCCACCCCTGCGGAAACTAATAGCGCTCATCACATGCACGTTGATGAGTCCCCAGCATACTGAAAGTAAAATGTGCGGCCAAGCAGGCGTTAATTTCTGCACACCCTGCGACTTAATATCCTCGCAATATTAAGTCGCAGGAACCAAAACTTAAAAAAATCTGCCCTCTGGTCAGTGGTTAGCAAAACAGATACTCAATTTTACCGGCGTCCGTTTACCTAAGCCGCGGCTGTCAGCAGGTTCGAAAACTGATGCCGTAAAATAGAGAGTCAGTTGTCGGACCCGCTGACAGCCACCTCTACCGCTAATTAATTTAATTTCAGTATTCCAGGGGACTAACTAAATGTGCATTTGCATGTGATGAGCGCTATTAGTTTGGGGGGTTGGCCCCGTGTTTTCCACACACACTATTACCCCATACAGTATAAGGGGTAATGACGCTGGTGGGAAACGCGCGGCCGAGCGCACCCGTTCTGTATCGGCCTGATTGTTTGGCAGGCAAGCAGCAGGAATGCACGCGCTCCGGCCAACACATCAGCTTAAAAACCAGGAGGGAGGAGCAGGCTCTTGGCATTAGGTCATCTGCTAAACAAGTACTGGACTGACACAGCCTCCTTCTTAAACAAATGGGGCAGTGCCCTCTTACATTTCTACCTTCCAAACTTAATGCAAATCCTTTTGCTCAGATTTCGAGCCATAGGTTTTTCTCTAATTTTAGGAGAATTAGGCACCCTACCCCCTTGGCTTTAAAAACAAAAAACCCCCTATCAAACCTTTATACTTCTATGCATTCTTTTAGTTTTACTTTAATGCTTCACCAGGACATGCATCTGGTTGAACAGATTACAAAGAAATATGCAATTTATATTATACAGATATTACAAAGTAAATTAAAATGTAAAAGTAAGATTTCGTTTCATGGCTTTATAATTACAGATGAAATAGTTTTTATGTGAATACACACGAATTCCAAATGTAGCTTTTTTTTTTTTGTTTTGTTTTTAAAAACTGTATTGATTTTTGCCTTTGGCACGGAATAAGATACTGAACGCGACCCTTGCACAATGCAATATGATAAGTTTTCATTCCTGCGATAAAACCAACACACATGCCTCACTCCTTCTGGATTGTGGGTATCTTTGCAAGGATACTGACTTACAGAAATGATCCAGGAGTGAGGCATGAGCTTGGTTTTTCACAGGAATAAAGATTACACTGTGCAAGGGTCACACACACACGACTATTTAACACATTTCATCCTTAGAGATACATTTTGGTTACCACGAACCAGTTAAAGCTGCTATAATTAAACCATGCAAAATTTTAAAAAAGGATGCTGAAGCACTAGGGGTTTTTTTTTAGTCAATTTGCTGGGAAATGACCAGCAAACATTTTATCACACATGTCGCTAAGCTGACTCACTCTAAAATTTAGCAATTACATATTTAGGGTATTTGTAAAAACATTTTTCCAAGAAGTCCTTCTGGATAAACAGTAAAATGTTTCTGCAATTTAAGAAAGTAAAGAGATATGTTTTCACAGAGGGTGGCGGATGCCTGGAATGCCCTTCTGGAAGAGGCAGGGAGGACAAGAAAGGGCATGGGATAAACACAGCTGATCCCTAAAAGGCTTGCGGATGATAATGAAGGAACGGGTGCATGGGGGTAACCTGCACGGAGCGGCAGTCACTACTCTTAAATCATATTGGGGGTGATTACTTAACCCATTAGCCTTTGTGCTTCTGATGCAGCATCGCTCTCTGCTTGCACAACCGTGGGGGGGTATTGGATTCAGACGACAGGCAATGCCGGGCCTCGAGTCTTATAGACTGGGATACCGATACGCAGACATCGGGGATAAAACGCAGGACGGCTTCCACAGCCAAGTCCAAAAGCAAAGCAGGATCCAGCAGCCTTCTCCCAATCATCAGGAAGGCCGCTCAGCCCCTAAAAGTGCTGCTGGCAGTAATGTTGTGATGGGTTTGACAGTGGTTTGGTTTTGATTGTAAGTACTGCTACCCTTTGTGGGGTAACGTGGATGGAGCGGCAGTTGCTGGGCTGCCTGGATGGACCCATTTGATCTTTCTTGTGCCGACATTACTATGTCCGTTTTCCTATCCAGTGACTGTGGCATCTCCATACCTTTATCAAATGACTGGAACAAGTCACAGGCAAAGACAGCAGATATCAAGCAGGGCCCTATACAGTCACAATGCACTAATCTGAATAAATAAATGCGTGATAGCCATGTGCCCGCAAGATAAAATGAAAGAGGCAGTCCTGAACAGAGGAACAATTTCTGTGTAAAGATGGAACAGCATACCACACAAGGCTAGCACAAAGGAAAGAGAAAAAAAAGAGAGTTAAAACAGCAGAGAGGGAGGGCAGAGCAAGTAACAGGAGCACTCACCCATTTCCCCTCTGGAGCTGGCTCAGGCTGCAGCCCCACGCCGGCTTATAAGCGAGGAGCCACACCCACTTCTACAGCAAAGTGTTGGGAAATCCCTGGCAGGCTTATTATCCTTCAGTGGGTAAAAGGGCAGGAAAGGGAAAAGTTAGCAAAACTCAACAACCCACGTGAAGTGATTCAGAGAAACGGCCCTAGCAGCCTCAGACACCCATGGTAATTGCTTTGCAGGGATGTATTTTTATATGAAAAGCCACAAGTCACATTAAAGTTGATTGATGACAGCGCGTACGCATGGCTCCATTTTGTACAATCTTATTATGCGCTCAGGCGGCTCCACCCAACACATACATACATTAACTTTCATGCCCACAAAAAATAAACACCTCTTTATTCATCAAAACTTATTCACTAAATGAAAGATTTTATGGTCAGAAGGTAAAGAAAATAATTTAGAAACATCCTAATGAAACTGGGTGGCTCTATAACATCATTGCCAAGGATTCTGCTATTAGAAAAGGCTCTTTGAAGTGTCTTTTGTAAAGAAGAGTGAATAAAATGATGCCGTCTCTGGCCCAGCACCAATGCACAGCCTGGGGTTCATTCTGCAAACCCAGCTCCTGCTGCCTGGGCCAGCATGGGCAACTTTCACAGCCCCACACACAGGCGGAGAGCTCCAGCCACCCACTCCCCACAGGGAAAGAGACCAATTTGGCCCATCCAGTCTGCCCAGTAGCAATTCTGGTAACTGCCTCAAGAGCACAGGCCTCCCAAACAGAGCAGCAATTGCTCAACTAGGCAGGAAGAAGGATAGAGAGAATAAAAATAGGGGAGACCCCTGGGTAGCCATGAATACCAAAACAGGCACCAACTGAGCTAGAAGTCTAAATGAAAGAGGAAGCTGCCCAATGAAAAGACATGAATACAGGCTGAACTGCTTAAAATATGATGTTAATATAGAACATGGTAATGTAAATCCACTTCAATCGCAGATTGCGTGCATGTGTAGAAAGGAAGTTCTAGAAGAAAGGTGTCATAATATAAGGCTTCAGAATGAAATATGGAAATATTTATTTACAGACGGGAGAAGGTAACTTGGAACACCTTCTCAGCAGAGCTGCTGCAGGAAAAACCAGTAACACAATTCAAAGCAACTTTGCTTACAATAAACGGTGTTTTCCGTAGACAGAAGGTTGAATTAGCCATAGTGCGTGGGTGATGTCATCCGGTGACACTGAACCCAGTCTCCTAACTAGTTCAGCTTTTGCTCTACTGAGCATGTGCAGGAGTTTCCATGCAGGCACTGCCTCATGGGAACGCCTCAGTCCCTATCAGAGAGAATCATAGCTATGCAGTCAACTCTCCAGGGAGGTGGGCAGGTATTCCACAGCTAATTCATCCTGCTATCTACAGAAAACACTGTTTACAATAACTAAACTTGCTTTTTCCCCATTGATAAGCAGGCTGAATTATCCATACTGCATGGTGTCCCAACCTGAGGGTTGCAGCAGAGCATATACTTGATAAGCAACCTGGCCCCACTGTGGAGAGTAGAGTAGACTACTTAGCAAATTCTGCAGAACTGCCTGTCCAAAGTTACCATCAATCTTTCAGAGATTGTCAAGACAGTAGTGGGACATTATGAACTGATCGCCAAGTTGCAGCTTTGCAAATATCCTCAATGAGTACTTCTCAAAGACTACCAAATCGAGGTAGCCATGCTTCTTATTTGATGAGCTGTCACAAGAGTCAGAGATCTGCAGTCCTGCCAAGTCATAGCAGTGGCGAATGCACGCTTTGCCACAGCCACCCCCAATCGGTTAGGGTCATACAAGAAAAACAGCTGGAAAGTTTGATGGTGTGGTTTAGTACACCACTTGTAATACACTAAGGCCCTCTTGCTATCCACCATATGGAGGGCCTTTTCACTGGCATGGGCATGTAGTCTCAGAAAAACTGAGAAGCATGACTGGCTGATATGGAAAGCTGAAACCACTTTTCACAGAAAATGTGGGTTCACCCTGCTGTGAAAGAAGTGCACATAAGGAAGATAATGGAAGAGCGCTTAGAGTTTTCTGAATCTGCTAGCAGAAGTCAAAGCAACAAGGAACACCACATTCCATGTTAAGTATTTGAGAGACGCTGACTCAAGAGTTCAAAAGGAGTCTTAATTAGTTGGGAATACACCATATTCAAAGTCCCAGGGAACAGGCAGCTTTCATGAAATGAGATAGTAAAAGGATGAGTTGAGGTCAGTAGGCCGCTCTAGCGCTAAAAGCACACCTGCATTGATGGAATGGCTAGACCGGATCCAGAAAGGAGGTGCAAGTATCGAAGCAGATGAAAGGATCCAGCGTATTGTAGCAACGCCACTGGGGAGTACAATTTCCATTTAAAAGCACAATTCCATCGGGTGGATGGCTTCCTTGGGGAAACCAGAAACAGCTAAGTTGAAATGTTGAAGAACCTAATACATTTGTTCTAATCCTTCCGCAGAATCTCTCAGGAATGATTACATCTTTGACTGTGCCCTACAGGAGTCAGGATTACAAGTATAAAAAGATAGCAAAAATATGGCCAATAATTTCATGATGTACAAGCGCACAAAATGTTGACCTGCCACTGTATGCACAGCTCTATATTTCTCCTAAAGAAACTATTCCCTAAGAAATACCATTTACCAGGGTGAAGGTTTACCATCCTGGCTACATGAAATCCAACTGAACACTGCCAGCCTTCACTTTTAAAAAAGGTGTTTATTTCAGAAAGTCCTGGGCTTTAGTGGCTAGCATATCCCCAAATTTATACAGAAGAAAAAAAAAACAAACTAACTCTACCAGTATTCTGACTGTATACTTAATAGGATAAACCTACCTATTGAGTCAGCCCCTTCAAATAACCAACCAAGAAGCAGAGGCTTGACCTCCACTTTTCCTGGCCTGTTCCAAGGCAGAGTTGGATTCAGACCTTCCCTCTAACTGCTCCAAGAGACTCCTGGTTCCTGCCCGCTGATTGTTTTTGCTATTTGCCTAGCTTTATGCCTCCTGCTTAGGCACTGGGTTAATAATGCATTCCTAGACGCTTGCAGCTGACTTTCCATCTTCTCAGGTTCTCATACGGGATAGGAATACTCCATCACTCCCAGGCACAGGATCAATACATCTCAGGCTTTATTAAAGCACGTTTCCTAGGCAGTTGAGAGTGTTTTGTGATATCCATATATGCTAATCTTCTGCTGTTTGGGGGCAAATGCGCCCATCAAAATTAATAGCACTTTTTTATTACATAGAACTTATCGTGCCCTGACATTTTATACTCAACCGTTTCCAGACTCCCCTAATATGCATGTGAGACACTGTGGTGAACCAGGCACTTACATCCACATGCGGTGGCACTGTCCAGGGGTGAGGTTCTGATGGGGGCAGGGAGGGCTCAGGAAAGTGCTGCTGTTCTGGACTTACCTATCTATATTGAACCATGGGACATTTATGATCGATATCATGGAGCTACTGTCAAGTAAATTCTTGCTACAGTTTTAATATTTTTCTTTTTTTTTTCATTATGTTGTCTGTACCTTTACGTTATTGTGAAGTATTTTAGTATAGTTGCTCTTCTTTTTGTTGGATAATTTGTGCAATATATGGGTTTTGTGGTGCATATTGCTATATTTTGTATGCCAAAAAAAAGTTAATACATAAAAAGATATAAAAAAAAAAATTAGCACTTTTCACATTTTTTTAAATGTCTTAAAAAAAAAAAGACAAAGAAATGCAAACGTAAATCCATTAAAGTATAAACAGCTGCATTTTTAGTTGATACAGGAACAGTATAAACCTGTTACACAGTTGGACAAATCTGAACATTTGTACAAAATCTGTAAGACTCTGCTCTAGTTGAGGTGCTTTAAAAATATGCCACTATAATTCTCTCTCATCTGTGTTCTCAACCAGCCAAAATGTCTGTTCTTTTTCCCTCTATCTACAACAAAAATCTTAATAAAGATATTAAAAAAGGTAATCATAATATACTGTACAAACCTTCATAAATATGTATCACAGGACTGCCAAATGGTTCATTCAACAACACAATTTCCCTATCCAGACAACTCAAAGCATCCACATGGTGAGGGGCCCTCCCACAAGCAGAAGGCCTTGGCGAGTGTCTTGCATTATCTGTTTAGTCCTTCCAGCAATATGGGTCACACTTCCTGCTGGTGGCCATCTTGTTCCTGTCTAGAAAGTTAGATTCCAGACTCACAGCTTGGTCTTCATAGTCCTATGACTGATCCCAGATTGCTTCATGTACCCAGTCCTCCTGCAGTGGTCCCACACTTTCTGTGGGTGCCTTCATGTCTCCAGGTTTGGATTCTTCATTACCTTAGCGTGTGTCTTGTGTTTCCTGTTGCTCCTGGCCAAGTCCCGCTGGCTAGCAGCACGGAGGATGCAACCTGAAGGGAAGATGACCAAAGCAGGCAGAAGACATCTGTCTGATCCAGTTAGAACCCTCCGGTCCAGTCTGGTCTGCTCACCAAACTACTTGTCTACACTGTCACTCATGAGGACATTTAGCAAATACATTGTTATTTCAAATTTCTAATATTCATTTCTATCATAATCCTGATCATTCTAGGCAGATTACAATAAGACAAACACGACACGTTCTGATGTACTTCTATTCATTATATAAACTAAAATCTGCACTAGTTTCCCAGTTTGAGAAAATGCTAGATAGCGGGGATGTTTTCTCCTGCTCTCTCAACGAATGATCAAAGTCTCCTACCCATGCTACTTCAGAAACTCAACTGGCAAGTTAGCCTCTATCAACATAACATTTCATGTAAGCAAGTGGCATTTCTACTTCAAATCAGCAAAAGCTCAGTCAGGCTGAGAACATTTGGCTAAAGGCATCTATAAACTGAAAGGGGGTCTTTATAGAATTTAAAGTATCATCAACTTGAAGGTAATGACTAACTCTGTTGGCAGAAATATGCTGTAAACTCAAGACCTTTACACTATACAGTCACAAGCAACATACTTCCTATGTGAAACCTGCAAATTGCACAATGTCAGTGCTCTAGAATAACCTCTGTTGTCGTATGTGAATGGAAAACTATGCAACAGTTGCTTCGTTACAGCTGACTGCACTACAGTCTGCTGTGTAACAATATGATGCATACCAATGAAAATCAAAAGAGGTATTAGTTTCCCTTTCAGAAACTGGCCGTATTTCAGTTTGTGTGTTTTTGCTGTGCTTCCTAGTTAAAGCAAAATAATCTTTTGCCAGAAGGTACTTTTGTTACTAATTCTAAACAAGCTCATTAAAAAAAAGAATGTATACAAAGTGCACCAAATTGACATTAGTAGGCTATGGTGGACTCAGTATTGCAGAGGACTGCAGAAAAGAGAGCCATTACAAAACAAAAATAAAAAAAAAAAATCCAATTCTTGATGGTGGCTCTATGACTGCACATCACCACGTGGAAGATTTTAGGTCCAGTTTCCAGAGCAGGCTTCTGCTCCCCGGGTCGGCATTTGCAGTCCTAGTCATTGCTCAACAACGTGACTAAACTTAGGGTTGGGTTCAAGTCATGGTTTGTGGCCCCTGGTCAAGGATTGTTCCTGCGATGACTGGGCTGTGGGGGGAAAGCGGATTTTAAAAAGAGGAGAATCATTCCCTGTTCCACACAGGGAAGGAAGGCTCACGGTGGTGTTCACCAAAAAAAAAATAAAAAAATGTATCTTTAAGAGACATTTTTCCTCTGTGTGGCACAGTGAGTGGTCTTAGGGTAGACAGAGGACAGATTCAGGCTGGACTCTGGCAGAAGTCTTGCATAAACGTCTTGATTAGTAGCAAGAAAATAAACAAAAGCAGCTCTGCTATTTTTCGCAGTTCAACACCACAAATTTAGTATCACAACTTGCAGTTCAGCAGTGCTCTCTATAGGCTCCTGTTCTCTCCTTGGCCTGGCTAGAGACACTTCACAGTGCAGTTACAGATGGCAAATATTAAAAAGGCCAACAAATGCTGTCAAAAGTCCAAAAAAAGTTTATAAAAAGGAGAAATTCATATTAGAGCTAAAACTTTCTGAAAGAAAATCAAACACCTTAGAAATTAGATCCTAATAGAAAAGTAACAGATATACACCTCTATCACTGGTTAAAAATGTTCAATTTATTAATCTTTTACAAATTCCAAAGAATTTTTAAATAATGAAAAAATAAATCACATTATGAAAACGCAGCTCTATATGAACGCTTATCTTAATCATGGACCTTAAACTCAGCAAAGAAATGATTACGTGTCTGGTTTCCCAATAGCAACTCCTTTCTTGGGAGTGGGGTGGGGGAGAATCTGCCTTTGTCATAGTTTCCATGTTATAGAAGAAGATTTTGCTCAGTTGCAAGACATCTTTAATTTCTGATGTTTTTCCTTAAAAAAAAATGAATGGCTAATGAATGTGAGAGCTTGCTTTTTAAAAAAAATGTTTTAAACTTTTTATTTTCATTTTATAAAAAAAAAAACTTTAAGCTTTAGCAATGCCAAATACTGGAGAAAATAGTAACCCAATATATGGTGTTTGTCTTTTACAACTCAGAAGTTTGCATACATTACTCACCTTCCCCCCAACCCATTAGAGAATAGCATTTCCATTCAGGTCCCCGTCAATCTTGGTTTCACTAAAATCAGAGAATCTTGCTTTTCATGCTCTGAGAGTCCTTCTGGCAAACTCCAAGCGCGCTGTCATGTGCCTTTTATAGAGCAGTGGCTTCTTTTCGGCCCCTCTACCACAAAGGCCTGATGGCTGGAGTGCTGCAGAGATGGGGGAACCTTCCAGAAGGACAATCATCTTTACAGCAGAACTCTGGAGCTCTACAGAGTGACTTTTCCCGTTCTCGTCACCTCCCTGACCCGGGCACTTCTCACCAGATTGCTCAGTTTGGGCAGCTCTAGGAAGAGTCCTGGTGGTTCTGAACTTCCATTTAAAAATGATGGAGGAGGGACCTTCAATACTGCAGCAATTTTTTGGACCCTTCCCCAGATTTGTGCCTTGACACAATCCTGTCCCAGAGGTCTACAGACAATTTCTTTGATTTTGCTCTGACCTGCACTGTCAGCCGTGGGACCTTATAGAGACAGGTGTGTGCCTTTCCAGGTTATGTCCCAGCAATTGAGTTTACCACAAGTGGACTCCAATCAAGTTGGAGAAACATCTCAGGGATGACCAATGGAAACAGGATGCACCTGAGCTCAACTTGTGTCATAGCAAAGGGTCTGAATGCTTGTGTAAAAGTGTAATATTGCAGTTTTGTTTTTTAAATTTGTACAAATTTCTACAAATCTGATTTCGCTTTGTCATTATGGAGCACCGCGTGCAGACTAAGGAGGGAAAAACATGCATATTTTCCATTTTAGAATAAGGCTCTAACATAAAATATGGAAAACGTGAAAGGGCCTAATATTTTCTGAATGCACTGTATACTGCAAAGCTTGGTGAACCGGGGTGCTAGATTACTCATCTACACAGGGTGGTAGAGGAGGAATAAGGAAGAAAGCAAAGGCTGACTTGAATAAGGAACAACAACCCACAAGCGGTCAAGTTTCTCTGTCTGTCCCTTCAGACTGTCTGGAATAAGCAGACAGTCTGAAGGGAGCTATTGTCTTTTTCTACCACCATCGACATTACCATGTATGACCTGTAAACAGCAAGCTTTTTTTTTTATATGCTGTGCTACATACAATGAATTACCACAAAACCACCCCCTCCCCACCAAGGACATCCTCATTGCAGATTCCTCACTTTAAACTCAACAGCTGAATTAATGATCTTCCTATTCCCTTATCTTCCTTTCCCTTTAAAAGGGATCTTTGTTCCTTGTGTATGAAAGACTTTTAGGTGTGTAAATGCCTGTATCATGATCCCCTGCCTCTTCTCTCTTCTAGGGGATACCTACTGTACCTGAATGTAATCTGCTTTGAAATGTCTGAAAGGTGGAACATAAATATATAATAAATAAAATACACATTCAGGTTCTTCAGTCTCATCTCACAGAGCTTTCAGTCCAAAGCCCACACCATTGCAGTTACCTTTCTCTGAACTGCTTCCACTCTGTCTATATCCTTTGTAAGATGTGACTTCTAGAACCAGACACAGTATCTAGGAAGAGGCCTCACCAATGACCTGTACAGAGGTATTATCACCTCTCCAGCTCTGCTCACCACCTTATCACTACCCTGAGATCATCAGACATTATCTCCCCGAGCTCTCTCTCCTGGTCATACCTCTCCTCCCTGTGCACCCCAGCATCCCTCCAGCTCTGCCCACCACCTTATCACTGTGTTTCACTACCTTGAGATCATCAGACATTATCTCCCCGAGCTCTCTCTCCTGGTTGGTGCACAATCAGCCATCACCACCGATCGCTTACCTCTCCCAGAGATTTCTGTCCTCCCCTCGAAGTGCATGTCTCTGCACTATTTAGCACCAATCTTAACTGCCAAGTATTTGACTACTCCTCAAGCTTTCTTAGATCATTTCTTATCCTGTCTGTTCCCTCAAGGTTGTCCAATCTGTTAAGATACCTCAGAGTCATCCACAAAAAGGCAAACTATTTCCTCTAACTCTGCCAAAATATTGCTCACAAAAATGCTAAAGCAGAACTTGTCCCAGAACAGATCCCTGAGGCACCCCACAAATCGCCTCTCTTAAAGTGAAGTCCTCTGACATAGATTACTCAGAGTCCAGCACCATGGGGCCCCATCACCAAGCTGCTCAGTTTAATAATGATCCTCTTATGCAGATATGTACCAAAACCTTTGCTTAAATCTAAGTGAACATCCAACACATGTCCTCAAATCGACGAAATCAATGAGATTCGTTTGACACGATCAACTTCTGGTAAAGCCATGCTGTTTCAGATTCTGCAAACCACTGCACTGTAGATGGTTCACTGCCCTATCCTTTTGTAGAGCCACTGAGGTAGTTTCCAACCTCATTTGTTACCCAGCTCTGTGAAGAGGGGACTATAGCTGCTCTTCTCCTGTCTCTGGAGATCTGTTCACGAGGTTCTTCAACGGAGCTCCCTTGGTATCCTAGGATGAATCCAATCTGGCCTCAAGGCTTTGTCTGCTTTCACTTCTGCTAGTTCTAACTGGTCTCGTCTGTAAATAGCATTTTACCTGCCCTACTCTCCTATAATGTACCCTTGCCAACAATCAGCAGATCTTCTCCAAACTCTTCTTCAACAAATACCAACCATAAGCATTTGTTTAGCATTTCTGCTTTTTCCTGGTCTCCACACACATTGTTCCTTTCAATCTTACAATCCCACCCTCTGGACTAACCCCTGTCAGCGTCATATCTGAAAAACACGAGACATCTTGTCACCTTGTTTTACACCGCTTTAGTTCTCTTTTCTTTCACGCTCGCCATCCTGATCTCTTTTCCTCTGATAGTCTTCCCCGTGTACCTTTAGAACACTAATCATTTGGTTCTCACCTTTTCCAGTCGCCCCTTTGGAGAACCATACTGGTTTTCTTTTCCTCTAGCTTGTATTGATTTGTCTGATAAATCTACTGTTCCTTTCAGTTTAACCCACTGTTCCCCTACCCTGCCAGTACCCCCCCCCCCCTTAAGGTGATTCCCCATTTAAGCAAGGTCAGTATTTTTTACATCCATAACTTGAAGTTTGAGAGACTCCTCTCCATCCTAAGCCATTATATCAAACCTTACTGTTTGATGTTTACTGGTGCTCAGTTGGGCACCGACCCAATCAAAAGAGAAGCCTTTTCTGTTCTAAATTACCAGGTCCAAAATCACATCTCTTACAGGAAACCCCCTTGAAGGGAGTCCAGGACCTCTCTCTCCTTCTCAGAGTCTGCCAAAGGAATACCCCAATCAACATCCAGTGGGTTAAAGTTACCCACCAACACCACCTCCCCTTTTAATGTCTCTGGCCAGATCCTTCATCTGATTGAGTGGCTTATAAACCACACCCATGGAAAGGGAAGTTCTATTCTTCCTTTCCAATATGACCCATAATCCCTCTTTCCTTTCCCCGAGCTCCCTGCATTTCCGTCACTTTGATATCGAGAGTGGAAAGCTACTCCTCCCCCTTTTCTGCCACACCTATCCTTCCTATAGCCTGGAATGGCTGTATCCCAAACATGACACTGACAGCCACATCCATGGTCTGCCTCCACCAGACCAGGAATTCTACAGCTTAGATTACAAGCATCTGTGCACGCCGCCTTCCAAGTTGTTTATCCTCAGTTTGTCTTTACCCTGCATAGCTTCTTACCTGATCCCTCATCTACTCTGTGGCTCAAGAACAGCCCCTCTCATTTTTGTAATTCATTTGTTCATCAGGAACGACAGGCCAAATCCAAATGCTTCCATCCACCAAACCCTCCCCTCTAGGCCATTGCTACAGGAAAGCCTTTTATTGTTCTATATTCTTAATTAGATGCTGGAATTATACACGAGCCTGGCAAGACAACAAGAGTTGACGTAGCAAATCTTTCAAATCCTCTACTATACATCAAGCACCAAATGGTAAAAATACGACTGGCCATGGAGAAGAACATGGTCATTTTACTTAATGCCTGTAGGCAGTTATTCCTCATCAATAATTATCCTGTCCAAAGTCTTGCATATGACCTGCTCTCTCTTTTGCTCTGAGCTTTCTTCTTTGCTTGTAACATCAGATTACTAGTGTTTGTTCTGCTGTGTTGTCTTGTTTGTATTTGCTCAAGCCAATGTCACGCTGTCCCTGTCCACAGGTGTGTGATGAAACTTTCTACTCTTTACTACTGCGCCAATGTATAATTTGGAGATGCCATGACCTGTGTTATAATTAAACCAATTCCTTTAAAAACATGAAATATAAGTCAAAATACAAAGGAATTTGGAAGCCTATTTAAAGATACCAGTTTAGACAAATGATAGATCTAATCATAATACGCATTCCTTGAAAAAAAAACTCAAATGTAAACTCAAGGATATTAGTCAACCCCTTATGAAGCATGAAGAAAAAAACAAAACAAAAAGCGCAACAAAATAAAACTATTCATTTACAGTTGGATGAAAACCTATATAATCAGAAGATCAAAGCATAACAAAAGAATGCCATTGATTAATCATGGACAAACCCACTGAAAGCACCCTGAGAAATATACCACATGGATGAAATAAAGACAGCACGGCAACAGACAGATGTTTTTCTAAAGCCTTATCTTCCCAGAAGGATCCACTTACTTGACTTTTTGTCACACATTAAATGTGGGAGGGGAACTGGAAAGGGTATATATTAATAAGTAAGGTGGGATATTGCCATCTGAACTGTTTTGCAGTTAGAAGACTGCACAGATTCTAATGATGTGTTCATAAAGAGTAACTTTCATTCAAAGAAATAAAGCATCTAATATTCTCTCAAATAAAGTTTGCCTTATTCCTTTCAAACCTGTTTAATAAGCACAGATTATCTCAGGGATGGCCAACTGCAGTGCTTGAGAGTTACAAACGGGCCAGATTGTCGGGCTATTCTCGCTGGGGCAGATTTTATAAATCTGCGCACACGGGTACTTTTGTTCACGCACCAGGAGCGAACAAGAGTACACGGGATTTTAATAGTTCCCTCCGAGGCCGCTCCGAAATCGGAGCGGCCTCGGAGGGAACTTTCCTTCCACCCCCCGCACCTTCCCTACCTACCCCCCCCCGATTTAAACCCCTCCGTAACTTTGCGCGTGCTGGGCCGGCTGCCGCGCTCCATGTTTCGGTCCGGGGGCTGGTCCAGAGGCCGCGGCCATGCCCCCGGGCTGGAACCACACCCGCGGCGCCGCCCCCGAAGTGGCGCGTCACTCCCGGCACGCCCCCGACACGCCCCTCCATGCAAGCCCCGGGACTTATGCTCGGCGCGCGCAGGGGGGGGGGTTGGGGTAGGTTTTTGGGGGGGTGCGTGCGTATCTTACGCGCGCACCCCTTTGAAAATCTACCCCAATGAATATAGCGGCTATATGACTTCAAATTGTATTAAATGGTGCAAGAAAAACGTACTTTTTTTTTTACCATTTGCTGATTTTGTGAATGGAAGTCCACTCCATGTGCATTCTGGTAGAGGGAACAGATAATCCAGAGGTGGCCAACTCTGGTCCTCAAAAGCCATACACAGGTCAGGATTTCAGCATATCCACAATGAATATGAATGAGATAGATTTACATACAGTGGAGGCAGTGCATGCAAATCTCTCATTCTTATGTACTGCGCTCTAAAATTGCTAAAAATGTGAAAAGTATATAAACTGTATAGTAATTAATAACAAAAGAGATTCGGCTAAGAATTATAGGCAAGGAAGAAGTGATAAGACTTGTCAAATCAGAAAGAGGACAAGACACTGATAAATCATTCTAGAGAACTAAGGAAACTAACATCTAAAATGTTCAGATAATGGAAATTCAGTGCACCTCCTAGATTAAATTAGAAAATTCAAGCACAAAACCACGAGCCGAAGAGGAATATCAATTCTATGCCTCAAGCACATGGTTTTAAAATTCTCTGTGCAACCATCCATGACACTCTCATATACTTACTTCCCTTCTTAAAATTCCAATCGTATTAATATTAACTGAAATTCTTCTCTAATTGCCATTTTATGTTAATATAAAACTTAATTAAAAAACACCTTTATTGAAGTCGAATTGTGTATTTTTTAATGAATGAATGAGCCTGCTGCAAATATTGACAAAATGTATTTGGACAGAGGAAGCACCTCAGTATTTCTGTACATTCATTATAGTTTCTCTATATTTCTTGGTATAGCTATAAACATGATTAAATTTTTTAAATCACAATATACCATTGTACTGTTACGATAAGTATTAAAATTTAAGGATGTGGTCCTTAAAGTTCTATTCAGCTTTCATATACTGAATTTAAAATGTTTTACATTACCCAGCGCTGGAAATGTTTCAGGCGCCAGGTCACGGGAAGAATAATGGCTGCCACTGGCAGGGCCAGAGAGAGAAAGTCATAGTGGCTGCTGCTGGCAAGGCCAGGGAGCAGAAATCAAGGGCTGGGAGAGTTAAACTGGGGGGAGACAGAACAAAACTGTGGCAGCTACTGCCAGCAGAGCTTGAGAGAAGCAGCACTTGCTGCCAGTGGAGCCCTATTACTGCGCTGAAGAGAAGGAGAAAGCCATGATGGAGGAGAAGAAGCTGAAAGAGATGGGATTGGGGGAAGAGAGGGCTGGGAGGATGGTTTGTGGCGGGAGAAGGCAGAGCATTTGGATTTTAGATTTATTTACTCACCTTTCCAAATCTGAGCTCAAAGTAAAGTTACAGTTAGGTACAATATGTAGTTTCCTGCTTACATTAAGTCTGTTCATAAAGTAATGGAGGGTGAAGTGACTTGCACAAGGTCACAACAAGCATCAGTGAAAAAAAGCAAGCTTCAAAAGCTGACTTCCCTGGTTCTCAGCCTGCTGAGCCAACCCACCAAGGTATTCCCCTATGCTGGGAGAGTGGAAAAAGGGAAAGCAAAGAAAAGTATACATAAAGGAAAAATATTGACAAAATAAAGAGCAAAATAGTCAAAAGAAAAAAAAAGCAAACAAAACAAGTCCCCCAACTCCTAAATATTTTTTTTTTGGCATCTAAGTTTTCAAAATATTTTTCACTCATACACTGACCTTGACCTTTGTCTCAAAACATCTGAATTATTTTGACAGCTCATATTGCCTCTATTTCTAATAATTTTTAAGAAGGTTACACTATTTTCTACATTACCAGAAATAAGAATCTATACAATTATGGGAGGGGGAGGAATTTAACATCCTGCCACCCAACCTTATTAGTTACACAATGATGCAACAGCCATTGCCTAACCCTCCTGCAAAAACAAAACAACAAACCCAACCTAGTACTCATTTAATAATTTTGCCGACTGTGATATATGATCACAATCTGTTTTCCTGCCAGGCTGAAAGTCTAAGACGTTATCTATATATAATTACTGTTTTAAATGTGATGTTAATGCTGCATTTTTTTTTTAAATAGCTTGAGCAATTTTAGAGTTTGAACGTTGTTACATGAGATTATTTTAAACCGAAGCCAAATAAATATTTAATCTCAGCCAAGAAGGGACGGTCCTTAGTGCATAGCACTGAGTCGATTCCAAGCAAAGGCAAGAAAAAAGTGATATACCATGACTTGCAGTAGTCTTTGCTTGATAGTTCACTCTCTTGCTGCACATAGAGGCTGTGACTAACACCTTCACAATGTTCTCATACCTGAATATTCTAGTTCTCTCTTATTCTCAGGTCCATGCAATAATCTGGACGCTAAGGAAAAACATGTGCTGATTTTCAACGTACATTTTTAATGCCCAGATTAATTTTATTTTTAACGCCCGATGCAGTAAACTAATGAAATGCAAATGCATCGGGCGTTAATAATAAAAGCATGTCAAGTGTAAAATGAGCGTTGGGAACAGGTCCAATGCACATTTTATCTCAGGAAGGGGATGGGGCATCCCGGACTGCCACAAGTGACCACTATTTAGCTAAAGTATTTATCCTGCTAAATAGTGATGAACCACGTTAGCTAGCCGGACAATACTGATTTATCCGAAGAAGTGACTGCAGCCACTACTTAGCTAAGTACTGACCTCTCCGTGGACATTTTAAAACTTTTTAAAGACATTTCCCCCCCCCCCCTTTTTTTTTTTTTTAAAGGAATTTTAAGTGCCAACTCGGTACCACTGGAAACAAATTCAGCTCAGACCCGAATTAAGCTTCCAGCACTAAAAAAAAAAAAAAAAAAGGCAATTTCTCTGCGTCGAGGAGTACTGCTTAATGCAGTCATTCACATGGGATTCCCATGTGAAGGAACTAAACAGTACTCCCGTTTAGAAACACGTTTTCTGCGCACAAAACTCTTTGCTGCAAGTTTTGTGCACAGAAAATGCGCACTGACGTGCAGGCAGAGAGGGACCCGTTTGGCTCAAGGCACACGTCTACGTTGGCCTGTGTATTCACACAGCCCCACAAGCAAATAAAAAAGTATTAGCAGTAGCCAACAGGATACGTTGGTGTTTGTAATGTTTACATAGAAAACGGATCCCCTCGGTATTTTCTCCTCTTCACCCGAGCCCCCAAAATGCTTATAATGAAGTTATAATAGTACACGTGTTTGTAAAAAGATGTGTCTTGCTAGCTTTAAAGGAAAACATTTTTTGGCTCACTTCATTGTTTTATTATCTCCAGCGTGGCATGTATTTTCCACATCTGAAGCCCTGTACAACACTGGGCCAACTCCAGAAATGTAAAGATCAAGGAGAAGAAAACATTCTGATCGGTAATCAAGCGACCGACTGACATCATGAATCCCTTCTCCAAGGAAACCAGTGGCAACGAATGCGATGCCTTTATCCTCGCCGGGGAAAGGCGACCACACAGCACCTACACGAGACTAACGGGGCTACTGTACACAGAGCACGTGGAAGGAGGGGTGCGCCCAGGACGCCAGAGCAAGCAGCAGCCGAAGCGGAGGGCTCTGGAAAGCTCGTCAAGAAATGCATCAAGTTAGGCTAAGAAAAGAAAGAAAGAGGCTCATCTTCAAAAACAGGGGTTTGTTCATGTGTTAACCTTTATTTCTGTATAGAGAGGGAAGAGATGGGGGAGGGGAGGGTCCCTCCACAGACCTCCCGGCCATCATCTGCATTCAGGTTCCCCTCACGCCCAGCCTCTTTCAACCCCTTACACCCCACGAACGCGTCAGAAATAGGCGGGGGAGCAGGGGGGAGACGCCCGCCCTTCCCCCTCCTCTCATTTCCCGGGTCCGAACCCTAACTAACCAGAAACCGGCACCAACCCCACACACGTCCTTAGGGACCCGCGTCAGTTTCGCTTTAAGCGCGGCTGCGAAGGGTTTCACCGGCGCAGGCACAGACTCGGACGCACCGAACCCGAGCGCGGCGCTTCCCCTTACCGGAGCCAAGTCCCAGTCTCCAGCTCGCGCCAGCCGCATGCGAGGTAAACGACCGCCAGTAACCCTTAGCCCGCTGGGAACGGAAACCCGATCCACGTCATCTGATTCGATGCAGGCGCAGCCAATGAAGTGGGCCGACGGGCTCGCGGCTCCCCCCCGCCCCCCTCCGTCGCCCCTCATTTCCCTAGCCTTGCGTCAGTAGCGTGCAGCATCATCACGCAGGGAGGTGGGGGAGTGACTCGTGCTGGCGGCGCGTGATCTCACACCTCATCCCCCATTTCTCCCCCCCCCCCTCCTGTGTATTTGTAGGTTTCCGATTCCGGTACGCGCGGTTCTGGGTGAGGGGGGGCAGTGGCGGAGTGACAGGGAGAGGAACTTGCGCTTCGTGTTCTGGTTTGCGTCTCGCGCCTTTCGTCTGGTGCACTGTTGAGGCGGCAGGAGAAGAGTCATTGTAAGTTATTCAAGTCTCAAATAAGAGGCTCGGAAGCTTGGAGATAAGAACATAAGAAAATGCCATACTGGGTCAGACCAAGGGTCCATCAAGCCCAGCATCCTGTTTCCAACAGTGGCCAATCCAGGCCACAAGAACCTGGCAATTATCCAAACACTAAGAAGATCCCATGCTACTGATGCAATTAATAGCAGTGGCTATTCCCTAAGTATAACTGATTAATAGCCATTAATGGACTTCTCCTCCAAGAACTTATCCAATCCTTTTTTAAACACAGCTACACTAACTGCACTAACCACATCCTCTGGCAACAAATTCCAGAGCTTTATTGTGCATTGAATAAAAAAAGAATTTTCTCCAATTAGTCTTAAATGTGCCCCATGCTAACTTCATGGAGTGTCCCCTAGTCTTTCTACTATCCGAAAGAGTAAATAACCGATTCACATCTACCCGTTCTAGACCTCTCATGATTTTAAAGACCTCTATCATATCCCCCCTCAGCCGTCTCTTCTCCAATCTGAACAGCCCTAACCTCTTCAGCCTTTCCTCATAGGGGAGCTGTTCCATCAGTATCGGCACAGCTCATGATTGAACGTCTGCAATCTTAATGCACCTCGATTCACCTCTCCCGGTGCCCGCTTTAATACTTAAATGGGCTGCCGCCTAAAAACAACGAGGCGCTAGAGAAAATTTTGTGGACCTAGCACCTCCAGAGAGGTGGCTGTCAGTGGGTTAGGAAAACAGACGCTCAATTTTACAAGTGTCCATTTTCCTAACGTGCACAGCCATGCGTTAGGAAAATGGAGGCTTGTTATTTTTACATTTCTCCTTTTTTTGTTCCTCTGACTTAATATCATCAGAGGAACTGCAGAAAAGCAGTATTTTCTGCTTCTCTGTAAACTTTTAGGGCTCCTCAAGAATTAATGCATGCTCTGGAGCAGGCATTCATTTTTTAGAGTAAAAATGTGTATGTCAGGCGCATGTTTTGGGGGGAGTTTGCTTTGGGGCTAATAGCCTCATCAATGTGAATTTACATGTGATGAGCGCTATTAGTAAGCGCTTGATTGGACGCGCATTTTGGATGTACTAACCCCCGTTTTACATTGGGGGTTATGGATGCACGACCAAAAGATGTGTTCCATCGTGTTTTGAGCCGTGCACTGGCTGCAGCGCACTGTATTACATCGGCCTCATTTTGCATTGGTTTGTTTAAAGTAATAAGGAATAAAAAGAAGTAACTTCAGTGAGGATGATAGATAAGGTCTCACTCATGACCAGCCTGTGTTAGTATTTAGGAGCTCTACAGATTTCAGTAAAACAAAACAAGCATGGAGCTTAAATGGCTTGTACATCATCGTTACTTCAAGATACCAATAGCATCTGCATATGGATTATAGTACAGAGAGATGTGACTGGCAGGATAGAGACTGGGTTACTATGAAAAGGTACATACTGGGTTGCAATATTTGAAGCTAAAATGACTTGCTGAGTGGCAGTGAGTACCACTGCACTGCAGTGACATCTAGAAACCCTAGAACTAGCTGAGACCTTTAGTACTGATTGGTTAGTGACAGCCGGCCAGAACATACTACAACCTAGGACATACATTTATTATGCATTAGAAGCTCAGTAAAAATTCATGGATGCTGAATGATAAAAATGTCTTTGTTTTCCATATTCTGTCCCAAGGAATTCTGGATTCTCAATTCTAATATCCCACATATTTCTTCACATAACATAATGGAAGTAACAATACAATTTAGATCTGAATCTGCATTTATTTTCTTTTTCAACTCTTGTACATATTGTAGTTTAAATAAAGTAGAAACTAGGTATTGAAGAAATACATGTTTGTTTCAAGAAAAACACAACTATGCATGCTGTCTTTAATAACTTGTAGCCACCTTATAACCAAAGTTTAGCTTAAGTATGTCAGCTTATCCAGTGAGCAAGAAGACCTACAGGCGTGCAGGTTTTAGTAGTAGCTGTGTCAATTCATTTTGTGTTTTATGGACATGCAGTTACAGCAATTAAACAAATAAACTGGAACCCAGTCTTGCAAAGCTTTCAAGGATAATCATACAAATTAAAATTCTATAGTAGAGGAATATATTTGCAAGTGAAAACTACCTCCGGCCTATTCAGTGATAAGGGGGCTGCTTTTTTTGCTTCCTGCATGTTTCTTCGTAAGTTGTGTGTGGTTGATTTTTATCAAGCTTTCAACATTTTGCATTAATCAGACAGCTATTTTTTTTTTTGTCACCATCTATTCATTTCCAGTAGATTGTGTGCTAACTGGTTAAAACTGATGAAATAGGATAGCATGGAAAGAGCGGTGCACAGGGAGAGGTATATCTGACTCAAAATTACTTTTTATTTATTTATTTATATTGAGAATGCATCTCAATCTGGTGAAACTGAAGAAGCATCTCTTTATCCAGGATATTAGCCATTGGCTGCCAAGAATTTTCTTCGGGGCCGTAACCTTCCCAAGACAGAAGGTATTCCCAAGTTTTGCCACCTCTTCTTACATCAAGAATAGCTTCAACCTTATATTCAAGGTCATCTTCTGTGTTGATAGAAGTTGGTTCTGGAGACTTGGGTGAGAACTCACTTAGAATGAGTGGTTTCAGAAGTGAAACGTGGAATGTGTTGTGGATTTTCAATCCAGGCGGTAGCTTCAGACTGTATGTAATGTTGCCAAGATGTCGGAGGATTGGAAACGGTCCAACGTAGCGAGGAGCAAATCGAGAGGAGGGTAGCTTTAGTCTGAGATGCTTAGTTGATAACCAGACTTTGTCACCAGGTTGAAACACAGGCGCTTTAGAATGGTGAGCGTTGTAGGACTTCTTTGCTCGATCTCCCACTTTAATTAGCATATCTTTAGTCTGAGTCCATAATTGATGGATATCATCAGCAGTGGATTGAGCTGCTGGGGACGACACTGAGAGCTTCAGTGAAGTGGCGGTGAAGGTAAATGTCCATAAACCACTTCAAATGGTGTTGATCCAGTGGATGATGCTGGATGTGAATTAATGGCGAATTCAGCCCATGGTAACAGCTTGGCCCAGTTATTCTGACGGCAACTCACATAGGCCCGAATGAACTGTTTTAGGGTCCTATTCATCCTTTCAGTTTGGCCATTAGATTGTGGATGATAGGCAGATATATAATCCAGAGAGATGTCAAATAGTTTGCACAAAGCCTTCCAGAATTTTGCCGTGAATTGAGATCCTCTATCCGAGACTATATGCTTCGGTAGGCCATGAAGGTGAAAGATGTGTGCGATGAAGAGCTTCACAAGCTCCAAGGCTGAGGGTAAGCCAGGCTGCGCCACGAAATGAGCCATCTTGCTGAAACGGTCAACCATCACCCAGATAGTATTCATTCCTCCAGAAAGAGGTAGATCAACTACAAAGTCAGGAGCGATGTGAATCCATGGCTGTTCCGGAACTGGCAGCGGTTGTAGCAATCCCCAAGGCTGACCAGAAGTAGGGCTATGTTTGGCACAGTTGGAGCATGACGCAACATAGGAGTATGTGTCTTCCTTAATAGTAGGCCACCAATAGTACTTCTGTAATTTCAGCAGGGTATGGCGTTGACCAGGATGGCCAGCCAGCTTGGAATCATGAGCCCACTATAGAAGTTTCTTTCTGAAGTTCTTAGGCACAATTGTTTTACCGGCAGGCACAGAATGGGTAGCCACCAAGATGACTTTCTTCGGGTCGATGATGTGCTGAGGTTTTTCAGGAACATCCTCAGAGAGGAAAGAGCATGACAGGGCATCAGCTCCGGGATTCTTGTCTCCGGGGCGATATTTGAGCACGAAGTCAAAGCGATTGAAAAACAAGGACCATCTGGCTTGTCTGTGGTTAAGACGTTGCGCATGACGGAGATACTCTAGATTCTTGTGGTCCGAGAATATGGTAATTTGATGTTGGGCGCCTTCGAGCCAAGGCCGCCATTCCTCGAATGCCAGTTTAATAGCCAGGAGCTCTTTATCTCCAATCCCATAGTTCTTCTCTGCAGGAGAAAAGTGTCGCAAAAAAAGGATCAGGGATGTAAGGCTTTGGAATCTCCAGTTTGGCTTAACACGGCCCCTACGCCAACATCTGAAGCGTCAGCCTTCACGATGAAGGGTCTATTGGGGTCCGGGTGACGCAGACATGGCTCAGTGGAAAAGGCAGTCTTTAATTTCTCGAACGCGGACATGGCCTCTGCAGAACATTTAGAAACGTTGGCCCCTTTCCGTGTCATTGCAGTTAAGGGCACTGTCAAAGAAGAATAGTTCTTTATAAAGCTTCTATAGTAATTTGTGAACCCCAAAAATTGTCTCAGTGCCTTCAGATTGGTAGGTTGAGACCAATTCTTGATACTCTCTAATTTTTGGGGATCCATCTGGAAGCCTTGTTTCGAGATGATATAGCCAAGAAAAGGCACAGACTCTTTGTGGAATTCGCACTTTGACAATTTGGCGAAGAGACGATGTTCTCGAAGTCTCAGTAATACTTGTTTGACATTTGTTAGATGAGTAGACATATCCTGTGAGAATATCAAGATGTCATCTAGGTAAACAATGACACTTTTGTACAGAAGGTCCCGCAGAATGTCGTTCATCCTGTTCTGAAACAGCGGGTGTGTTGCACAGGCCGAAGGGCATTACCATATATTCGAAATGGCCATCTTGAGTGTTGAAAACTGTTTTCCACTCGTCACTGTCGCGGATGTGAACCAAGTTGTAGGCTTCCTTTAGGTCAAGTTTTGAGAATATCTTGGCTCTTTGAAGTCGATCAAACAGCTCTGAGATCAGAGGTAAGGGGTATCTGCCT